>NC_064899.1:15147566-15449923 GCF_929443795.1 Astur gentilis | reverse complement strand
ACTGGCTGTGTCATTCAATTCTGAGAAAATGCACTAAGTAACAAAGGTGCAAAATATTTTTTTCTTTTAACATTGAAGTTGAAATGTTCAGAGGACTCATTTGAGAAATGTATTTTCAAAACATGAAAAGCTATTTCAAAGCAGAAGATAAACACTGTCAGGGTAACAAAAACCTGCCATCTGCATGTATGTTACAGCTTTGCCCAGAGCTGGAAGATGCTGTGGGCACCGCTACCATGGGGGGGTAGGAAACCCTATAAATTAAGGTATCCTTGGTGAACCAGAATCCCTAAACATGAGCATGTAATATACATGCTGTTTTAGCAAATGCTATTGCATACTGCTATTAAATTGATTTAAAGGTTACAAGGGCTCCCATAGCAAAACCCAAATGCCACAAATTTTGCCTCTTCAAATACCTTAATTTTGGTTGCATTTTAAATTCACCAAAATACAGAAATCAGACTTTTTTGGTTAGCAACATATGTAAGTTTGCAGCTATCTCTTAGACGCTGCTTTAGTATGTGAGCTGTCAGCACTTATATTAACTATTACATATTAACCTTTCAGACACTGCACATTCTGAGGTAGATTTATGGAGTCATACATTTATACTTTATTCCATTATTCTTTATTTGCCCCTATGCATCCTAGGCCTGATTCATCATCAGAATAAGGCAGTAAAACAGCACTGAAGGCAATCATGTTGCAACAGTCATAGCAACCATTTGCTTCAGTCATTACCGATTCCTCTTGACAGCTGGATCATCTCAGGGTATGACTGCATGCAATGCATCCCAGGAAACAGATCTACTGCACTGGTCTGCATTTCAGATGGTTTGAAGTCTGAGGTAGCCTGTGTTTTCACCTGATGTAATGGGAAGAGATGATCCTGCAGCCTGTTTTTCCTGCCATGTGTCCAGGCAGGCTGGGGGATGAGCCCCTCAGACCTGAAAGGAGAGACCTGCTGGCCCAGGTATACAGACTCAAATAATATAAAAGTGTCTCCTTAATTGACAACAGCAGACAAGGCAGAATTTAAATAAAAATTTGTCTGAGGCATGCTAAGAAATTTATGTTCCTTCATTCACTTAGAGCAAATTATTACTATTATTAGAATGGAGGAAGCCTGGGTCAATGCCCGGGTTAAAGCTTGAACTATATTCTAAGCTCTGCACATACATACGCAGTCCTCATCTCATACAACCCACAACCAAATAGAAAAGAGCAAAACCAAGAAACAGATATTTCATGGAAAGTTTCTTCGTATTTTTTCTTCTGTCAAAATGAACAAGATCTAAAAAAAAAATTTATGCACTAAATTCTTAAATCCATCAACAAAGCAAAGCTGTACAAAGAACAAAGCTGGGGACAGTAACTTTCTGCATAGTAAAACAAGCACCTGTTAACATCTGGGAATACTTAATTATTGTAATAAACCATAGATCAGAATAACTCTCTTAAAAAACCCATGGAAAATAATATAAACATCTCTTTGCCACTTCAAAAATCATATGTCACTATATTCCATACATAACTTTTCCAGAAGAAAATCATAACAGGCTTGTCAGACCAAAACCACCCGCACCTTTCCTTCTCAAGATGATATCCATTAATTATAAAAACTAGAAGACCATGATATACAGAAACAATCTGCTTCATTCAAAACAGATATTGCCTTTGTTTTATCTATTCCACTGGTTTTAAATGTGGGATATGTTTTGGGGGAAAAGCGTATAATGTTAGGTTTCTGTATTTTTAACTGAATTCAAATTTCCATCCAAGTCCAACTGTACATGTCCCAAATCAAAATTAATCATTAGCTGGTAAGCAGGAAATGTATCAATCATTTTATAAAATAAGAATGTGTAAATATTAAGAAACTAGCTATATTTGTGTTAGGTTGTGCAAAATCAATGCTTAGTTTAGCATAAAGGACTAAACACTATTTACCAAATAACTTCTTTCACTTTTTGCCAGACAGTGAGAACTAAGTATTTTCAAGGAAAACAAAATGCACAAAAGCTTCCCTACTGCTTTAAAGAATCCATTTTTAATTATGATTTAAATTAATTCAGCTTGACTGATGTCCTAGTTTGCTCCCACCAATCTGCAAGCTTCCCCTTCCATGACCAGAATGAATGTTGCAAAGTTTCATACTGATGGGTAGTAGGGAGCTGCTAGCTCACATAAATGATTTCTCATGGGCATCAAAGGCCTGTACAAGTGCTTTCCCTAACAATCTCCTCGTGATGCTCTTGGGAAAACTGATTATTCTCTAAAGATGGTAGTCTGGAAGAGAGTTCCCACTCTCAATTAACCTGGGCTGGTTCCAGCTAATGAAGTGGAAGGGAGGGGAAAAAAATAAACAAGATATATCGCGCTACTTTCAGCATACAACCTTATTTATATTCAATACAAATTTAGGCTGTTTCCAACTGTAAAATGAAGATTTGATCAACATGTAGTAAAGTTAAATTCAGTGAACAGTATTATTTTATTTGCAGTGTCTAAATTAAAATTGTCTTTACAAAAATAACGAGCAAGTTACATTAAGAAAAGGCAACTGCAATCTAAAGGTCTTC
Source organism: Astur gentilis (assembly GCF_929443795.1). Classification (NCBI taxonomy): domain Eukaryota; kingdom Metazoa; phylum Chordata; class Aves; order Accipitriformes; family Accipitridae; genus Astur; species Astur gentilis. Next base: position 15,447,338 of record NC_064899.1, on the reverse strand, counting down.
TCTAGGTAAGTTTGGCTGAAAACAGAGATGGGAGAAAACGTCAGTCCTATCCTCAAGAAGGCTGAGAAACTACAGGCTAGTCAGCCTCACCTCAATCCCTGGGAGGGTGGTGGAGCAACTAATCCTTCCAAAACATTTAAAGGTGATTGGAAGGCATCACCACGGATTTGTGAAGGGGAAATCATGTCTGATCCACTTATTAGCCTTCTATGAAGAGATTATTGGCTTGGCAGATGAGAGGAGAGCAGTGGATGTGTTCATCTCGGCTTTAGTAAGGCTTTTGACGCTGTCTCCCATAACATCTTCATAAACAAACTGATGAAGTACAGACTACAGAAGTGGACAGCGAGGTGGACTTGAAAACTGGCTGAACTGTCAGGCTCAAAATATTGTTATCAGCTCCAACATGTCCAGCTGGAGGCTGGTCACCAGCAGCATGCCCCAGGGGTCAACACGGGGTCCAATACTGTTTAACAACTCCATTCATGACCTAGACAGTGGGATAGAGTGTATCCCCAGCAAATTCACAGATGATACAAAACTGGGAAGAGTAGTTGATAAACCAAACGAACATGCTGCCATTCAGAGGGACCACAACAGACTGGAATAACAGGCTGACAGGAACCTCATCAAATTCAACAAAGAGAAGAGCACAATCCTGCTCCTGGGTAGGAACAAGCTCTACGCACCGGTATGTGCTGGGGCCTGACCAGCAGGAAAGCAGTTTTGCAGAAAAGGACCTGACGGTCCAGATGGATAACAAGGTGACCATGAGCCAGTCACATGCGGCAAAAGGCCAACAGCATCCTGGGCTGCATTAGGAAGACCACCGCCAGCAGGTCAAGGGAGGTGACCCTTCCCCTCTGCTCAGTACTAGTAAGGCCACACCTGGAGTGCTGTGTCCAGCTCTGGGCTTCTCAGTGAAGCCCAGGGAGGGGCCACAAAGACGATAAAGGGATTGCAGCATCACTGCACTGTCCTATGAAGATATGGGAATAATGATACAATAATCAGGTTTCAATCTCTCTTGGTTGCCACTATTTCCTCTAATGCATGGTTAATGTTAAGCCTGCGCAACAATAGCATATTTAACATACTCCACAGAAAGCAAAGCAACATGTCCCCACCATACAAAAATGATTGAAGAGATAACACCATACATTCTGTGTCCTGCAGAATGTTTTAAAATATTTTGGGATTTTCAAGAAGGAAGGATGACTACTCAACTTCTGTTCTTTCAGTATTTTTAAAAGTAATTTAAGATTTTTGTTTTCAGAGAAAACAGGGAAAAGAAAAAAAAAAAAAACCAACTGCAAAGAAACAGTAACACACTGACTTCAATTCTTACGTAGGAAGCCAAAAATACTCTTCCAGTGACACTCCACTTCCGCTAGCAGGTATGTCGGTGTGATAGGTTGTTTAGTTTTCCCAAACAACATAGAAGCTGCAACTATTTGCAGATCACACAAGAGAATGCTGTAATTTCTTTAAGGACTGTGTTCATTCCACTTTACCAGAGAGCAGAGGTAGCAGCTCTTGGTTGTGCTGAGAAAAGGAAACCGCAGAGCTGTGGAAGCATTCTGCTGTTGAGAAACACAGCCATGCAACCCAAAGAAAAGCCAAATCAAAACTTACATAATCCCCACCAGAGATGGGTTCCCTAGAAATACTCTGCTGTATGCTCATAACTCCCTATGAAATAACAGCCTACAGTATCCATGCAATATTTAAAGTAAAGGATAACAGACCATTTTCTTCATGACTGTATTTGATTTCCTTATCTAAGTGTTTAAATCTACACTGGCTCTAACACCACCTACAATTATGCCAACACTTTGTCAAAAATAACTTCATATGTACAGAAAAAAAACCCAAAACCAAAAAAAACCCCCCCCCCCCCCCCCCCCCCCCCCAAAAAAAAAAAAACAACCCACCAAAAACAAAACCACATCACATATCTATCCTAACTCACAGAGTCAGGAGAAACTCAACATGCTGGTATCCCCCAACACCATCTAGAGGGGGTTAGCAGACAGCACAGCGAGGTGTGAATAGGAAGGGACAGAGACAACACCATTTGAAAAGGTGAGAAAGTCTTCACTTACTCCTCACAGAATTCCTGCAGAATATAAAACATTTTCTGGTTTATTTTCTTTCTAACCCACTCCATCTTCCCTATATATTTATTACACATTTTCAATACCCTATTTAACTCTGTGGGGTTTTTTTTGTATTCTTTTCCCCTAGAGCATTTTGCCAATATTCAAAAAAATTCTATTCAGTTTTACACTTCCTCTTGTGTCATTACTTCTTTTCAACCTTCTAATCTGCTTGAGGTATGCCTCATATTATAATTTCTTCCCTCTCAATGCAACAAACTCATACACAGCCATAGGCATATGTCAGCACACTCTCCTATATAACAATATCCTTCTACTTTTTATAAAGATCTTACCTTCTCTGGCCACAGCCTTTCATTATTTATTTAAAATAAATAATTCCCACTCCTCTAATCTTCCTCTAGTCTCTAGTTCCCCACCTGTAAGTTGCTGTGTGATCTGACACCAACACAGCAAAGCATTTATACTTTTCAACATCTTTGTAATATTTTAAACTAAACATGTCCTTAACTGCTTCAGCAGATCAGAGCAGAACGCTCAGCATCCTGAAGAAACAAAGTTTTCCTTCTATCAACTACATGGATTTTATGTTGTTTTTTTTTTTACTTGAGGCACCTGCTCTGAATCACTCCCTGGAGAAGCTTCTCTCACACACAATACATTGAACAAACTTCAAGGAAAAAAAATAGAAAACGAAATACCAGAACAAAACCACAAGACTGTTCTTGCCCCGCCATCCCATAGTACCCAGAGATTTAATTCTTCTGGGTTTTTTGGCCTCAGATTAACCTGTAATGCATACTGCATGCACCATCAACCAGAATAAGTATTATTTTGGTACATCTATTTTCCAGTGTCATGATACTTACCTCTATTTATTGCAGTAGCCCTCATGCAGGTCCTGGTTAATTATTGTTTCTCCCTTTATTTAGGAGTCTATCAAAACCCCACAAGTAACTAGTAATTTCATTCCCAAAGTATTAAGAAAACAGAATGATTTTCCTGCTTAAATACTACCCATATCTAACAAGCAGGTTACTATTTCTTCATGTGTCACAAAGCAGGAACAATAGCTGTAATGCTTTACTCCTTCAGGTTAATTGAAAATCTTACAAGCCTTTATCTACACACCATAAACTTTAATAGAAGTGTCTTCCATCATAATTCACAGGTTTAAGTAGCTATGCACATGACCCCTAAACTCATACTGATTACTTCAAAGAGTCTGTAAAGTTCTAGAAGGAACAAAGAATGATAACACACTGGCATGAAATGGAATAATTGTAGAGATTTAAAAAAAAAAAAGAAAAAGAAAAGAAAAGAATCAGCTGAATTTTTGTTGTTGATTTGTTTACACTTGGGGAAGGAGGAAGACTTTGTGATATTTAGGGGGGGAGGAGGGAGAAGCACATTTTCTTCATTAGAGGTATTTTTTCTTGTCACTCCTAAAACCCACTGCATGTAAAAGTAAGTTTGTCTCTTCCTGGTTTTTGAGACTATTTTAGTGATGCACAGATAGAAGAATTGCTCAGCTCTAAAGGCTCTCCTCCCAATTCAGAAAACAAAGTCAAAAAAATAAAGCAGAGGTCTCCGTCCATGCCTGTACTTTCATTATCACATTTTTATAGAGCATCTCATATCACTTGGCATCTTACTTAATGTCTCCAGCTTCTGGAATGGGAGGATAAGAGCAGAAACTGAGCTTTCATTTTATAAGCATACTTTCCTTATAGAAGAAGCTTAGAAATGTGAATTTGTAATTTTCCAAGCCCAGAACAACAAAAGTGGCTGGCAACTGCAACCACCAACATAAAGACTTTGTTTCAAATACATAGAAAAATAAATCATGGTTTGAAACTATCAGCATATCATTTAATTAGCTTTACCACACATGAATTAAAGAGCAAGCTTTGACAATAGGAAGCACAGTTAAATTCTTGCAAATGAAGCATGTATCTTGGTTTGAATATATGAGAGTACTCTGATCCCTTTCAACATCTGTAAGTAAAGAAGAAAAGGTGAGAAAAGCCCAAGCCACACATACTGTGGAAAGGGACACATCTGGAAAGAAAAAAAACCCACTAGTTTGGGTAAAGTTGGGGTAGGGAACAGGGCTGAAATAGAATTGTTCCCCAGTCTATCAACAGGCCTTGATTTGGGACAGATCCGATCCAGGCGCTGGTAACAAATTTGCTGCAGTGGATAATTGTTCATGTCAGTGCCATTTACATATATGTGCATACATGCGCATGCACACACACAAATTATATATATATAAAAATGTATTTCATTACAAGCTGTTACTTTTTTATGCTTTTCTCTAGTTGATTGAGGAACACTACTATCTAATATCTCTCTGAAATTACCTGGGAACGTGTGTGATGTAATTTCCATTAACTGAAGTATTTACACCGAGACTGAACATCTCTCTGAAAGATATGCCCTGCCCTAGCCAGAAGTTATTAGAGAGAACAGATGAAATTCCTCTGACTGTCCTACTCACAGTGTCAATCTAGATAATATAATGCTCCTTCCTACTTTCACATCAGTAATGGTTGAACTTTGCTATTTTATATTAAAAACAAGAACAAGGAGGAGAAAAACATATATTTTAAGGACCTATAGAATTGAAGGTTCATGTGCATTTCCCTCTACTTACCTCTTCTCTAGAAGACCTTCCTTAATATGAATTTCCAAGCAGCATGAAGTTCTAAAATATTTAGTAGTCATCCATTTATTTTTTTTTATTATTTTCACCTCTCCTTTTCAAAAAGACACAAGTTTTATTCAAAAATCTCCACATTAGCATGCCATCTGCTCTCTACCACGCTGCAATTCTTCTGCAGATGATAATATCAGTATCTCAGTCCTTTACGAGAACAAAAGACAGAACACTGACCTATGGGTCAGATGCTTCATGTAACTGTACTAGTTTAACTGACAGTAGGATTGAGCCCAGCTCCTTAAAAAAGCACCAAGTAGATTATCAGCAGTAAAAGGAGAACACTTTAAACATAAAGATGTGCAACAGCAGTGAAGGAAATTTAGAACTGACAGACACTCTCTTTCAAATTTGCCTCAATCTGAATGGCTCATTTGCCTCAAATGAAGGAAACGAGCAAGTTTCACCATAAAACTGTTAAAAATGCTCATTCACAAAGCATTTTGGTTAACACCTACACTTTGACCATATTGGTTTATTATTCTCTTAAAACACTTTTATTTCTACATTATTAAATAAACGAATGTTAGAATGTCTCAGTGTTATTAGCTACATATGTCAGCCTTGATTCAAGGAAATAATTCGCTATATATGCCTTGCATTAGATACTGAGCCATTTGTACTGTGGTTTAAAATGGAAAGGACACACCTGTTATCAGTCATAGCATTTGGGTCTATACTTTCAACCTTCTTCCAAAAGGCCATCTATTTTATATCCGCTAGGCAGGTTTCTCTACAGGTTTGAGTTGGAATAGAAAATGAATTGTAAGAAATGAAGTAGGATGAAAAACACACATGGTCCTCAGCTGCCACATTCATCTGGATTTTTAAGCATTAAAATCTAATTGTTCTTTAACAATCCATTCTGTGACTTGAGTGCTGCCTCATTTCAGAAATTAGTGGAAAGCCACAGAAAGTGACTCCAAACCTTTCCATATCAGCAGTATACCTTGAACTTGAGATGGGGGACTTAACTACTGAAACAAAAACAATATGGGCTCCAGCGATAAAAACATATATAGGTTCTCCCTCAAGCAGTTCTGACACAGATGGAATACATATCACTGTTTATTGGTCCAGATCATCAATGTTAAAACTCAAATACCTAGTTGACTCCCTTTTGTCTAGAAATCCCTCCCAAAAACATCAAGATCAATTTTTTTTTGTAATTATATTGGGGGGGGGGGGCAGGGAGTGGAAATCATTGAGGTCAAACTACATTCAACTATGTTGACATGGTTCTGTATTACAAATGACCAACTACTGCTATCATCACTTCAGTCTGTTTACTGTAGTTTAAAGCTGAATATTACAGAAATGCAAAGTCATCAAACATAATAATTGTGCAGAGAAAAATCATAGTTACTAAGATTTCAAAGCTCAGGTGATACATTTTAAACTAATATGCAGGAAAACTGCATATATTCAAAAGACTTGCTAAGAAAATGGAGTGCATTTATCATAAAGAAAATATTCAAGTGAGGAGACTTCAACCTGAATAGTGAGCAAGCGGGGAAAATAAGCACTGTCCTACTTCAGAGATGCATGCTCAGGATAGGTGTGGGTTAGTCCCACACAGTTAGCTCTAAACACAGTCTAGACAGTCTCACACACAATAATAGTTCTTCCATTTTAGAAGCATGTTCCCTATCTCATCTCTTCAGAGAAGAAATAAATTCTTCATTAAACTTTTTAAAACGTATTTTTATAGGGATAAAGCTTGTGTTTTAATCTCTTCTGTGTGACAAATTTCTGTTGTTCTGCTCTCTTGTGATGAAAACAAATGCAACAGAGGGTGGATTCTCAACTGCTCTTCATTCTTTTAATATTTCAACATAAAAAAAGTACGAGAACCACTATATTAATAACAAAAAGTGGCAGAACAGTCCACTAAGGACAAGCGTAATTCAGTGTCGCATGGATTACTTCATAAGGACAGGCTGAGGAAACAAAACTTGCAAGCTGGCTACAGACAAGATGACAAAAAGAAGACATCCTTGAGCCCAATATTTAGCAAGCCCCTATTGGAGATCCCTTGGTGACTTTAGAATAGAGAACAACCGAAAAACAGAAGCAAAAAAATCCAGCAGATGGCTCTAAATGAGGAGAACAGAGACAGGTGACTAACTAGTCTGAGAGAAATAAAAATAAAATGGGAGCAGTGCCACAGTATTATCATTTTTGTTGAGCCACCTGGAGAGGTAGCAGGCTTATCAATGAATGCCAAAAATGAGTAGTGCCCATCTGCTCACCCTAATAAATATCCTTTACTAGAAAAAATATAAAAGAATACGATTCCCTCAGCACTGCTCACATGCTTTCAGCAGACCTGTTTGTTTAAAATATTTATTTGGGTCTTACATGACTTAACAACTACTTGCCTTGAACACAATAATGCTTTAAAATGACCCTTGGAAGTACATGGCAAGTCAGTAGCTGTAAGAATTCACACCAGAAAGCTCCAACAACCTCCTTTTAAATAAGCAAAAGCTCTTTAATTACCACTGCCTTCAAAATGTCTTTAGAAAGATATCTCTAGCCAACTGAATGGACTGATGGCAAAACCCTAAATGAGAGGGGCAGTTCAAAATTCGAAAAGTTAGTACTCCTCTGGAGATAACAGCAGTGGAAAGTATCTCCATTCAAAAAGAAGTGTAAGAACCACGGTACAAGCTCAGTTTACCTCGTCTGCTGGCCTTCCCAAATGGCAACAAGTACCATTCTTCTGCTGATTCTAAATGTGGATTGAGAAAGGAGGTCAAAGCTGGCAGAAGGTGAAATGAGGAATGCTCAGGTCTCTCAAAGTACTGCTACAAAAAGAAATGGGATGCAAGAGAAAACTAAAGCACACAGGTTGGTTAGCCTTCATGAGTTTAAAAGCAAAATGTCTCTTCTTTAGCACTAACCTTTGTCAGCTCCAAACACTGTTTTTGCAGTGAACGAAGGCATATGAGTTTGGAGCAGAAATTCAAACTTGCCAAGATGGAGATACTTCCAAGCTGGCCTTTTGATTCAGAGGTATGTTTAGTTTTCATAGATGGCATGCACAGCTCAAAAAAAAAAAACCCAAAAAACAACCCTGTTCTGGTTAACATAATCAATTCTACCACTTCAATAAAAGCAATTCAACCACATAAAACTGTCTGCATTCACACAAAGTTATCCGAAACAGGGCAGGCCTTTATACGTTCACTACCATCTTTGCAAATACAAAGTTATCATACTACTTGTGCGTAAATGTTTTGCGCTAAATTTTGCCTTTCATGTGGCAAAAACGTGACAGAATTTAACTTATAATATGCTTATGTAAACATTTATGAAGAGAAAGGAGAACATGGCAAAAACAACAAAATGTAAGCAAACGTATCCACACAGGCCAGAGTTCTGTAAATGTCTGTATGCACAAGGCCAGAGTTCCCTTCATAGTTACTACAACAGATTTTTAAAAATTTCCAAACAGCAGTTTTAAAAAATGCCCATACCAAACCAAAGCAAACATATAATGCACTGGGTGCAACACAGAAAAGCTATGCACCACTGAAAGCTTCTTTCTCTGTTCAAGTCAATACTCAGGAAACCAATTTCTTCAAAATTAAAGTTATTCTGATTGTGCAAATTTCTTTAAACTTGGTTTTCTTCAGAATTTTGTGTCTCAACAAAAGCTACAAAAAGTCTGACCAGCTGTTCCTGGGACTGAAGCAGAACGCTTGGTTCTTAAAATCTCAGGCACCTTTACCAAGCACCAGTTGCAAAAGGCAGCTCTTTCAGCTGAAGCACAAAAGACAACACTCTAGCCATGCACATTATTTCCACTCTTTTGTATTCCCTGCATTACCATGAACCCGCAATCAAGTAATAAAAAACAGCTAACATGATTTGTTTCATCCATGAACTGACCCACACTTTTTGAAATAACGTGGGTTAAGGGTGGGAACTCTTCAGATAAAATGTCAAACAGAACTTTGTTTAAATCCAAATAAGCAAAGCAAATAACCTCTCCAGGTCAGGTTACAGGATTTTAACTACAATATTATTCACATAACATCCCCTTTCTAGTCCAATAAAAAACAGCTGTTTGTTTTTTCTAAATAAATATTTTTTTATGAAACAGTTGGAGGAAAGCCTGCATCACTGAAAACTTGAATATGAAACAGACATCCTCAATTTTTAACTTCTATTATAAAAATGCATCAGGAGAAAATTTAAAGTTCCTATAATATTAACCACCCAACGTTAGTAGCAAAATATTCCTTCTATCCCTTCCTTTAGCTTACTGCATCTTAGTTTTAAAACATGTGTATCAACATGGCATGAGTAAGGTACATCGCCACGGCAGACGGACCTTGCCTGTGCTACAAGAACAAACAGGGGCAGCTAGTGCCCACAGCCAGATAATTTTAAAAGGCCTTGGATATGGCTTTGCACCCATTGTTGAAGGCTTCTCCTCATACCTCTGAGAACAGTACAAAAAGTTAAAGATACAACACATTTTCTCATTTTATCAAGCATTAAATTGTTCTCATTATGAAAAGGAAAAAAGCATGACCGTAAGCAGTATCACTGATCTATAGTTCCACAGCCCACTGAGATCATTCCACATACTTTTATAATGGTTTTGTGCAGACAGGTTTCATTCCAGAGCAGGGCATCCTGCCTCTAGTGTGCATAATGTTCTTAATTTATTTAAGAAACTGTAATCACCTAAGCAGATATATTGCTAAACTTCAACCCTCAAAAACATTTCACTTTACTAAAAACCTGCTCAAAAAAAACCCACAATAAAGTTTCAGCATTTTCTTTAAAAAGCAGATGTGCATGACAGAAAACTTGACTCAATTCTCCAGGTCTTAATTTTACACTGCATTTTACTGATCTAATCTGTCTTACATTCACATCTGATTAAATAGAGCTAGCTAGTAAGAATTACCCTACCCAGGCCAGAAAATACTTTGAATTTGGGCTCAAAAAGCTTCCTAGGAAGAAACTATTTGTCTCAGTAGAAACAGGTTCAGGTGTTGATCTCTTACGAGATGAAATTTTACCATACCTAGCGACCATAAATTGTTACAGTTTTGTTCAACAGATCTGTTTCTTGAATGTATCCAGAATTATTCAGTAGCTGCTCAACACAATGCAAAGGCAGGGGTTTTCTTCCATTTCCTTTCCATCCAGGTTACCAGATTTAATAACTCTCAGGGACAGACTCCCTGAAAATAAAGAACTGGGTAACTAGCCCACTCATAACACTTATGCTTCTTGGAAGTCAAAATTTATAGAAGTACAACCAGCAAAAGGATCCATTCCAATTTAAATATCTGAATCAGAGGCTGAAGGGCCAATAGTTTGCAAAAGGTATTACTTTCACATAAACAGAACAATCAGTGGGTGATCAATGACACTGCAATTACAAAATCTCAGTTCCGTCATGTACCACTGAATCTTTTTAATAAATGCATTTTGGCTTATTTCTACTCACAAACATAGGTATTTTGTGGAAAATGGCTTTAAAAGTACAATATTTACCTGCTTAAAAAGATTCCTTCTTAAGAGAGTGGACATCTGAAATGGAATTATTTTAGCCACATTGGAAGAATAAATTAAATGCATGAAATCTTTGCTGATACTGGCACCAGGTTATTTCAGCTCCCACTCTACCTCAGGCACATCAGAGTCTTTCTAGAACAGTCCTAGTGCTGGCAAAGTCCAACCAGCCTGCTATCAAGACAGGTGAACTCTGTTCTCTGTCCTCCTATACCAGAAAACAACTCCTGTCAGCTGAATCAGGGAGGTTTGTTTTTGTTTTTAAGCTATTCTATGTATCCACTCTAAGGGTATGAATCTAATTATTTGGCCTTATCATAGTGTGCTAGCAGGAGTTTTGTTTAAATATTTCTGCTGGTTTTCATGGCTAGCTTGGAAAATGAGGAAACTTCTATGAGCAAAGCAAACAAATGAGCAAAACAAACCAGATGCTCTTTCTGGTGCACCGTAGATGAAAGTTTTCAGCTACCCAGACATCCTTAATTATTTTCCTCTGTTGAGTTAATCTCATCTTGGAGCACTTGGCATTTCATTGAGAAAATAGCTAGCGCTTTTTCGTGCAACAATCAAAAAAGAGTAAAGGCATGAAGTGAACTTAATATCTTTTTCTATAGCATCTAGAGAAGCCACAACAGGGAGGTTTTCAGGTTTTTATGCCACTTGTAAGACATCCTGTTGCTACTAAGTAATGGCAGAGAGCTGTCTTAGCTGCAACAGTCAGCCCAGAGCCTTTACCCCTGAATATTCAGGAATCAGCTTTTTTAAATTATTTATATAATTTATTACCTTATATAAGACGACATAATGATGATGACTAGAAAATGCAAAGATCACTTGCATTACATAGCAGTCGTCAGTGCCTGGTGTACATTCATTCCCCAGGGTATGGTTTATTTGTATCTAGGATTTTAGTTCAGGATCAACAGAGAACCCTCAAGAATTACCATAAAAATTCTGTAGTTTTCTACAGAAAGGATGCTTCACATCTTGGTCTGTTTATGCTCTGGCTTCCTATGAGGGTAAAAGCTTGAGAGCCTAGTTCCAAACACAAATTACAGGTTATAAATATCAAAAGGTGCTGGACAGGCCATTGGAAGGGAACCTCTCTATTACCAACCATCAGTAGGAAATACCACCACAGTTTTCTAAGAATTTTGTGTTCACATCTGGTGATGAGATCTTTATATAATATCATCAGTGATGCTCTGAACGGATACAGTTTGACAGCTGCAAATCTTAGGTACTATGCAATATTACATTTCAAGAGTGATGTATAAGACACCATTTCATGATGTAAATATATTACCTAATACATGCTTGGCAGACCAGCATCTTGAAGGACAGCCTCTAAAAATACTACTAGCTTGTTGTCTTATTTTTTATACAGCACCTCATATTTCAAGCAATGGAAGGCAATTAAATTTGAAATTACAGCATTCTTTTTTAAAATAAAATTACTCTGAATATTTCCAGTAACAGAATAAGGTCACCTAAGTCCAGATTCTGACTTGACCAAGCACACCTGAGGCATGACCTCCAAAAGGCAGGCTGTTTGGTTGCAGGGGGGGTGTGGGGGTGTGTTTCTGCATGCATGCACATGGAGAATGGGGACTGGAAAAATACATTCTCCTTAGTCAAAACACTTCAAGTGGCATAGAGGATTTTTCCATGTACTATAGTGCTCAAGCAATCAAAGTGGCATAAGGTGGCCCACTGTACTAATTGTTCAAGCATACATTGGGATATTGCCACTGCTCCAAAAAAACTTTAATAGAAGCAATGGGAAAGGGATACAGAAAATACAGCAAGAGTTGCATTTCTCCACCACGATTTGGAATTGCGGTAATTTCCAGGGGAAATTACATTTTTCCCTGGAATGGGAAAAATGGATACATCTAATTCTCAAATGGGTAATTAACTACTGCTGTTACTGTGGCTTCCTCTCACTGGTGATGCATACCACAAAGGAGCAGCTTTCTCAGTACCAGTGGAAGATTACAGAAATAAGAGTTTTAAACACCCTTCCAAAATTGCAGGGCTAAGCAGATGAGCAGTATAAGGAAAAGAGTTTGTGTTGAACCTTGCTCTCGGGATACATGAGCCCTCTCTTTGGGTTCAGTCATTCTAACTCAGTCCACTCCAGAAAGAAGTCCGAGCTCCAGTATAACATGATCCAGACGCAAAGAACCCAATGCAGGGTTTAGCAGCTGGAATTCTCCTCCACATCCCAGTTGCTCACAGCATGCACACCCTTGTTTAAAATCTCAGTTATAAGTCCTCCACAGAATTAAGGTTTCAGTTATGGTGAAGGTCTATCTCCCACTTTCTAACTTCTCATGACAGTTACAGTCTCCTGAGGAGCAAAACTGCCCACAAGGAAAGCAGAGCCTCATGACAGCAAGAGATGAATAGTCACAGAGCTGGGCTTAGGGGTGACAGGACTTAACACCTGCTAAAGATAACAATAACCCCAGGACCAGCCTCCTTGAGAAATGAATACAAACTTTACTTCTGTATTTCATAGAATTACAGAATCATAGAATAATACACATTCAAAGAGACCACTGGATGTGGTCTAGTCCAGCACCCTGTTCAAAGCAGGTTGCTCAGGGACTTGTCTAGTTGGGTTTGAATGTCTCCAGGAATAGAGTTTCCACAACCTCTCTGAGCAACCTAATTACAGCTAATTTGAATTTAATGCTCTCAACCATGAGTTCCTCATACAAAGAGAGCAACAAAATACATTTGCTTGCTAACACACAAAACCAAACCTACAACTGAGCCAACTCGTATTTTCGAAAAGGGAGAATGGCCAGAGGCTATACAAAAGCAAACCTTGGGAAGGACTCAAAGGCGCACAAGTATCTCAACAAGTCACACAAAGAGAAATCGCACATTTATACATCCACTTCTCAGGTCTTAGAAACCCCATTTACCATCTACCTTGCCTATGCCTGACCTGAAGTACACAACGTACTACAAATGCACTACCTTTTCTTTTCTTTCTGCATCTAGCTACCAAACACAACATACTGATGGACTTTTCAACTGTATAAGGTGAAGACAACAGAATTCTCCTGCAAAGCTGCTTATTCATAGTACTGAGAAAAAACAAAATATGCTGCAAGATTTCTGTGATTTCTATAGTAAAACAAACAACCAGAATTTAAAAAAGTCAAAGATTAATTGATTTCTTGGACTTCTGTTTGTGAAGTTATTTTTCTTAGTTTTGGATTTATATTCCAAACATCTAGAATATTTCTACTTCAGAATTTACTTGTGGCAAGTAAAGGGTTAAAAGCACAACATGAGAACAGCTTTCATTTAAAAATATTTCATTTAAGATCTCATACATCACCAACAGAGATGTTCATTTGAGCAGGAAACTTGATACATTTATGACAAGCTATTGTGTGCTTTTCCAGATGATGGCAACATGCTGACAGCCTTAAAGAAGTAGACATGTTATGGTAAGGTTTATTGTCTAAGCAGCCTTCTCCCTCTGCAGCAATCTAACAGCTTACATTTACGGTTGATTATCATTTCTATTAAATTCAAACATTTGCTAATGATCTCCAAGACTGGGAAAAATAGTGTCTTCTGTCTCAAGCCCTCTCCTGTAGACACACTATTCTTCTAAAACAGTCTGAAAGACAACACATACATTTCTTTTTCATAAAGCATCCATTCTCAGTTCTTTTAAAATATTTCAGACAGCACTATTCTCTTTTCCACTTCTGTAAGATGTGTCAGCCAACAGAACATAAATCAACTTCAGGGTAAGGAGTTTACAGTAAGCTTTTTCTGCAAGCAGCAGAAACAGCAAAACTTTATTTCTGCTGTGTCTAGAGGCAAAGCTTGTTTGCAGATTCAGTGGTAAGGGACAAATTCATCCTGCTACATCTGCTTTATCTGAGGCATTAATAGGGTCTCTTTCCTTTATTAAGGCCTTTATTCTCACACACCACCTGTAACTTGCTGTCTCTGACGATCTGGACATCCCTTGTGAAATTTGACTGAAGTGGAAAAAAAGAGGGCTTACAGCAGATGTACAAATAACCATCTTGCAGCTGTCATTTCCTTAGAAATCCATGCTTAAAAACCGGAATCTTTAAGCATAAATATTAAACTCAATCCAAGAGTGTCTTCAAAAAGTGATGGCAAAACATAGCACCCAGCAACGGCTTAACTGAAATTAGCACTCTGGTTCTCAAAAAAGATACAGCTTTAGACTATTCTCACTGATGAAGGTTGTTGCTAAAGAATACACAGGCAATCTGCCACTCTGGATGCAGATTACACTTAGGTATATCCATTTCATTTCTTATCATTCATCCACGATGCACACTGATTTCACCAGGTTGCAACATGTTTAAGTGTGAACAGATTGATTAACATCCAGAAATCTGAAACATGCTGTCATTGCTTTTCACTGTAGATGGACATGGATTACTGGAGAGACTTTGTAGAGTGAAACCATGCGTACACAGAGGGGCTGTGCAACACCTGCTGCACATTTCTCTGTGGGTTATCCTGGGTAGAAGACCAAGAGTCACTGCTTTTTAAAGGTCTGCTTTTTCATAGGTGTTGGGAAGTATGACTGCAGTGATGACAATTTTTTGAAACAGTAGACTACAAGGAAACAATAAACTGCTACATCAGAGCCACAGAAGTCGATGAACTGACATATTCAAACACAAGAAACCAAATTCCAACAACTAATCAGTAGAGGTCAGATAACTATTCTCTAATTACATCCTTGAAAATCTTGTGGCAGGCAAACAGCAGGTTTGTGAAAGAGCCATAGAAGTTTTCCCAACTTGTTCAATAAAACCCTGACCATTTACCTATGCTGTTTCAAGATACATAAAAAGCAAGATATGATATCTTGTTTCACAATACATTAAATAATAAACAATATTTTTCTGCTTTTATTCCCATTTGACACCAAAAAAGTAGACTACGTACACATTTTCATTCTCCTGTTTTGTAGATTTGTACCTTAAAAATATAGTTCTCCTTCTAAAAAGAGTCACTAATTTTTTTGAGAAACAAAGGCAAGCGAGAAAAAACATTTGCTTACCTATGTCCCTTCTCAAATGCAAATGCAGAAGTAGCAATATAAGCTCATCAATCAGCAGCTAGAGACAAAAAAATAGCTACTTAGATTACTTACTCCATTCCTTTCCTGAGGTCTGGATGACTCCCTAAAGCATACAGAGATATTCTTGTAATGCATGTCCCCCAAAATCATTGTAAATGATACACAATCACACATCAGCATGGCCTGAGCGTATGTCGTGCTTATTTAAGAAGGTAATAATGTCTGCCTTAAAAGTAGTGTATGTTCTGTGCTATGTCGCAGTTGCTACAGAAACTTTTCTTGTAAAGCAGCAGAGAAAATATTACCTAAAACCTCAGCATCTCATTAGTATAATATTTAATGTTGCTTCAGTAATTCTTAAATGCTCCTAAAAAAAAAAAAAAAAAAAAAAAATCAAGGCTCCTTTTAATATTTTTTTTTGACTGACACAGACCTAATTTTTTTTAGGTTAGTTTTCATTGACAGGTACGCAACTGACATCTTAGACAATCCCTATTTATTGTGCTAAAAATTAGGTGCAAACTCTCAAAACTATAAGCAAACCAAGGTGACAGATTTATGGCTAGTTATGCAACTGCTAAATTGAGAAAGGCTTGTAAGCTAACACTCCACTTTCTACCTTGGTATTTATACCTACTATTCCTATTTATGCTACTGCTACATAAGAAGCCTGGTATCTTTCATAAACTCTTAGACTATAAATTGTTCAGACTCACAACAGAATCTGCCAATATTTGCTAAGCAAACATAGGACACATCTACACAGAATCTCTGTGTCCAGTGTCAATACCCACAGCCAGCCCCCACCACTCTTCTTCCCTCACCCCAAACAGTATCTTAACTTCATCAGTTGCCACATCTAAGGCATTGGGGCAGCTCACCTAATAGTACAACACAGCATGGATTAATGTAACATAAATCTGTTTGAGGGTAAAAATGTTTCAAATGCTCAGATGAGACATTTGGCCATTCTGAACCATGACTGTGCAAGG
Organism: Astur gentilis; assembly: GCF_929443795.1. Taxonomy (NCBI): domain Eukaryota; kingdom Metazoa; phylum Chordata; class Aves; order Accipitriformes; family Accipitridae; genus Astur; species Astur gentilis. The sequence goes on along the minus strand of NC_064899.1, from coordinate 15,430,859 downwards.
GCTTTGCCTACAAACCTGCCGCAAACTTGCCTTTATGCAGACAGCTTTCCTCTGGTTGCCCCTCAAGCTTATGTAAAATGTAAAGGCACCTCCCAACATGAAGCTACACTGCTTTACACAATTTAAAAAACAAACAAACAAAACCAAAATGGCAGCATTACTAGAAACACCTTCAACATGATCCATGATGAAAACATTTTATTGGACAACTAAGCATTTGACATTAGAGAACCTCCTTTTTGTTCTCAGGCATAGAAAACCTTCAAAAGTTTGCATTTTTAATCTTTAACATTAAATATAACTTAAGGGGGGGGTTGCATATGATTAAAAAGTAGACATACAATAAAGTTAGTCTACTCCCTTTTTCGGCATAAAAAAATTTTCAATGACATAGAAGTAGATCTGTTTTATGTGTAATATAAGAAGATGAGAAATGATGTTATAATTAACAAGAAAGAAGAAGAGGTTTAGCAGTAAAATGTCTAGCTTTCAAATGAAGGTCCAGCAAGGAAAGCCAACTGTGGGTACTTCTGCACTTGCCCTATCACAAATATATTGGTTTATGTAATTATCATCTCAGTAGGTAAGACACTAGAAAAGCCAACATACCAGCATTTCCCAAGCTTGCTACTAATTAAATCATATGCACACAGGTTCAATCCAAGGATGATCAAAGTTAATGAAAAAAATTCCCATTTAATTCAATGAGCTGTGGATCAGTTCCAGACAGCTAGCTGCTACTCTATCCTCTTTCTACTTTATCAAAAGCACTCCAACAGTATGAAAGTGAAGAGGACTCCATATGAGTCTACAGATTTTGTATCTCCCCTCAGATCCGAATTTTAAATTAATTATTTGACAGTTGACATAGAATTAAGTAATCTTTTCCATAAAGCTATATCAGAGGCTACTCCAGGTTTTGAAGGAAAACAGACTACTACTATTATTGTTACATCAACAGCTTTAAAAGATTTCAACTATTTCTTTCACATACAGGTTTACCCTCATTATAAATTTATTTATTTGCCACAATGTTCACCACTCCAGCAATATATTGCCATATCTGCACATGGAAAATGTCAGTCCAGTATACTGGAAATAAAGCACTAAATTTATAAGGCTTCCTAAGGTTAATAAAAAGATAATCTAAAGTCATATAAAGTCAAAGACACAAAGAATGAATGTTCAGATCAAATAACTATCTATTTTTAATTACATTTGAAATGCAACGTCACAACTGTCGAACAACTTCAGTATGCTGGACATTACATTTATGAAACCAATCTGAATAGCCTTTGATTCGATTGTTGTTAACAATGCTTGTTCACATTTTATTTTTCACTAAATGCTTGTACTAAAAATGAGAATTTAATTTCAGCACCTCAAAATTCAGCTCCCAGTGCTGCACAGATGCTTAGTTCTGTCTCTTTGTAGTCAGGGTTTCAGCAGACGTCCATTCAAATCAGCCTAAAGGCTCTCATTTGTTTAAAGCAGAGCTAGACAGGAATTGCTGTAAAGTCTTTATTTGGGAATCCAATATATGCATCACTACTATTAGCCATTGCATAATGTCTCAAATCTAATGAGCATTGCATAGGAAATTAAATAATAATAAAAAAAACCTTTTCTGTTCAAGAATCAAGAGTCAGTTAAAGGAAAACTGAAGTTGTCAGCTTTCAACAGGAGAAATGGTGTCTATGCCTAAAGCCTCACATTCCATCTATACAGGGACACAAGCTTATATGAAAAATAGTGTTTAGACATAGTTTCAATAAAGCTTGTGTATGCAATGCTGCCTAGCTGGCCACCTTACTTCCTTCCTACTCTAAAGACAGATTTCAAGCATTTCTTGTTGGAAAAGGCATTTTCTTTTACCAAATCCATCACATCCAAGCTCGGAAAGTTTTGTAGGTGTAACCAAAGATGTCTACTCTTAGCGCCTCCTTCTACTTCATGTTAGAGAACCACAGTAAAAACAATGCAAAGGGAATAGTGTTACTACAGCCTTCATTACCTCATGTCAGGTCTCCATTGCTGTAGCTGCTCAGAAGCCCTGGATGCCTGTGCTGTGCCACTGGGAACCTTGTGACCAGGGAGTCAGAGCAGCAGGATTTTATTCCCATGCAGTGCAAAAAACCCTCACGGAGCCCTGAAATCCAGAAATGGAATGTGAAATGATCTCCCAGTCTGCTTGCTCCTTCTCACTGAACCCCTGTCCAAGACTGAAGAGAAAGGTAGCAGAAAATGATGACTGAAACTCCTACCATCTTTCTTCTGCTTGGTTTTGCCACAGAAGATTTCTGCGGAGCCACTTTTAGGCATCCAATTAAAAATGATGCTAGCAGATTTTTTTTTTTTACTGGGTCCAGACATGTAAGAAATAGTTCTAAACTCAGCTCTTGACTGAGTACAGACATAGCTGCAGGATAACATAGACTATTATAGTTTAAGATACAATGAGTAAAAACTGTTTCCTATAAATTTACCCAGGCGCTAATACTGCTCTTGAAAAACACTTGAGAGACTTTCTTCTACTCTAAAACACTGCTGTAGGCTCACTTTCCTTAATAAGGGCCCATTATCTCTGAAATGCGTAAATGGGACTGACAAGTTGTACTAAGAAGTAAATTCTATTTACTCCGACACTTTTGGTTTTTTACATAATGCAAAAGCCTTTATTGCTTTGGTATGATTCCCTATTGCTGAAGCTCTTTTCTGTTGACTGAGTGAAATACAAATCAATGACCAGATTTGTTTTATTCTTCCGTTTATGTGCTAGTGATTTAGGCTGTTGTGTTCCCTTACTATTAATGGGGTTTAGAAGCAGAAGACCGCTTCATCTCTCAACAACTATTAACCCAAAGTCTTAGGCTAGCATTGCAAAAATATACTATGTTAGAGCAAACAAAATCTGTTTAGAAACTGTATCATCATTTACATTGGATCCCAAATCACATGGGTTGCAAATACTAATAAAGCAGGAAAAAAAAATAAAACAAAAGTATAGGAAAAAGCAGCTAGCCTACACAGAGTGCAGTATTGACTGGCATATTGTAAAAGGAAAAAAAACAACCTACCACATAAGTTTCTAAATGACACAGTTCATTCCAACCCATTTAACCTACACAAAATGCCGGATGCACATGAACAGCAGGATTTGCAGACAATACAGACAGCTCTGCCAGCAAGTCTCACACAATCACGGCATCTGTCTCAATACAGTTGGTCTCACAGCAATACAAATTTCAGAAGGTAAAACAAAAATGAGGCAAGATTACACTGCCAAACATTTTCAGTTTGATTGCCTTTACCTACCCTGCTCTTTTTAGCAAACTTATTCACTATATATACTTTTTTTTTTTTTTTAACTACTCTGGTGTTATTTCCTTGATCCCAGCACTCAAATTTACCACAGGTGGATGGATAATGTATTTCTTCAAAATCCCACATTGACTATCAAGCCTGTGTGCTGCCTCATCAGTCCTCCAACAAATTGCTGGGCTGCAAGTTGAAAGACTTACTTTGCTTTTTTAAGAACAAGTGTACTCAAGACTCCTCACAAGAATTAACTGCCTAGCCAACCTCCATTAACAAGCTTAAAAGTTTTACTTTTTATATACTATAGTTATGAATGTATACAGGCTACCAAAAGACAGAAAACCTGGTTTGCAAATATTCTACTTACATTATGAAACATTTTCTGTAACTGTAGCTAAAGAAATGCATTAACTATGTTTAAAGCCTAAGGGTAAAAAAAGTGTAGTCTTTTTTCTTAAAAATACTTCAACTGCCACAACTGACACTGAATTATAGACAATGCTGCTAAGAAATATTCGTGAAAAGTTTTATAATAAAATCCCTCAATTTAAAGTTCTGCCTATTCAAATAAATACAAGTCAAATTCTGACATGGATTTGCTTAATCCTGTTCTAATTTCCTGATACAACTGTGCTCTGGTTCTGTTAAAGCTTATGGCTAGGATTAATTCATATGTATTCAGGCACACCTACCTTGTAACACTGTATTTGATTACGCCTGAACACTACTACCTTTACAGCCTTCAAGAGGTGCTGACATCTAGAAATTGTTAAAGGAGAACTAGTTCCAAGATATTCTGTAGCAAGCAAAGCAAGGGAAGTATGACTTAAAATACATGCTTAAATTGTGTCTTCATCCAGTCCTGCTACCACAGGATAAAAAAAGTTTGAAAGTGTTACAGTAAAAAGAACAAGACTAGTATCACTAACTTCTTTCTTTGTCACTAATGCTAGAAGAGAGGACATATCCTAGGGTGCTGTGAGCAATAGACCCAGATAATAGGCTCCCAAGCACCTTCCTGCTTTATTATCTTTAGTGTTACCAGGTAACATCTCCTATAAGGCTTGCTAATGTTGATGTACTTACTCCAGATAAAGCACAGCACAAAGAACAAAAGAAAACCTTTGTTTGAAAGTCCTTGAGAAAGCCATATGTTTTAATTACATCAGTGAACCCTTCTGTGGCACCAGATACTTGGAAGTCACTCTTCCCTCCAGAGCAACCTCAGTGAAAGGAAACTTAGACAGACCTCAGGATACGCATCTCAAACTGTGGCACACAGAAGTTATTTCTCCATCCAGTCTTTAGAGAACAAAGGCAACAGCCCCTCCTCTTGCATTTTGAGCCAAGATATACACATTGACTGGGTGGAAGAAGCTATACAAGTTAGGCAAAACAATAACATGAAAGAATCAAATCTTTATTATTAATGAAGAATAAGGTGTTGTTATAGCTCAAGGTCACATATGACAAAACAATCTTCAGTTAATGCCACATCCATCACATACTGAGAGATTCAAAATTAAAACATAATAATTGTTCTTTTTTTTTCTTTTTCTTTAAAACCATTTGTAGAATTGCAATTTGCAATGTGCTGAAAGATCAAGTTCCACACAGGCCCAGCTCTGTCACTCAGGGTCTGGAATGAGAGCAGTCAGAGGACACTTGGGTCAAATGAATTCCTAATATCAGGTGAGGAAATAGGATTTGGTAGAACCTGCAAAAGCTCTTAAATACTGTACATTAAAAAAATCATTTAAAAATAAACACAGGGAGTTTGATAAAAGAAACGAGAATAACATGGTGTTCCCACATACTTAGTTCAAGTCTTCATCTACCCAGCAGAGTTTCTGTTTGTAGAATGAATATTATATTAAGAATATAATCTACCACAAGAAAAATATGAAAAAATGACATTATCAGAATAAGATACATCAGGAGGGGAAGAGTGGGGGAATAAGTAACGCAATCTGTGCAGGGAGGGGGAGGGACAGAAGAGAAACAGAAAAAGCTAACCTTTATCAAGCAACATCTCTATCTGTTCACAACAACTTTCTTCCACAAAACTTGACAAAGCTAGTGTACCAACATAAAAAGCAAGTAGCTTTTCCAAGTTCAACAAACCTACATAGAGAGCTGTTATTTAATTGCCTCTTCAATATCTGATAATTTTACACGTGCAGTACCATATCTGTCCATTTTAGAATATTATCTTCCCAAGGGAAGAGCTGCTGTAATGCACTATGCAATTTTTCACCCTGGAAGTAATTAGTATAATAAACTCAAAGTTAAAACAAATGTTGCAAAAAAGCTATGTTTACAGCCAAAATAAATAAGAAAACAATGACAAGATTACGCTAATATTCTCAAAATTAAGAACACTCTCAGTGAAGGTGTTGAACACTGTCTTGGCAGTCAAAATAATTTTGATATCGTACACAAAAAAATTTAAAAGAAGCACCATTAAATCTCTGTGAGGACCGTGATAATTTGCTCTGTTTATCTGGTTTTCTCCATTTTAGATGCAGCACACTTACTTCACCAGGAATCATCTCCAAAAAAGGCAAAAGTTAAACAATTATGAAAATCACCTGCATAAAGATAAATGAAAGAAAAAGAATGTACAGTGCCAGGAGCAGGGGGGGGGGGGGGGGGGGGGAACCCCAAACAAACAAAAAAAACCGACAAAAGCTGATCTTGGGCAAAACTGATCCTGGGCTACAAAGCATAACTGAAAAAGCTAATCACAGAAATTCTAGAACAGGGAGATATTTAACTCAGGACTCCAGACAGATGAACTCTCACGTATCTTCCCAGAACAGTACTTTAAACTATTTTTTCCCCCCATTCCTCTTTCCTGCCTTTCTGCAGAATGTTAAGCCCATCCTTACAGGAAAGCTGACAGCTCCATTTCATACGTCTGCATCCCCACCTAAATCCACCCTCATCACCAGTTTCAGTTAAGGCACAAAACTTTATGAAGAGACACGGACACACATTGCCTTTAGCTTATTCTGCTATGGGGACAGGAACATAAAAGACTGTAAGGTTAATGGTGGGATTCGTAAGGCCGTAACTATTGCCTCTCTCAAGAGCTCACTGAACTCACTCCCTATTCACCAGAGCATCCTATGCTGGATTCTAACTTACATCAATTATGTGGTTTGTAAAGTAAGGAGAACCTAATTCTGCCACCTTTTTTCACACTGAACAGCAACTTATTGTTTAGGTAGTTGGACAGATTTCAAAGGGATTATATTCAAAGATATGGACATAATCCAATATAAAGATGATAAATTTGTCCTCCAGAAAATTATCATCTTCTACCTATCTACCTATTACTATTATCTACCTATCTTTACATCTCAAGTCTCATTATTTTCTTTGTATTAGGAGTAAGGAAACACATGAATTCTATATTGAAAGCCAAATTAGACAGTTAACATACCTAGTTAGCATACCTGTTTTTAACAGTTGGTGAAGATGAAGAAAGATTTTTTTTTTATTATTAATTAAAATGGAGAAGGACTGAAAACTTGTTATTACCTGAAAAGACTGGCAGTGCTCATGTCAAAGATATAGATTCAGAAAGCTAAATTTATTTGTAGTTACTTACCCACAAGCAGAGATAATCTTTCCTCAGTTCTGCTTCCTTTGCCTGTTAGCTTTAGCCAGTGCTTTGCTTCTTCTCTTCCAGGACTGGCTAAAAGACAAATTTTGGCACAGTCACCCCAGATATAAAAACATGAAACAGAAATAAAGTTCTGTCTAGAAGTGTGAAGGCATGTACGGCAACATTGACAATTCATTTCATCTTACAAAGCATTAGAAGCATGATATATTTAGAAACATGTCCCTAATGCACTAGCATGAATGCTGGCCAAAGCTCTGGGGACATAAAACTGATAGTGACACAAGATGAAAGATCAAAAATGTCAAGGATCGTGCAAAATTAAGTTATCTTAAACTCTACCATTACTACAGTTTGCTAATATGCATATATTTTTTCCTCATTTAAATGAAAACATTGCTCCTTAGTTTCCTTTCCTCCCCAGAAATATTCTCTTTAGACTTCTTTGCTTCAGCTTCATATTTAAAGTGTTGGGTTTTCTTCTGGACCAAAAGTCCAAGCTAACAGAACAAAAAGTCATATGGATATACAGCATCATATAAAATGAAAATGTCTTACAAGTGGAAAATCACATTCCCCCTCCTGTCATCACACACACAGGAAACTAAACAGATAGCCTACTTACAATCCACTTAATCCTTGCTGCTTTACACATCCATTGTAAACCAGTTTTGCTTAACCTTTCTTTCCAAAAAAAAAAAAAAAAAAAAAGTCTTCCACACATCCCATTCTCAGAGGTCACACCTTTCTCCAATAACATCTTTTCAACATATTATACAAGAATTTCCACTTTTGTTTTATCTTAGATAACATGTTTCTTACATCAGATCCACTTAACTTATAGCAACATGATACTTCTACCCCTACTAATACTTTGCTCTAGGAATTGCTTCCAGGAAATAATCACTCAAGAAGTATTTGAGAAAACACTTAGTGAAGTGGATTTTCAGGGAAGGACTTAAGCAATAGCCCGTGGTCTGACAAGAGGGCCTATGCCCACAGCGCAAGGAGCAGGAAAAGAACTGGGATGCACACAAACAGCAGGTTGTCTTTGATTTCTCATACCTGGCACACAGGACTGGGTAACCAGAAAAAAGTCCACAGCACCGTGTTAGCTGTGCATGAATTCCCAGTGCTGCAGCACAGACAATCTAGGATGAACAGCATGACCTTTACCACCACAATGTGACTGTGCACATGCTTTTATACATATTCACATACACCTTCATATATGCCAAAAATAAACTCAAGAGAAGAAAGACCTTTGCTCTGGCAAGACATGTTAGATGCAGTCATGATCTTTAACTAATAAGGTTGGCAGTACTATTTGTAACCAACCTGGCAAACTGGAAATCACAAGTCAGTGAAAAAGATACAGGGGTGGCTACAAAGAGATTCTGAGTTGCTCTTAAACAAAATATCAGTCCTTGTTTTACAGCTAAGTTTGCTTCCTAAGCTAAAAATTTCAATATCCGCTAAAAAAAGAAGAAAGAGGGGGGAAAAAAAAAAAAAAAAAAATCAAAATAACTAAGTTAGCCTGGCTAGATGACAGCTATTGGGAAACAGAATGATAGTGTAAATCACGGAGGAGGGAGAAGAATTACACAGTGTGACTCTAAGGGGCATAAATGAAAGAGGGGGATGAACTCAGGAAAGAGGGTAGCATAGACTGAGCATCAGAAAACATTTCTTAACAGCAAGATACCATATTAAGTAGAATATTTTTCCCACAGAAAGGAAAGTTATTTAAGACTAGATTACATAAAACACTGGAAAGCACAGAAAAGAAAGCATTTCTGAATTCATGAGGTCATGGATGAGAACACTTAATAAATCCTGTCCTTCCTACTTCTCATGATCAGGTTTGTCAGTAAGATTTCAATGTAACAACCACACAGCAAAAATACATTCATTTCTTGTTGGGTTCTTGTCTTGAAAAATACCTTGGATTTCATCAGCATTAAGGTTAGAATTGTCATTTGCATTTAATGCAACTATTATACACTGAACTATTTAAACATTATTTGCAATTTTAATCCTCTATTACTTATTCTCTTGCCTGTTGCTGTAACACAAAATTATCCTTTTAATTCTGGACTTTTATAGCATTTTTATTTCAGGCATTTCAAAGTACTTTACCAACATATGTCCACTATCAACATCTTTCAAAATCAATATGGTATATATCAACATTGCATGTCACTGATCCAGAAGTTATCCCACAACTGCTGAACTGTCCAGCTGCTTAACATGATACATAATTAGCAGGCAACATGATGCCCATGAAATCCTCTGGTGTTGCACATGGCCACTGGAAATTAGATTAAGACTGAGGCCAACAAGGAAAACAAAATTCAGTGTTTCTTTCAGTGCAATGCCTACAGCACAAGAGATCATGAACCAGCAAACATTTAGGGGCGGCAGTGGTAAAACAGGTATTCCCTTACACAACCAAGTATTACACCAGAAAACCCACTACTGTTTGGGTTGTTTGGGTTTTTTTCCCCCTATTATTACTATTCTTACAATCATACTTTAAACAATACACAACATTCTGAAATTCAGTTCAGAAAGAGATGGGGTAACTCAAAAAGTGACTGAGAGTTTTGTCCCATTTTTTTCTTCCTTCTGAACTCTTAGGCAGAATTTTCAAAAACACACAAATAAATTAGGAGCACAGCTGAATTTGAAACACAGAAGTTTTGCCTCATGATTAAAAATGTTCTTTTCTATAGAGCAACCAAATAAATATTTTTTTTTTTTAAAGAAGCAGAGTTATTCAAGGCCTCCTTTTGATATTGTGGAAATCTTACACACTATAGGGAATGGTTAAATTAAAGTTTGTTACAGTTGTGACTGAAATCCCAAAATTCTTGTGATTCACGGTCCTTATTTTAAAGGTCCAACTCTACACTGGGTAAGACCTCACTGTGCACAACACTGTCCATCAAGAACTAAAAGCAGGGAAGAAGAGGGAGGGGAAGAAGAGGGAGAAACTGTACCACAGCAGCAGGGAAAAGTTAACACATTTTCAGAAACTGAAAAACAATAATTAAAAGAGATGATAATATCATGACAATCAATTATCATACTGACCCCCAAAGAAAAATAATGAACACAAACAGCAGCATATGAGGAAAGCCCATGCTCTCTTAAAGTGTTGAGTGCCATGTCATAACGCTGAAATATTGTACCGCAAGGAACAATTCGGTAATATACAACAAAACATCCGAAACATTCTGGAGAATGTAACAGCTGTTTCCTTTCACACCAGTCCACACTATCTGCAGATATTTCATCCAAATTTGCCCCCCCCTCCTTTTTTTTTTTTTTTTAACATCTACATAATTGAAATATTAGTAACTATTCCAGATACTGATACAATTATATCATTCTCAAAGTGCTTATTTATCCCAAGAGATGCAGAAAGGCAAGGCACAGGCCACATTCCTTCCTCAGACCAAATGCTAAAACCAAAGACTCCTGTACAAATGAACACCCACCAACCCACTTCAACAATGATTATATGTATCACTGCAATTAAGAAAAACATATCTCTAACCCCATCCCTATAAAATGTAACAATAAAACTACACTGAGTTTTAAACCAGAGAAGTTCGGGGGTAAAAAAAAAATCATCTGCCCATATCTTGATTGGTCCTGGGTTGGTGTCTAGATAAAATTCAGTTGTGCATTCCCCCTAGGCAACAAGGAGGCAGTTAATGAAGTGATCATTACCGAGCTCCAGTGTCACAGGACACAACAATAGCCATTTGGACTGTGTCTGTCCTTCAAATTCTCTGCAGGCTTGCAGTGATGCACATACACAGAAAGCTAGCAGAAACAAATGTACCCCAGTCACAGCAGAGGCAATGCCCACTTACTGCAGAATGACAGGACTTCTGAGACCATAATCCATTGCTTCCAAGAAAATGCAATAATAAAATACATAAGAAAATAATTAGTTTTTCCAGTCAACAGCACCAATCCAACTGCATAAAGATGACAAGTTTATGCAAAAAATTATTCTTCCATCCTTGAGTGTAATAAAGGTTAAGCCAGGAAAGGGAGAGAAGCGGAAAGACTTCTTCCCTTTGGTATGTTTACTTTGCATTTGATAGTGCATTGCATGTGCTTATTGCTTATTCTAAACATATGAGGCTTCCATGCTTCCTTAAGAGAAAAACATAGTTATCTAAAAAAAAAATTTTTTAATTAAAAAAAAAATAATAATCACAAAAACTGTCAGGGAGATTCAGGAACAGGATTGGCACCTGAGGCTATTTCAAAATCATTTATAATTACTTTACAAATATGAAATCAATAGTGTTCTTGTAAACAATATTTGCTTAATGTGTTTTGTTTTCTTCCCAATTAGTCTCCCATCTTTCAGAGCTAAAGACTGTAGCATCAAAACTTTATTTCTCACAATAACAAAGAGGGCTGTTGTGAAATTAGATGGAATAACCGCCACGCTCATCTACAGAATGATTCCACATAACTCTGCCAAACTCTTAAAGCTGGGTTTTGCTCTCTACATGACAGACCTGTATCTATTAAGCTGTCTGAAGCCCACAGTCAAAACAAAGGGCAGCGTTGCCACTGCTGCTTTCAGGGAAGATAATAAATCTGCAGGCACAAAGCAAGAGTTCTGCTTTAACATGTATTAAGCACTCCAGACATTAACAGCTGCAAAGATAGGTGCACCGGCACCTCAGAAGGACTCCACTTCTGGCATAGCAACCTGTGTCAACAGGCTTGGGCTACAAGGAGAATTTGGTTGGTCCTTCAGGCAACTAAAGAGCATGCTTGCTTTATGTTTTCCCAAATGCCAAAAGCTAGCCCAAACCACTTTGTTTTGTAACTTACAAGGGAAGGCCTCAGAAACATGATTCTTGTCAGTGTCTCAGTTGCTTGCATTTTTCTACAAAAATGCAACATTTCCTCTAACATTTCTAGTTTTGGTTTTGATAAAGAGAACATCAAGGAAATTTGCTATGTATGGAAAATCTCAGTTTCCAGAAGCCTCAAAGGGCTGCTAAAACATAGCATACTCGCAAAGACAAATCTGAGATAACTCCATGCATGTCTATTTTATTTACACACAGAAGCATAGAACTATTTTAGTTCTATGCAATAAACTGTAAATTGTATCAGATATACAACCAACACAAATAACAATACTCAAAGTATATACACAATAAAATATGAGTTCAGTTAGCAGCAGCAATTTAAGCACTTTTGCCAGAGACATGTAGGATATATACAAACATCTACTATATACAGAACATACTGTGGAGAAACTGTGCCTGAACCATGTAATGATTATAAATAAGTTATATCAATAATATTCAAAAATCACTATTAAATACAGCTGGGGCATCATACCTGTAAGTTATAAAGTCACGTTTATCCTGGAGTGACAAAACTTTCAGCAGAAGAGGATGCTAAGTGCTCTTTCCAGCAAAAAAAAGAAACAAGTATAAATGAAAAAAAGAGGTGCTTTAAGCAGAAAAAGAGACCCAGTCTCACAGCAGAAAAGAGTAAAACGCAAGATTTACCAAATAAACAGAACCTGCCTTTTAAATGGTTCAGGCAACCTGTTATTCTGTGGGCTGTACAATACATAGGCACTGCGTCCGTCCTGCTCTCTTCAAGGCCATGGGTCTGTGCGTTAAATTCACTTAAAGTTACAACACAGTTATTCATTTTTTGAAAACTTGCACAAATAGAGAACCATAGGGGAAGGCACTGATAAAACCAGTGTAGTCATTTCCCAGGACTATGGAAAAAAAAACAAGAACAATGGTAAATTGAGATTTCCCATTGAAAATAAAAGCACAGAGGTAGGAAATCCCTGCTAACCTCCTTCAGAGACACTCACTGCTTAGCTTAAGCAATACCTGAACTATAACTACATGCCCAAGTCAGTTGAAGTAACAGAATTCAACTTCAGATACCAAGCGAGGACCAGCTCCCACACCACAACAACACACCAGGCCCTAACCCACGAGCGCAGGTCACCATTCACGGCAACCTTACGTGGCCACTTCAATGCAATCACCGAACACACATCACCTGTTGCCCCTTTCCAGGCTCTACACCACTCACACCTCACCAGCATCCACCTCCCCATGCAACACACCAACAAAACAAGCGTGGGTGCACCCAAACGCACCAACCAGTTTATTAGAAGGACGGTTTTCCTTTCCTCACCGCTTAGGCCTCTCCCCAGCAACCACCACCACCACACGCTCCCCCGGTCTCTGCCAGCGCTCGGGCCGGTCTCAGCCGCGCCGGCCGAGGCTGACAGGAGCCCGCGCGGGGAAGCGGCGGTAGCGCTTCAGGGCAGGCCGAGGCTTGAGCAAGTAACGCGGCGGCACCGACCCGGCGAGCCCGGCACCCGCCCCGAGCCCTCCGCCCGGAGAGCCGCCCGCCGCCCCCGGGGGCCGCCTCAGCCGGGGAAGAAGAGCCCTCAGGCCGCGGCCCCGCCCCGGGCCTTGCGCTGGGCCCGGGCCGAGCCGCGGCCGCTGCTTCCCCGATCCTCCACTCACCGCCCGGCCGTGCGCTCCGGCTCCCGCCGCCGCGGCTGCCCCCGCCCCTGCCTGCCCGCCCGTGGAGGCGCGCAGAGAGGCCGGCGCGGGTGGCGGAGAGGCGGCTCCGGGGGCCGGCGCGGCCCCGGGCGCTGCGGGCGGGGAAAGGGGCCTCGCCGCGGGAGGACCCGCCTGGCGTCGGCAACATGGCAGCGTCCAGCCGGGCCGAGGTGCTGAGGCTGTACCGGGCCCTGCTGCGGGAGAGCCAGCGCTTCGGCGGCTACAACTACAGGTGCGCTCCCGGCCCGGGCGGGGACGGGCTCCGGGGCGGGCAGCGGCCCCGGCCCCGCTTCTCCCCTCGGGGCCGTGGGGGTAACGGGGAGAGCGGGGGAGTGCCGGCGTTGTTTGGGGCTGCGTGAGGGGCTCGGTTTTTTTGGCGGGTGCAGGGGATCCGTGACCTCCGGGGACCCCGCGGAGGAGGGAGCGGCCGCCCAGGCCCAGCTGTGGCCTGGCGGCGGGAGCGAGAGCGGGCCCGGCCGCGGCGGCCTGCCCCGGCCCGGGTCTGGGCCTGGGCCCGACTCGGGGCGCAGGGGAGGGTCAGCCCCCCAGTCCCTGTGCCTGAAAAGCAGCAAGTTATGGGCCCTCCTCCCTGTTGTAGGAGAAAAGAACAGGAGAGAGATTGTCCCAGCCTGAAAAAACTCGTGTCTGTTCTGGATGCTGCCCTTCTTCTCCTGGCGGGGGAGAGCCGGGGACGGGTTGTGCCCTGGTTGTGCCGGAGGAGGCTGGCTTCCCTGCCAAACCCTGACACCATGTGCTGCGGCCAGGCTGAGGGTGCTGCGTGTGATGAGGGAGCAGAGTTCACTCGTCCTGATGCACAGGGTGCCCTGCTGCTTGGCTGGCTGCCTCTTCTGGCTGTTGGTGAAAGACATGCCCCGTTTTTTGGTAGATGGTATATCTGCCTGCGTGCTATAGGCATAGGCCAGGTCTCCGTCAGATATCCCCTGTGTTTGCAGGGGGTGCTCCCCACCAACACTAGCAAAATTGTATTACTCAATGGGAGTTTATTCACTTTACCACTCAGTTGGACCACAGGCAGAGACATGTGAGCTACCTGTGCTGTGAATCATCTCCAGCCCGGCAAGAATTGGGAACAGAAGGCTTTGAACTTGTATAAGCATGGTGAGCTTTGCACTCTTCAAGGCATAAGTATTCCCCAAACCTCATGTGTGAGGGAGTGCCTTGAGAAGAAAGGCTGTGGGGCTGAAACTGAGTTGAAGCTAATAAACCTTCATTGCTAACTCCACACAGCAGCGTGTATGTGCATCATGTTCCCCTCCTCTTTCTTTAGTTCTCCTGCTATCAAGGCTTACCCCAGCTCTTCACTGTTCTGAGTATCCCAGCTTGCCGTTATTCTGGCTAACAAAGAGAAGATTGTATGTAATGGGGATGGCTTGGGGCTCATGAGATATGCAGCTAGTAAATAGTTGAATGTAACTCCCATCTGGGCCATGGCATGTTTTCAGCAATGGGTTTGTGCTGGGGGGTGATCAGTGAGGAAGCTGAGTCCACAGCAGTAGGAGGAAGCAAGCCAGCACCACCTCACAGTGGTGGCTTCAGTAATTGGTGGCACCAGCCTCATGGACCACATGTGGACCCCCCTCTGCCTGGCCCGTTGCTGGTGGAGCACAGGGAACCTGAGAAATTGTCATCTCTTCTCTATAAGCCATACCCAGAGCCCAGCTCCCCCTCCCCAGGTACCCGCAAAATTAGGTGTGTACCTGGGGGGGGTCCTGGCTGTGTGGAAATTTTGGCATGCAGCTCAAAGGCAAGGCCAACTATCACAGAACAATAGGTGCACCAATGAGTTTCTGCTTAACACAATGTAAAACTTTTCATTCTGTTTCTTTTAACGTTTTTATACTAGCAAATTCTAAAGGATAGAAATCATAACATATGGGTTTGCCTTGGATATCTGGTTTTCTGACACTATATCACAGTGCAAGTTTTCCCTTTCCTTAAAGAAATTATCTCAGTTTTTGATGGGCCTGACCTTAGATACTATAAAATCAGTAGCTGTATAAAATCTTGCAGCATATACACACATTTGTGAGCACTAAAAGCAATAGCAGTTTCTAGCAAGAAACCATCAGCAGATATTATATGTAGAGATCTGCTGGGACCACAACAACAATTCTGCCTTGGTGTTTATGCCACACCCATAGCTAAAATGGACACCCTGCTAGCTGCTTCTGTGCCAAGATAAGCAGTCCCGCCATGTCCTCAGGGCTGCTGTAATGTGATATGGTAATACCCTGGGGTAAACCTAATGACTTTGTAAAGAACCAACTTATAGCGAAGTAGAAAGTATTAAAGAATAATCTTACTGGTTCATGATTTCAGTTAGAGAATTTCAGAATATTTTATTATTGCAAACAGTGCATATTTGTAAGTGTACGTCTGGAGTGTGATCAGCTGGTTACTGTCTCCTTATTTGCTTGCTGTACTTTTAAATGTGTACATGTAGATTGTGATGTAAAATTCAGTATTTTTGTTTTGTGAATTTCCTAGTAAATATACTCTATATGTTATCTGGTAGTACTGAATATTCTTCTACCACCCAAAAGAACTGTTAGTGCTGTAACTGTGAAGTTCATGTCTTAAATTAACTGAGGTCACCGCTGATAGCCTTCAGAATAACAACACACAGGAGCATCTCCAGAGTCCTGCAGTAAATGTTATGGAGTGTTTGGAGGCCCAGATGTGTAGGCCAGGTTTTAACAGCAGGGAGAGAGAATTTAGTAGACTGTAAGTAATTTCATGTCTGCCCTTCTGCCCTATTACCCATGCAGATGGTCTGAGGAAGGGCAAGTGATTTGTACTGGAGGGAGATAAATATGCAAAGAGGGAAGATGTTAGGTTTTGAGTCAAAAAAGTGGTTCTTAATGTGCATACTGGTTTTTGTCTGCTTGGTTGACAAAAAGTAGATACAGTTTATAACATGTCAGATTACAGTCTCAACTAAACTGATATAAGGGATAGTTTCTAAATAGAATTTCATTTGTGATTTAAATAATGGCTTCATGTTGTGTTTCTTTTTTGGTATGGAAAGCAAAAGAATTTATAAACTTGTGAAAGCTGTTGAAACACATCTTGTTGCAAATGAAGGGTAATCTGAACTTCAAAGTTTCTTGTTTGTTTAACATAACTGAAGCTCAGTGGTCAAAATGCACAGGAATCTAGTGGAAGGGGGTTTTCTCTAGAAGGGTAGCACAGGGCTGGAGCAGGTCTCCCCAAGAGATTTTTGACACCTCCATTTTTGAAGGTTTTTGTGACAGGTTTAACTGAACAGCACCATGGCTGACCTGATCTTGTTGTGTGTAGGCCTACTTCAAGTGGGAGGTTGGCTTGGATAAGTTCCAGAGATTCTAGCTAACCAACATTGCTATGATTTTTCAGGTCCTAGGCCTTCCTTGGCCTATAAAGATACTAACACTGGCTACTAAGCTCTGGGAAACATCATATGACATGCTTCTGGCTGGTCTCCTTTCTAATTCTTTAATTTCTTGTAGTTACGAGCAATGTCAGAAGCTTTAAGTCTCTCGGTCGGAATTTTTCTGCAAATAATTTCTTTATGGTTTTTAAAAGTATTTCTTGATTTATTGTATACTTATTTCAGTTATATGTTATGTTCTCTGTTAACTGGTGAATGTTGCAGTTTTATTTATAGATATATTTTTTCTTGTCTGTTGTGATGGGTTGACCCTGGCTGAACACCAGGTGCCCACCAAAGCCATTCTATCACTCCCCCATCCTCAGCTGGATAGGGGAGAGAAAATATAACAAAAGGCTCGCGGGTCGAGATAAGGACAGGAGAGATCATTCACTATTACCGTCACGGGCAAAACAGACTCAATTTGCAAAACATACTCAATTTATTACAAATCAACCAGAGCAAGGTAATGAGAAGTAAAACGAAATCTCAGAACACCTTCCCACCACCCCTCCGTTCTTCCCGGGCACAACTACCCTCCCGGATTTCACCACCAAGCCCCCCCAGCGGCACAGGGGGACAGGGATGGGGTTTATGGTCATCACACGTTATTTTCTGCCGCTTCACCTCCTCAGGACGAGGGCTGATCACACTCTTCCCCTGCTCCAGCGTGGGGTCCCACCCACGGGAGACAGTCCTCCACGAACTCCTCCAACGTGGGCCATTCCCACGGGCTGCAGTTCTTCACGAACTGCTCCAGCATGGGTCCATTCCACGGTGTGCAGTCCTTCAGGAGCACACTGCTCCAGCGCGGGTCCCCCACGGGGTCACAAGTCCTGCCAGAAAGCCTGCTCCGTGGGCTCCTCTCTCCACAGATCCGCAGGTCCTGCCAGGAACCTGCTCCAGCGCGGGGTTCCCACGGGGTCACAGCCTCCTTCGGGAACCCACCTGCTCCGGCGTGGGGTCCTCCACGGGCTACAGGTGGAGATCTGCTCCACCGTGGACCTCCCTGGACTGCAGGGGGACAGCCTGCCTCACCAGGGTCTTCACCACGGGCTGCAGGGGAAT
The DNA here is from genome assembly GCF_929443795.1 of Astur gentilis. Lineage (NCBI taxonomy): Eukaryota > Metazoa > Chordata > Aves > Accipitriformes > Accipitridae > Astur > Astur gentilis. The sequence goes on along the minus strand of NC_064899.1, from coordinate 15,412,819 downwards.
CTTCGCTCCGGCGCCTGGAGCATCTCCTCCCCCTCCTTCTTCACTGACCTTGGTGTCCGCAGGCTTGTTTCTCTTACATGTTCTCACTCCTCACTCCGGCGGCAGTTTTTCTCCGTCCCAACTTTTTCCTTCTTAAAAATGTTATCACAGAGGCGTTACCACTATCACTGATTGGCTCGGCCTTGGCCGGCGGCGGGTCCGTCTCAGAGCCGGCTAATATGGGCTCGCTCTCTCTTGAACACAGGGGAAGCTTCCAGCAGTTTCTTACAGAAGCCACCCCTGTAACCCCCCCCCGCTACCAAAACCTTGCCAAACAAAACCAATACATCTGTGCAAATCGCATTTTTATGGAATTTGATTAGAATGTGCAATATTATTTGATTAATTAATAAAACTACCCAGACTATAGAAGAATCAAGGAAGGAAATTTGTCAAAACAGGTTTGGCATTGGAAACAAGTTAATTGAATGCATTCAGTTTCATCTGAGACTTGTCCTTCAAGATTTTAAAACTAGTAAATCTGATTTTTGCAAATCTCTGCTAACCTAAGAACAAAACCGAGCAAAATAAGTTATACTGGTTTTTTCAGTGCCAATTGTTTTTCCTGCTTTGAACAACATAGTTGTTGATCTGATTTTAGGGAGACATAGAACGTAGAACCATAGAACAGCCCAGGTTGGAAGGGATGTCCAAAGATCATCATCAAAGGCAACCTTTCGTGGGAAAGGGAGCCTAGGTGAGATTATCTAGCACCTTGTCCAGTTGCATCTTGAATACCTCCAGTGATTGCGACTCTGCCATGTCCTTGGGGAGGTTGTTCCAGTGATTGATTGTTCTTACTGTAAAAAAATTCTTTCTTATGTCCAGATGAAATCTCTCCCAGTGCAACTTGGACCCATTGCACCTTGTCCTTTGTGTGTGGCTCCTTGTGAAGAGAGAGCCTCCATTAAGTACTGGAAAGCTGTGATGAGATCCCCCTGAGCCTCCTCTTCTCCAGGTAGAAGACACCCAACTCATTCAGTTTTGCCTCATAGGGCAGGTTCTCCAGCCTTTCTATCATCTTTGTGGCCCTCCTTTGGACCTCTCCAGTCTGTCCACATCTTTCTTGAATCATAGGGACCAGAACTGGTCACAGTGCTCCAGGTGCAGCCTGACAAGCACTAAGTAGAGTGGGATGATCGTGTCTGTCACTGCTAGTAATGCCCCTGCGGATGCAGCCCAGGATCCGATTTGCCTTCGTTGCTGCAGTGGCACACTACTGATTTGTGTTCAGCTTGTCCACCAGGACCCCCAGGTCTCTTTTGGCCGGGCTGCTCCCCAGCCACACAGATCCTACCTGTGCTGGGCTCTTTGTTTATGTCCTCCCAGGTACAGGACCTTGCACTTGTCTTTGTTAAACTTCATACAGATTGTGATTTAGTCTTTCTCTGAAAGATTATATCAACATGTAGAAAATCTTTATTTTGAGAATCTCAAGGTGCTTATGATAAATGTGGGTTTTTTGTTTTGAATGAAAGTTTAGGAGTAAAAATTCAGGGATTCCACTATATAGGGCAGAGCATGTGTGTTTACTCTTTTGGCAGGAAAGCCGTTTTTCTGGAGTGGGGACTTTCTCAAAGACTGATTAATGGACTTCGTTATTTTAGCAAAGGCATCCAAATTGAGTAAATCTGATGTCGTCATTACCCAAGACGTTATTTGTGTTCTTTGCATAGCACAATAGAACAGGGATATTTTTCTTTTTATGTAAGACTTAATTGCCAGTAGAATTTGTTTGAGAACTAATGAGAGTAATAGAAAAATTACTGCCTCTGGCGGTGATTCATACCAATAGACATATGCATATGATTTATGGTAAATGAAAAACACTTTGTAATGTAGTAATAGTTTGTGAGTATTGAAATGCTGTCCTACCTCACCTCTTCCTTTCCTTACTCTTGGATTTGGCTTTAACATTTAGTTCCTCACTGTATCCATCTGTATGCTGCCCGTGATGAAAAGGTGCTGACCTTGCAACTTTAAGACTTACTCAAGACACAGTAGACACAGGCTATTATTTCAAGTATTCTTTAGAAGATCAACATTCTGGATTTAAAAAAATCAAAGTAATTTTGTAAAAAAGGCCTTGCAGTTGATCAGGCAATGTTTAGAACCACTTGCTGCAGCAATGGATAGCAAGGGTGCTGTCTGAATGACCTCTTTGATAAAGCTCTTCCCATGTTTTTTTGGGTTTGCTGACCAAGAAAGTAGAGTCCTAGATTGTACATGGTTGTCTGCTTCTCTAAGAAAAATGAGCATGAAAAGAAAACTTTCTTGATTGTTTTCTTGTGTGTGTGCATACCTGGGCCAGCTGTTCCATGACTTTCGCACAGAACTCGGTACAGAGGATGTCCTCAGTAAGGATTATTTTTCGGATTCTTCTTAATATTATAGTTCTTTCTCAAGAATGAAGATGCCACAAATCATTCAGACAATATTCTGGCTAGGAAGGCGTTATGGAAAATGGCCTTTTTCCCTCACTTTTTTTCTACTTTTTATTCTATTCCTTTTCACCTGATCTCTGTATAAAATTCTAACATTTTTCTCAGGACGCAAAGCACAACTGAACATTTGATATGGTAGTAGTGAAAGAATTCAGTTGTGTTCAGATGCTGTCTTCTGTAACAGAATGTGTACAAAATAAAATCTTTAAATTATTCGTCAGGCAAATTTGAAGGTCCCGTGCTGTGAATGGCTAAATGCTGGGCTTGGCTGGTATTCAGAGAGTCATAATACTTAGGACTAGACTTTTCTTCAGCATCACGTTTGTTACAAAGTTTTGGGAAGAGCTGCTGCTTAGATGTGTTTTTCTAACTTTTCAAATAAATAGCAATTTGTTAAATCACATTTAATTCTTGGGAAGTAAATACTATGTGTGTGTGTGTATGCATGTATGAATGTATTGGTATCAAGAGGTCAGGAATTCACTTCTGCTCCATCCCTGTAATCCTTTTCAAAAAATCCCTGTTTAAAGGAAGCTGTGGAGCCATTGTGGAAGCTAAAGGAAGTATGATAGGTGTGTTAATCTTATTACAAATGAATCTACATTGAATTGCAGTGCTTTTTTTTTTTTCCTTGAACTTGATAGCATTTAGATCAAAAGATGCTTAACTTAAATTTAGCAAATGCTGATTTATAAGTGGATGTAATTAACTGTGGTTTCTTATATACTTTGCAAGAAACTAGTATTTAAATAAATACAGCTGCGTGAACATTTTACACCAAATCAGCATGGGATTCAAAATGTCTTGTGGAATTCTGGATATGACAGCCGTCAGATTCTCCACAAACTTCATTGCCAGATCTTGACTGTCCTTCTGAGTCTGCTTGTCTGGCATATCCTGGTCTGGAACCATTAAAGACCTGTTTCTAAATCATTAGCTTGTATAAAAGTAAGATTGTCTTATTTTAGCTGTCAGAGACAAAAATCTTTCCCTGAAACTATAATCAGTTCTAATACATTGGCAATATTCACTAATCTATTATGGTATTGAAGCTTATATAATTAAAGTTAGTTCTGTGACTTTAAGTGCCTATGATAATAATTTATTGTGTCCTGTGAGGTCAGTCTTTACAGAGTTGTCTCTGTCTTGCACAGCGTGTGATTTCTGCTAACTAGTATTTGCTTGCAGGATACATGGCATTTTTGCTTGATAGTATTTATTTACTGGCATTATTTGTTTTTCCAACAAACATAGAGATTATCACAATGCTCAGTTGCAGTCACAGGCAGAGGTAAACATCTGTTCATTGTTTGCATGAGGAGGAGACGTGGACACAGGTTTCCTCAGAGCCTTGGTGCTGGAGAAAATCAGTTTATCTTGTGGATAGCCACTGTTGACGGTTACACGTTCAGTGAATGTTAAACAGTTTTCTGCAGACTATGTTAGAATAGCAGTGGAAGAGTTAAATGGGGGCCAGAAGCCATCATTTATTTGTGTTGTTAATCACAGTTAAGAACAGGGGAACTGAGAGTAGAAGGGGCTAGGTACAAGCCATCACACCTCATCAAGTTTTGGATTGAATCACTAATGGAATTCTTTGTGAAACAATAATTCATTCATTCATCAAAATGTGCCTCCCCTCATAATCAATGTTTTTATTTATTTAAATAACATCAGAGTGCTTCCTTCTCATGAAAATGTTTTAAAGTCAATACAGCTCAAATGAAGTGCTTAAGACATAGTGCAAGCCACAGTACATCCTAGAAGTTTATAGTTTGAATTATGTTCTGGATGTCAAATAGAAGTGTGTTGTGTTGCCTTGAAACTAACCTGTTACTAAGCTCCAGAAAACATCTTTGACTCATCTAAACTATCACAGCATTTTTCTAGTCCAATAAATTAGCAAATATGTTTTCAAATTAATGGTCTTCATATGTAAACTAGTTTTGAAGAGAGGAACGTTTATTGATTGATTGAAGTAGTTTTATCACTGTCCAAAGTAAATTAGATGACTCGCTTATAATGTTTTTTCCTGACCTAATTTACAATATGAAAATAAATGTTCAAGTGTTTTGTTTACAAAACAATAATAAAAAAATTATTTCATGTAGACCTGTAAATAGGTTTCTGGATTTCCAGAGCTGTTAAGCACATTTTTTTACTGAATTTGATAATTTATTATTTTCAGTTTGTAATTTATACCAAAAATTTCTGCCTATTATTTGGAAATTTTGAATGTGAAGATGAATATTTATTAAACTGGCGGTGGTGCCTTCACAGTCACCTCTAAAAGCAATGGGAACACCGGGTGAACCTAGTCCTGCCAGCTACAGCAATGCAGTGTTGGGCAAATAAGTATACTATACTTATATATTTACACAGAACTCCTCATTCTGTGAACTAGTGGCAGTACTTACTAACCTATATGGATTTTGAGGCTTGATTGTGGGGTTTTATTTCCCAACAATTTGTTGGAATCCTTGAAGGAGAAATTCTATATCAGTGCGAGTTATTGCTATCATTAGCGAGGGACTTGGTGCTTCTGCAACTTCTGTTGGTAATTTGTTCCGAGATTGGAAACCTTTTCTGCTACCTTGGGGAATGGAAGGTCATGTTGCATGTCAAAGGGAAGGTAATCTGCCCTGGTCATAAAATGTTATACTGAAAACATTCTTATGATAAATAGACCACTCCTCATACCTTTTTTCCTCTCCTAATACCTCATACAGTAACCTTAGCCAGTACTCATCTGAGCTATTGAGTTTTAAGCCAGATGTTAATTCCACGTTAAGAGTAATTGTTATCTTAGAAGAACTTCCCCTTACAGCCATGTGCTTATGGGTGGGAAAAGAGTTGGTGTTTGCTGTATGGTTTTTTTGTACTTGCAGATAAAGGACAAAAAGTGCTACCATCACTCATGTGAGTGAATTTTTTCTCATGACTTTTAATTAGCTATTAAGTACTATCTGGGTTTTTTGTAACACATTTCTGGCTTGAAATGCAAAACCTTTTGTGATATATAAATGTAGCAGTCTGAACTTACTCTTGTTCTGTCTCTTTCTATATAGATATTATAGAAATTGAATAAGGTGATTTTTTTTTTTCCTTCATAGTGTAAGCCTCTAAAAGAGAGTGTTAAGGGGTTGACTGGAAAACTCTTCAAAAATTACTGACCTTTCCCTTAGCTTTATCTTCACCTTTGAATTTTAACATCTGAACTTAACATACTTAGGCTTGACTAGATTAAAAGACAATATTTTGTCAATGTTTCTCTTCTTGGGGAAATAAAATTGTTCTCTCTGTCTTCCTGAATATTTCTGATCTCTCTGTTACAGTGGTTAGATTAAACTGCTTTAGCACACAGATCTGTCGGCAGGTTTATTGAATGACTTCTGTTCACTGGACTAGCATAGCTTAAGTTTTAAATTTAGTCTTCTGTCAGATCAAAGTATTAGATTGTATGCTGGGATCTACAGTTTGGAGAGTATGAGTGTATGCAGCAAAATTTTAGAGGTGGAGGCCATACATAGCCCAAAAGAAACATTTTGGTTGGTAGGTGCTCTTAGCTTCATAATTGGCAGTGAGATCATCCATCCTATGTTGGTTTTTGGAGTAACTGTAGGAAAAATAATAGGAAAATGGGTGTAACCTTTTTTTTTTTTTCTTTTATATGAAGTAGCTTTCACAAATGTTGTATTGCTTCACTTAGGATTTAGTATTACTTTGATTCATATGTTCCTTCTGGACTCCAAAAAGATATGTAGGATATATAGATCCTGAGAAGCTGCGTTTATTTTACTGGAGCTAGCAGATGTCTTAGGTATGTCCTTTCTGATCATCATTATGCTCTAAAGATCAAGAGCTGTGGGCATATTGTTCCATAACTAACCCACTAAGGGTCTGGCTTTTTTCAATGCTCGTTTGTGCTGATAGCACCTCGGAGGTGTGGAGTGGAGAGCCATACAGTGTGGAAAGCTGTGGTGGATATTCTAGCACATTATGCACGGTGCATAGAGGTGCTATGTAATTTATGTGGATGAAGATCATCTGTGCCTGCCTCAACCTCAAATCTGGCCTCTGTGACATGGTCTGTGAGTGAACCACTCAGCTTTGCTGAGCAGAATATTCTTTTCCCTTCAAACCTTGCCTCTGTTCACTCATGATTCATTCTGCTCTATTATTGTGTAAGAAGCTGCATCTGATTTCCTGTGAAGTGACACACAGAGTTTGTACCCATTGCGTTTCTGGGTTACTGTTCCACTCTTGGCTGAAGCTGGGGTTTTCAGCCCCCATTTCTTTTGTGCTGGTGTTATCATCTGTAAAGCTTGTGAAGACTTCCATATTCTGTAACTAATTAAATAGAAAAAGTACAGAAGGAAAGATCTAGTTCACTTGACTACTTGACTTTCTGTGCCTTAGGTATATTCATAAATTCATAGTGTACAAAACAATGTGCTTTTTTTTTTCTTTTTTTTTTTTTGAGCCTCTGGTAACATAATCACCGTAGTCTGTATCTGAGCTTCCTGAAACATTTCATGTAATGTCCAAAGGCACTATATTTATGGTCCCAAATGTCTAAAAATAATATTCAGTACTCTGTTGTACGCACAAAGTGGGATGGTGATTTTGTGTTATGCATTCCAAATTGACTTATTAGTCAAATCTAGAGCCTTAAAAAGCTTTGCATATATTAGAATTTTCTATGCTGCTAAGTATTACATTGTAATTACAAATATCCATCATTATTGTCAAAATTGATGTTGCGAATTTGCTAAACTAAACATGCAGTGCTTTGCTATAAATGAGGGAAGGTCATTGAGCCATATGGTGATGGGAGGTACGATGGGGGATGTTTGTCACTACTGACTGAGTTATAAGAAACAAAGATTTTTGGATTAGCTGTAAAGCTGATAGAAATAGATGAGAGGGTAAAGTTGGGACAAATCCTGTAACTTCTAGTGTGTTTATAAGAAGACAGAACAGGTGGTGTGTTACTTCATTTGGATTGCTTAATAAATTATGTTTATGGTTTATTGTTGTCTTTGTCATGAGATGACTGGATCCTATCTAATTTCAATGTAATTTATTTTCTAGATTCATTTTGGATCTATGATGCTTAAATTCTTCTTTCTCAAAAAGCACAGGTTTACTCAAGCAAAAATCAAGAGGCAAAGTTAATTGTCTTTATTACTAGAATCCAAGGATCGCTTTTGCAAAGTAAAACTTTATTAAGAGACTGTTCTATACGCTCAAAATTACTTGTCTATCAAAATGACCAACAAAGCTTCACCTCAGATAACCTTCAGAGAACTGTTTCTTAAAGTCTTTTGTAAGTCAGAATATCTCAGTTATTATTTTAAAACTGTATGCTGTCAACATATTTCTGATACTCAATCCCCTATCTCTTCTAAGGAATTGGCATTTTTATCATTTCCATATTGAAAGAATAATATCGGAACTGTAACTAGATATTTACTAAATCTAAATCTTTAGTTTCAGAAATAATGCTGTGCTTCAGAAATGTCCTATCAAAATCTCATCGTCATCCAGACCAACCACACTGCAGTCCAAGAAGTTAGAATATATCAAGGCTGTATGCCTTGTTGTTTAACTAAAAAAACCTAAGCATTATTGCTTCATCAAAGACTAATCATTTTCCACTGACAAGTGGGAAATACTTGCATCCAGCAAGGCTGCTTAGCACTCAGTGGGCTTTTAAAGGAACAGTTACAGTCACCAAGAGGCGCAATAGTTAGCCCTCCTCAGGGTACCCAAGTCACAAGCTAAACTACATCTCTTTTGAGAATGGAAGGTAACTCCTAGCCATGCTGAAGAGAGAAATTTTGGCCACGGCATTGGACTAAAACTCTAATCTTTGCACAAAAGTATAATGGAATTTGTAAGAGCAATTCAGAGCAGGCCAGGCCTTTTTTTAAGAACTGTTCAGAAATAGCAGCACAGCAAATGGAACGGTACGTATCTGCCTCAAAAGGAAGAAGAGAGAAATCAGCCTTGTCAGGATTTGAACTTGTGGTTTCAAGGCATTCCCCACCTGGTAATTGGACTGCTGAGCTACCCAAGTGTCCTGGTGAGCAGTTGGAAGGGTCTTGGCAGTGAAAGCTTAGCAGAGAGCTATTAGTCATTTCAGGCCATCAGGACACTTTTCATCTGTTGGAAATTCTGTTTCTAGTTCCTGCAGCACATCCTTGCCTGATGCCTCGTTAACTGAACAGCTTGTTCGATTGGGTCCTTCACTGGTAACCCTCCTTCTTAACCTCTTCTACAATATAACATTGCAGTTGCAACTCCAATTAAGATTAAAAGAACGCTTTCATTTGGACATCTTTCCTTTTTTCTTTTAACCCTGACCTTCTGAAAAGTAATCCCTTCTGCAGAGATTCTTTACACTTAGAATTAAGGCAATAACTTTTATTTTTAGAAGTATAGCAACAAAAATGTATGTTTCAAAGAACTGCAAAAATAATCATAGTTAACTATGAATAGCACTGGTAGTATTCTGCGATCGTGAAGAAGAAGGTGTTTGGGAACTGAGGGTAAATCATGCCTGACCAGCATGGTTGCCAGGATTTGTGAATGAGGGGAGAACTGTGGATGTTGTTTACCTCTACTTTGGGGAGGCTTTCAACGCTGACTCCCACAACATTCTTGTATCCAAGTTAGGGTGTTACAGTCTGGATTGGTGGACAACCATGCTCCTTTAAGACTGGTTGGATGCTGGGACTTAGAGGATGAAAGTTAATGGGTCTTCATGGGTTGATCCTGGGACTCGTCCTGTTTCACATATTTATCTGTGACCCAGAGGAAGTAACAGTGCTTGCTCATTAAGTTTGCCGATGACACCAAATTGGGGAGCCAACATGCTGGAGGGCAGGGCTACCATCCAGAGGGACCTCAGAAGCTTGTAGGAAAAGGACAACACAGCAACCTTATGGAATTCAGTAAGGACAAGTACAATGTCCTACATCTGGGAAGGAGATGCCCCAGCTACAGAACAGGCTGGGGACTGACTGGCCAGGGAGCAGATCTGCTGAAAAGGGGCTAGGGATCCCAGCAGCCAGCCAGATGTGTACCCTGGCAGCAAGGAAGGCCAAGAGCATTCCTGAGTTGCTCAGCCAGCAGATTGAGGGGAGTGATTATCCCCCTCTACTCAGTGCTTGTTAGACTGCATCTGGAGTACTGCCTTCAGTCTTGCGCCCACCCACCATACAGGAAAGACATGGATAACCTGAAGCAAGCTCAGTAGAAACCACCAAGGTGGCTGGGGGCAGAAGCACTTGCCCTGTGAGAAAAGACTGAGGGAACTGGGCTGGTTCAGCCTGGAGAAAGAACAACATTGAGGGAACCTAATAGCAGCCAGAACAAGAGACGACAGATGTGAAGTGAAGGAAGAGAGGTTTTCAGACTGCCTTTAAGGAAAAGCTTTTTCCCCACAAGGACAGCCAAGCAATTGAGCATGGTTCCCAGAGAGGTGGTCTGGTCACCATGCTGGTTTTCAAGACCGGACTGGACAAAGACGTCAGTAGCCTGGTCTGATCCTATTGCTGACCCTCCTTTCAGCAGGAGGTGGGGCTAGAGACCTTCCGAGCTGCTTTCCAACATGAATGATTTCTGTGATCCTGTTGATCGGGTGGTCATCTGTGCTGTCTTCTTTGAAATGGGTACAGGCACAAACTGATAAAAGGATACAGTCAGGAAAAAAAAAAGTCCTCCTTTCCTAAAAACAGCCACAAGTCTCTCTCTCTCTCTCTCGATACAAGCGTGGGGAGGCATTTTCCTTTTTTAAATTGATTAAAGAAAATGAAAGAAAACTCTTTAGAAATGGGCATGCATATTAGAAGCTTTTTCTCATCTAGGGCAACTTTGACAGAGAAGGTTAAGGTTTTGTTAGAAGTTTTGAGATATGGGATACAAAATAGCAAAATTTGCTTTAGAAATAAGTTACAAATCCGTGTATCTGATCATACAGCATATGTCATACACACTGGTCACAGTCACCAGCTCTCAAGTGTGTTTTCTGATGTTGGTCAATTTTTATTCCTCTCCCCTGTTCTTCTGAGGTAATCTTCTCTCATAAAGTATCTCTAGTGCTGTTCTCTTCCAGGCCTATTTCTTGGCAATTTTGGAACACATGTTTTCAATATCAGCAGAGAAACCAAGTAGTGGCTTGTAGGTTTCATTCTATAGGCTTTTTGTGAGGACTGTGTAGGGACTCTGATTAGAAAATTCAAGGAAATAATACCGGGTTAACCAACAGTCTAATTTCTCCTGTTTCTTTACTCTTCTCTCCTCCCAGCTTCCAGCCACCAATTCCACTCCCCCAAGCAAATCCTGGTTCCAGGAATAGGCTTTGCTTTGATTTTAGAAAACAGGCAGGTGTCATTGTTGTTGTGCTGTAGCTTGAGATGGCAGTGCTGAAAATGTGTCTAGTGATGGGAGTTTGAAGAACACCTTGCTGATAAAGTATTCTGTTGATCCTGTGTTCAATCAGACAAGTTATAGCTACTTCCCTATGAAGTATTTATCTCTCAGTCTCAAACAGGCATCGGTTGTCAAATGTTTCTTTTTTTAGTATTAAATGGTAATTGCATGCAGTTTTGCCACACCTTTATTGGTGTCTTTTAATGAGAACGCTATAGAGGAAAAAAGAATGTAAATACACACACACACACATATATATATGGAAATTTGTATGTGTAAACACATATTAATAATCATTCCCTCTGAAGTAATTCTGTACATGGAGACATCCTCACTAGCATTAATGAAAGCTTAAAGTAAACTAAAGGTATTTTTCTGCAGATTTTTTTTAATTATAAAAACTTTCCATTTTTAAATTCTATGTAATTCTGAAAATTCAGCTAGGCAAATCTCATCTGGTGCACATTCTGCTAGTAGTAATGGGACATTCTGAAAATTTATGCTGTTGCTACCTTAATTTAATAGGTGTTAGTTGGAAGGGAGAAATGGTAAGAAAATACAGTTAGTGAAAGGAAACAATGACCTTTTATGAGAAGGATCCCTTGCTTGATATAATACTACTGTATTGTAAATCAGTATTTTGTGTCCTTAAATAAAAGCATCATATACTTCATTTTAGGATTATTAACCACAGTGGGCTTCCTAGAGGTTGGCTACTGATTGTTTGCCTTAATTTATTAAATACAACTTAAGCTAATAAGGAAAAATGCAATTTACTTTATACCTGTTCTGAAAGTCTTGAGTGTTCTAATCTGCAGGCCTCTTCCCTTGTAATCTGTCTTGCACAGATTGTGTACAACAATACTCCTCTTCTGTCTTTGTGTACACGCTCAATGTCTTGCAATTTGTAATAGCTGTTACATTTCACAGTATGTTGCCTATAACTGTGATCTATTAATACATTATATTTGTTCACAATCACAAAGACAAGATGTCATCATATTTGTAAAGCTGTCTTGGAAAGATGACTTAAACCTTTAGCATGTTGTGATACTGGTAAATGCAAAGCGGTGCTGAGAAAACATTGCTTGGCCAGTTTTATTTTGAAGGCATAGTACTGTGTACTTAAAAGCAATTATGTCTGCCTGGCATTTCAGCTTCTTTTCTTACACTCTGGTTTAGCAGAGCACAAAGATACAAGAGTTAAGACTCGAAAAGGAAACGGATTTTTTTTATTTTCTGGTCAGGCATGACATAAGTAAACATTTTGAAATAAAAATATCTAAATCTCCAAGCAGCTATTATTTTCTGAACTACCTCTGTTGCAATTTCATTTTTCCTTAATAGCTGTTTCAGACTTTGCTTCTTGTGGGCTTCATTTTTATGAGGACACATGTTAGTTTTTCAATTGTGCTTTGGGGAAGGAAAAAGATGAACTCTTTGAAGGTAGAGGTGAATGACTGAGTATTAGGAAAAAGACTATTTTCTAACTGTAACTCTGTGGTTTTTACTATTATTTGGGGGCATTGTTGTCTCGTAACATTAGCAGGTAGTGCCTTTTCCCTGTGAGTCGGTGGTAATGCTTTGGCCCTGGCATTGTTCTCGCGTTAACCCCCAACCACTCTCTGTTTTCTGCTGATGTGTATCTGTTACTTTGCGTAGCCATCCACCTGCCGTGGCTTTGGTCTGAAGCCATTGCACTGAGTCTATTACCCATTGAGTACATGCTTTTGATTTAATTGGGAGTTAATTGTGTGACAGATGCACATACGTAGGGATCACAAAAAGTGTTTTGAGCATGCATATGTAAAAGAGCGCTGAGTGAATCTATTCAACTATACACTCTTGCTGGGGTACTGCTGTCACTAGCTTGCTAGAAGGTCTTTGCAGAAGATAAAATCAAAGGTGTTCTCTATTAAAATTCCAGTGTGCTTGGATGGCAAAAAGAAAAGAAAATGCCTCATTCCATCTTTCGGCCATTTTTCAGTATCTGTTTCCAAAGAATGGTGAGAAAAATAGTAGATTGTGAAATGCAGTTTGAGTTTTCATTTGCAGTGATGTTTCTTAATGAACACTGTTGCGTTCCTAGGACCTTTCCCAAAGGTCTATAGGAGCTGTATGCAGAATTGCTTTCCAATTCTGTTTCTCTGGAGAGCTTGCTTGGTACCTTCTAACTGCAGACTCCCCTTTGTTTATGCAACTTGCTTGGTCTCTCTGAGGGGGATCTATCGCAAACTGTATCCATCTAAATGAGTACTGCTGTATTCCCTCCACCTCAGCACTAACGCTCATCCAGTGCCGTGCAGAGCCGATGGAGCTCGCTAATCCAGAAAAAAACCCAACACCACCACCACCACAAGTTCACTGTTTTAGTAGGTTGGCCTTCTGCCATGTTACCAAGTTGGATTGGCTCACCTCAGGGCCAAATATCAGACTGGCTGAGCTAGTCTGAAGGAGGCAGGGGGAAGTTTTGTGCCTACCAGGGAGGGTGGCAAAATTGCAGCAGCTCCCCTTCACTGACTTTGCTTAAACTCGTTGCAGTGCTGTATGACCTCAGTTCCTTTGTGCCAGCTTGGGTAAATAATCATCCATAAGGTGCAGCAGCTGTTTCACTTGCCAGTATGCTTTTCATCTGTCACTCTGTCTTCAGATAGTGTTTCTTTTAGGTTAATGTTGTAAAGTTTTATGAAGATAACCATATATTGTCTGCCACTGGCATTTTGAGCTGTGCCTTCAAATAGTACATGATGGGTTTTGGTGTTTATGCTTATTGAACTGAAAATACACACCATTAGAGTAGCTGATCAGCTGACCAGTCTGTTCATCAACCAGAAGATCTTTGGAGTAGCGCTTCTTAAAAAAACCCAAGAGATCTATGTCTGAATGAACAAGTTCTTTTCATAGCATGTATATCTTCACTACATGTTGCTATACATGTTACTGTACTTTCAAAAGAGCTTAGTTGTTCAGGACTTGCAGCAATATTGCAGTCCTAATGTTAGTACTAGCTTTTAGTACGTGCTCTGTTAAGAAACTCTTGAAGTGTAAAGAGTATGAAGGTTTGGAATTGACGCTGCTCACAACTGTTGTTGCATATAAAAAGCTGTTGTTTAAAAACAAACAAACAAAAACCCTGCCAGTTTGTTTATATCTTGACTTAACACTTTTTACATAATTTTGAAAGAATTTGAGTGTTGGTGAAATGTTCCCCTGGCACCTGAATAAGGAAGAAAGGGTATTTTGCAGTTGCTATAGTATTGGGTTTGAGCTTTGAGTTCCGCTCATGCTTATTTTAAGTGATATATTGAATCTCAATGTAACCTTAGTAAAGAGTAGTACCAGGATATACAGCTAGTCTTTGAAGCGTGTTTAGAGAATACTGGAGATGTATTGATTTAGCTGTAGAATTAAGATTGTGTTAAAGCCTATGTAAAATAACTTCATTTGGGTGTTAACATTCATAAAGGTTTAAAGAAATTGTAAAATGAAAAAACAGTGCAACTTTCTGACTATAGATAAAAACTGGTCTGATGATGTTTTCTAAGTACATATCTTTTCTTTTTCAACAACTGTTGGGTGTAACAAGAGGAAGAGAGAGAAAATGGAACAATTAATGCACCATATGTACAAAACAAAAAACCCGGTCTGTAGGTGTTGTACTGAACAAGAATTTGGTTTAGTCCCATCTATCTTTTTTATGTAGATAGCATTTACTCATTTGTATTGCATTTTGAAAGACTTGTACCCAGTAATGGATACTTGCTGTTTGTTGTTGTTTTTTCTTTTAAGCTAAATGTGTGTGTGTGTGTGTGTGTGTATATATATATATTAGGTCTTTGTGTCTTTTGTAAACCCTTCCTTTCTTGCAGAAAATATTATATGTTTCTGCACAGTTTTAACCTTACATATGTATATTGGGTGATTTGAAATCCAGCCATTATCAAGCAACAAAGTTACATCTTAATGATTTGGGGTTGTTTCTTTTCTAGAAGAAATAAGCAGCTTCCCCTTGAAACCTTGCTAGGACAGCAGCTGCGGGTGAGAATGAGCTTCCATATTTAATGCATTCTGTTAACTTCACACTTACAAACACACACTCACTCATGCACACTAGTGTCACATTATAGGGGAACAGGCCCTCATTAAATGCACGCACCATCTGCCGGTGTGTGGCAGCAGGGTGGCACTCCATAACCATCCTGATTCCTGTGACTGAAATGTATTATTTATGAGCTCAAAGAGAAAATATGCTGCTTGGCTGGTGGAGGCTGCCTTAAGAGCTGGATAACACCATCTAAGGGTACAGAGTGCTGCTGGCTATTCATCTTTCCTCTTCTTCCTCTCCCCCCTCAGTCTCCTCCCCAATATTTTTCTCTTCCAACATCGTCTTTTGAGTTTTTTATGATAGTATTTCAGGCAATTTTGTGTCTCGTGTTTCACTTTTATACAAGATTGAAAACAGTCGTTGAAATATTACATTCTTTGTGGTGCTTGCAGCAGCCTCTTTTTTTTCCCTCCAGTGCCACACATAGGGTTTACTTTCTGTAGTAAAAATGATACTGATGTGATGTGGTGGTAGAGAAGTGGGACATTATCAACATAGCTGAGCAGGATCAGTTTACTGCCATTTCTCTTTCCCCTCCCAAGCACGTGTGTCATGAAAGTATCTACTGCTGAGTCTGAATTTTATTTTAATAGTGAAATTGGCCCTGTTTTTTATTGAGCAGTACGCTACAGACTGCATAAAGGTTCTTTACTGGGTTGAAAAGAAAGGGGAGAGGTTTGGAGATAGCTGCAGCTTTGGACCTTCCTCCCTGAAAGCAGAGATCATAACCTCTTCCTGCTTGCAGAGATTATGTCCTGTTATTGCTTCTTAGTGGGGACATGGATGAGGAAGTGTTGGACTGAGGGGTGAAATATCCTTTGTAAGGAGAGGAGAGGGGTGACAGGGAAGGAGCCCTTTCTGTTACAATTGGTCCATCAGTCTGCCCTAGTTGACTGCTAGATTACAAAGTCAGAACAAGTAATAACATATAATGTATTTAGTGGTTAGCTGAATGACCTTTAGAGCATGCAGAATAAGAATAGTCACACTGATTCAAAATAATTTGGGGGATGACTTTTTGGTTCTTAGGCTTTTTGTTATGTTCTTGAACTTTGCAGCATCTGTGCCAGGCATCCAATAGTATGTTTACAGCAATAACAAGCAGTAAAGACTGGGCTGGTATGCAAAATATGGTGATTTTCTACAATAACTTCCAGTAAAACCAATTTTATTTTGTTTTTTCTTTATTAAAGAATCTGGTCACTGTTTCAACCTGGGCAAGACAAGACCCTGAATAAAAAGATATATGTATAAAACTGGGTAAAATACATATGTGTGTTTATATATATTTATTTTTAAAAATCAGCACGTTTTAAAGAATGTTGAAATGTCACAAACTGGCACATTTATGAATACACGTCTTTTTATTGTTTGTGTTTAGAACGTATGCCATTAGAAGGATAAGAGATGCCTTCAGAGAAAACAAGAATATAAAGGATTCTGAAAAAATAGAAGAACTAGTGAATAAAGCCAAAGTAAACCTAGAGGTTATTCATCGGCAGGTATGTTTATTTCTTTCATTTCATCTAAGAGTTGTACGCTCCTCAGTTAATTGTCTTATGCCACTACAGAAATAACTAGATCCTTGCTCATAGCATCTCTGGATGAACAGTAGTTTTTGTACGCCTTGAGTCTGACAGGGTGGGAAACATCTGTTTATCCATGACAGTTGCAATAGGGGATTTAGGGATGTTTGTTCCATTAACCGGAACAGGCCTTGCTGTCAAAAGTTTATATGCTCTTCTGTTACCTTTTCTGCTGTTTGCTTTACTATCTCTCCACTCTGCTTCTCTGTTCTGTCCTAATTTTCCTTTGAATTCGTTTCCTCTAGCTCATGTGTATTAGTTTCCTTTCCTCAAGCTTTCCTTCTTCCATTATAGGTTTAGAAGAGCGGCTGTGACACTCACTGCATATAGTATTGCCTTCTGTGTTTGTTTTTCCCCACCTCCAGATACAGTGTTAGAACACTAGCAGAACAACAAAATCCTAAAGTGAATTAAGTAATGCTAGCTAAATGTGTCCAAGCAGGGTGATAGATTTTTTTTCTTTGGAAAAAGTTGAGTCACTGGCAATATTTTTTTTCTCTGACTGTGTCTGGGTAGCATTTATAGCATCTCTGCTCCTTCCACTGGGTTCTATATTATTTAGATGTGAATTATACTTTGGTATACTTTAGGTACTTTATTACTTCTCATACGTAACCACTGTCTATCACAGTGACAACTGGAGATTTGAAGAAAGCAAGCTTCTACACCTGAACTTTCTAAGGGCACTTGCAAAGCTTAAGCTGTCTCTCCTTGCAAAATCTGCACTTACTGAAACCGGTCAGAGCTCAGCAGTACTTTTACTAAATATCAAATGAATTTGTGCACCTGTTCCTCCATGGTCTGTTTTTACATGAATCTTTTAACAACCAGCAGGTCAGTTAGCTGGATTCTTATTTTGGTAGGAAGCTAGGCCCTTTGATTTGGCAATTAAGTATGAATATTTTGGTGCAGGTTAAACTATTTATTTGGAATTTCTTCTCCCAGGAACAGGTGTTGTTTTGTGCTACCATAGCTTTGCTATCTTTTTTTTTAACCCAAACACTGCTATTTTTGTATTTGAAAAGTGTGTCTCAAAGAAACAATTCAGATTGGATTGATTCAATGCAATTATATTTAAATGTTGAGTTGTTTTTTCTCGTATCTGTTGGTGATGAGTAGCATTTTCAGCATTCCTTTTTGAGGTTTTTTCTTGGAGAGCCTTGATATCCAATATCCTCCAGGGAAGTATTAGAGGCTGGAGAAAACGATGAAGGAGGGGATGTCACAGGAGAAGAGTCAGAGATCACTTAGACTGATCTGAGCAAGTAGTTTATTGAGTTCTAATCAGTAAATTTAGGTATGTAAAATATTTAATAAGTACAGATGGACTGACAGTCAATACTATTTCCTACACTTAAAGTTAGTATGGGGTACAAAGATTATTGCTTAACCTTACTAGATGTATCTTAAATGTTACATACATACAAAAAATGTCACGTAGCAACTCATCGATGTCTGGTGTCAGGTAAGGGATATGTCATCCTGGAGGGGTAACTTTGAGAGGCATCCCTACTCAAGGGGAGATTGCCGCCCCACAGCCAGCTGCCATGGAGGGAGAGCTCAATGGACCCTAATGGCTGCAGGTATTTGTAGCGTAAAGTGGTTGATTTGTAGTCAGACTTTCTGCTGTGTTAATGCAGTTTTGGCCACTTATTAGCCCAGTCTCCAGCCAAACCAGTATTTTTGAGGGTTGGTGCTGAGTTCTCACTGATAGTCTCACACAATACAGAAATCTTCATCAAAGAAGTAACAATTTGTGGATGTGGGATCTCCATAGTAAAATGCTACAGAAAATCTCTTCTACATTGTGGCTAAGATAAGTTCCTTTGTAACTTATCCTTTGTAACAGTAACTTTTGCCGTGAAATGGATGATTGAAGTGTACTAAATTTATTTTTGTTTTAAAATATCTTAGATAGGCCCTACTTGGCACAACTTTTTTATTATAGCAAGTACTTCTTTCTTCTGAAAAGAGTTCAATTTCAGGGTATCAAAGCACTTGGAATAGGTGGGAAATATTGTTCCTGCTTTATAGATATGTATCTGGGATGCTGAAATGAGGACACTGATTTGTAGTACCTTAATGTTCAGGGTACTCTCACTTGATGTGGGTAGCATTTGGTTCTCACTGGTTCTATGAGCTTAAATAATAAAAGGCAGTTGTAAGTCAGATGGTGGGTAAGTCTTGCTAAAATAAAAGCTTTCCAGCTTTTCTTTCAACAAAACATGGTTCTGCTGGCTCATCTGAGCCATAATAGATCTGGGACAGATTTTAAAATAAAACTCCTTTCCTGTCTGAGTCCTGTGAACACCCAGATTACCTTGTTACTGTAGACCCTGAAAAAAGACACCATTTCTCCAAAACAGACTCTTGACAGGGCAGACTCTTTTCCTTCTAGAGTGTGGGTCTTGTCTTGCACCTTTTATGAAGTTATCTTTTAGCCTAAATGTTGTCCGTCAGCATCAGATAGGTCTTTCAGCTGCCTTGGAAAGACCAGGAAGAGCAGGCAGGCTTGGTTAATCTCTGACTGCCATACCCACTCACTGTCTTTTGTAAAGGAGTAGTTGAGTTTAAGGACGTTTTGCATTCATTGGTTGCTAGTGAATGTTTTGATCATGCATAAACATATACATGTGCCTGTACGTACACAAGTATCTCTAATAAGCCTGTACATGAACGATGGGTAACTGTTTCATATACCAGCCTGTATTTCGCATGGTAAAAATGTTGTGCATTTAATTCTTCATTCAAGAAAATGACAGCAATAAAAGGTTAGACAAGATTTGTTATTTTCTCTTAGCATGGATTCTGCTTTTTTCATTACACCAGAAGAACCATTTTAATCTGCAACTTTTTTTTTTTTCCATTTTGCTACTCTGTAGTAATGGCAAAGAAATTTTATAAGAAATCTTTCTTGACTCAAGATTGAGAGAAGTCATTGAGAGCCACATTTCGCTCTACCACTTAATACATAAATCTTGCTTAAAATGTTTTATAGGTAGCTGTGAATTTTTCAGCTGGGAATATGTTCAGAAGCAAAAAGGGCATGTAGGGTTCTAGTTCCTGGACTAGCACCACTCAAATTTTCAGAATGTGAAAATCTCTCCACATATGTTTGGTTTTTGCAAACATAGAAAACCAGTGTTTAATATAAATATTGTAAACAACTTATAATCCAAATGTTGTTGATTATAACTGAACTTATAATCAAAACTGTCAAATAATGTGAAGTACCTATCTTTCTGTTATATGTTTGTTAGTTGGAGGATGTCTTTGTCACTGGGACATACCAGAATAATGCAGAATGGCCTCAGTTACTGCTAAATCTGCAGGGGTTTGCTTGTTTGTTTGTTGTTTCAAATCTCAGCTATTTAAGGGGTTTCTCCCACATGCAAAATCAATCTACTAAAGCTAAAGTAGTTTTAAAATGGATCACATTTTGGTATCATTCCATGTAAGAATTTCAGGAAAAATATACTTGAAAAGTAAGGAATATTAAAGAGTCTGACAAAACTTCCCATTTTTAACACTGCTGAAACAGTGAAACTTATCTTGAAGTATCTCTTATGTCACACTTCCAGCAATTTTCCAGACAAAGTATAATCATGCTGCATTCAGTTTTGGAAGGGTGTATGTGTTTATCTTAATGTTTGTAGGAGTAACAGACAGTAACACACATAGTAACATAATAAGCAATGGAACTTTCTAACAGAAAATAATCTGATAAAAGAAAATCAGTTTATCAAGGTAATTTTTTGACATGTGAGTCCCTGCAAAACTTGATGTTTGGATAATAAGGATTATTTTTTTCTGAGTCCTTTCTACCCCCACCTCCCCATACCTCCCCCCCAAAAAAAAAAGTTTTTCTAAAAAATTGAGAACTGTTGTTCTTTGCAGAATTTCTATTACATTTCAGTGTCATCTCACTTTCAGCTGTAAAGCAAGAGATAAATATTGGAAAAATACTAACAGTTTTAAGAGTAAGCTTTTCATCATGACTATTAAAAACCTTAGCATCTAAATTCATATTAATATTTCCTTGCTGTCAAATTTAATCATGCTCTGCAGAAAAAAAATCATTCTTGCTCCCTGTTTAATTGAAGATCTAAGTAATGAAGTAATCTGACACTATTAAGACTTTATATTTAAAATTAAGCAAGCATAATATAAAGTGCTTTTATTTTTAAATGCAGAATCACTGAAGCAAACATGAGATCTAGCGTACTTTTTTTTAAGTTTGGGGTTTATTGTGATGTAGCACGTCTTGGCGTTGCTGAATTTTTCATAGCATGTCAATAGAAATTAAATAATATCTCACGTTGCTGAAGTTTGTTGTTACTCTAAAGTCACATTTATATTCACTTTACATTCTAACTTACGGTTTAGTCATCAAAGTGACCGTTGAAGTGTAAGGTTCATGAATAACTACTTGAATCAGCCTAGTGGGAAATGTGAAATAGTGACAGATTACTGTCATTTTGTTCATGTCAGTCACTGTACAATTTGCTTGAATGTTATAAAAGTAGCTTTATAAAGCTGAAAAGCATGGAGGAACATTAATCTTTGCCTTAGTCTTCCTCTTCTTATTATTGGTTTTGATTTAAAAATAGTGTGGCTAAAGGAAGGAGCAACTGATGCTTTTCTCAGCACTGTTTGTGAAGATGGGGGTTTTGTGTGCATACTGTGTAAACAGCACAATTTGTGGTGTCTTCCCTGTAAAGAAGGCTGTCGTGAGAAATGCATTGTCACAAGTTAGTTTGAAACAGAAAGTTTTAAAAATGTTTGGGGCTAAGTCTTGAGGTCCTTTGAGGATTTTCATAATAGCCATTCCCCAGCTATGCTAATATAACTTAATTTGTGAGTTTCTATTGCTATTGGAATATGTTAGTGTTAAGAGAATTTGCTCTGAAATGTTACTGCTGTTGCTGAGATTCAAGATCTATAGAAGCCACTTTGAAGACAGGATAATAGTGAGTGTTTTGAAGTGTTTGCTAGTTTTCTTTGTGGCATGCTGTCTCTCAAGTTTTGAACTGAAAATATAAAAGTGAAATTCAAAAGCTATATTAGACCTGTGTGCTCTGATCAAATCCCTGTTTTAATTTATAGAACATCTCATTCTTACATATTCCTCCACAGTACCTTCTCCTCAGTTTTAGATTGTAGCTGGAAACTACCAGTCATCATCTTGTCGAGCTAAGAAGAATTATTTTGGTTTTCTTGGCAGCTCTGAAGCCTTCAGTATCAATTGTACTGGTTTTGACATCACACAACTACAGTACTCTTCAGTAAAACAGTTTATTAGTCCCTTTATATAATGCAAACTGATAAGAATCATGGTTTGCACAAACCTTTCACAGGGAGACAAGAGATGCACTGTGAGCAGTTACACAGTCAGGATGTGTGGATCTTCTTCCTTTCCACCTGGCTGGTCATCGGCGTTTTCTAGGGGAACAGATGAACTTTTCTTCTGAGTTTGAGTTGTTCTTCCTCAGGCTTGACCTCTCTTACTGTTCCCTTCAGATATGTAGAAGAATGAAGGAACGTGGGTTTGAAGTATGAGAACTCTATTAAAAAAGTTCCACTCATAATGATAAATATTGAGTACTTGCAGCATTTTTCATGTTTGCAGCATGTTGTAAGTACATTCTAATCCTTGCAATATTGATTGATTATAGTAACTTTGGCTCCATTTCTTTTAATGAAATGCTTAATGACTATGCCTTGATAAAAGCCTATGTCATACTTAGTGTGAGATTTCGTCTCATATTCTTGTGTTTCTGTATATTTCCCATTTCTAGTAAAAATGATTAGTATGGTCTTGTTCTTTTACACAAATTTCAAAACAACTGTTGGACAGTTCTTCTGGGTCTTTCCTTTGGTGGTTTTTTTTTTTTTTTTTTTTTTTTTAGCAAGCCAAGTTGCCAGTGCAGCTATGTTAAGCCATGTACTGTGCCTTCTTGAGGTGTTCATTAGCAGTATCTCATCTTAGCAATATCACAGATTCAAGTAACGGATGAATGGAAGTGGAAATGATACTGAATGAATGTACTAATACAGCACTCGTATTATTATGAACTGGTAAGACTATAGCCACAGCATAAGGAAGCGTATCTCTGTTAATCAAAATAGTATAAATATTAAAGCATGTTTAATAAATATTAGCAAGACAAGAAATTTCAATTATAGTTACTCTAAAAAACCAAAAAGTAGAAGTACCTTCATTTACTGCACCTCCTTTGGATTTTATTGCTCATCCTGTGTGGTTTTATCAGCAAATATTCCCATTGTTTTCCATAGTTCAGTTCTAGTAATCCTGTGATTGATTTGCAGCAATAGCAGGTAAATTAGTAAATGCCAAGGTGTGTGTATTTCTGGACTGAAAACATACTGTTGAGCATTCAAGGGACTGGTACCAATTTACACAGTTGTGTGTGACATTGAAATTGACTGTCTCAAGGATCTTCTCAACCTTAAAGAAGCATTCTGTGTATCTGAAGATACATATATTTATACTGCAAAGCGCTGGAGGCTGGAGGCCTTTAGCAGGAGGAAGTTCATTATGAAAATTCTTATTGTTAGTTTTAGTTTCAGGCTACAAGTCGTATTTCTGTCTAATTTTCATGAATATATAAGAAAGTTGCAAAATACTGTATAATGTATTTGATTATGTTAACAGCAGTTTTGAAGCCAAAAGGAAAGAATAGCTGGAAGAGCTTTTTAAGCACTCTGAGTACAGGGTACAGCGCCCACACTACTGTTCAGGAATGTATATGATATTGGCAAGTCACGTTTTCCTACTAGCAGCCAGTTATGTTAGAGCTCTAATGTGGCTTCCTCTTACCAAGTTTGTCACTGGAAGGAAGTTTTAAAATCACAGATTAATTTACTGCTTTTCTTAAGAATCTCCTTGAATTTTATTTAAATTTTTTTTTTCAGCTTCACAATGGCAAAAACCTATTTTTCTACAAAAAATTATACTTACAGTTCTTAGATAAGAGAAGTGTCCTTGGAAGTTCACTGCTTTTTTACTAGTGTCATATATTTCTATTTATTACAGTTGCATCTACAGATTCCAACCAGGATAGAGCCAACATTATGCACAGAGAGAATATTCCTACCTTTGAGCCATTTAATTTCTTACAGCAAGTGTAGACACAGGGAAGAGTTTTCAAATGCCTCATTCACAGAAGAAGAGCAGGAGGTGAATGGCATAATCAAACAATGGTTAAAGATCCTATTAAAACAGTTTTATCAGGTCACTGCATGGTATCAGTTTTTGAAGGTGATCAAGCATCTGTACACTTCTAAATACTTGCAGTGGCATCTAGAATTTAGCAAATGGTTGTTATGAGACTCTTGCACTTCTCTTGCTCCTTGTTCCAGCAATACTGGTAGTCAGTTTTTAATTGCTGTAGCAGATCATGAGTTCTCACTTGATTGGTTCCCTACATGCATTTACTGAAATTATGCTGGCAGCTTGTGGCAAAGCCAAACACTGAATTTAAGTCAGCTGACTTTGGTTTTTAGAAGGCATTGGGGAGATTTTTCTGTGGATTTTTTTTTTTTTTTTTTAATTACAAAGCTCTTTGGGCTGATATTTTTAGATTATTTTTTTTCCCCTCAAGGTCATTTAAATCCTATTTGTTATGTTCAAGTTGCACTTACTTTCCATGTGATTTGAAAACATAACTCAAGAAATATACATTTGTATATTTCTTCTTTTATAACAGTAGCCTACAAGGAAGAGTGTGTTTAAGAAAGCAACAGAAATCATGAACATACCTTAAGTTTCAGTGCTCTTTACTTGGAAAGAGATACAGGTGCAGGTGGAGGAAGGTGTAACATAGGATGGATAATACCTGTCTTTTACTAAAACAAGAAAAAGCTTGAAATTGAAATTGGGAGGCATTACATTCGGAACTGTACTGGGTTTATATTCCAGCACGAGAGTAAATGCCTTTTATGTCCAGTAAATATCCATAAGGTTTTGCAGGGGGAAAAGGGAGGAGGAACAAAGGAAAAAATGTAATAGGAGGGACTTTGGAAAAAGTTTGATAAATTTGAACAGAAACTCAGGTGAATTAGAACTTGGCCCTTTGCAAGACATGTTAGTAGTGAGGTCCACTTCAGCCAGCCTTTTCAAATAGGTTTTTCATGTTGGCATGTAGGACAGCTTTGGAGATATGCAATATTGTAACAGATGCCAAAAGCCCAGAACTGTCATACCAGCTTAATTTCTAGAATCTGAATGTGCAGGGAGTATAACAGACATTTTACCCGTCTTCAGGTGGCATGGCTCTCCAGGTTACACCTGTGTGAGTCTCCAGGGTGATATTACTCCTTAGGCTTTCATTTAACTCTCCTGATGGAGAGCAAGATTGTATTTTCACAAGTGATTTGCTGCTATTTGCCCTGCTGACTAAATTACAAGTGGCAGGTTCTGCCTGCAATATTAAATACCAAAGTAGACCCTGCATTGAAAGTAACCTTTAGGCTACAAGCAAAGGTGATTCAGAGGTAGAATGAGACTTTGTCTTTTTGATGTAAGAGCTTTAGTGTAAAACACAGCATTTGATGTATGCAGTAACCTTTCTTTTTTAAAAAAAAAAAAAAGACTGTTGAGTGTTGGCAGCTGCTTTTAAAATACTTTAATTATCTGTCATAAAGAGCTGTCATTATTTTTGTTATATGTATTTAGTGGCTAATCCAGTGAGGTTGGGGCCTTACCATAAATAATAAGTAGTTACATAATGCATCCAGCGCTCTGAGCATCCTATATTATGCACAGAGGAGGGCTGTCTGAAGGACAGGAGAAGGACTTATTTTCTAGTGAGCAATTTGGTGTGGCAGTATGTCACATCCAATCAAGTAAATGCTAAGTGTAAACTTCCATGTGGAAAAGAGTAAGTTTCATCAGTCTGGCTGGTCCGTAGCTTCTCCAAACAGTTAGCAGCACTGATTGAACCAGTCTGTGCTGAAGAAAGCTCCAGAAGCAAGGAAAGCTCATGTTTTCAGGGAGATGTGTTCATCTGCCACTTGTCCCTTCATGCTTTCTGCTTTCCTGTGTTTGGTGTCTCAAGGGCTTCTGCCCAGTGTATAAATGAATACGGTTCATAGGGATGGCTGTTGCAACAAAACTTTAAGCGGGTCTTTTCCAAATGAGGTGAGTGACAGCAAGTTCATTTGTGTCCTACTATAAATATAAAATATTGCCAAGAGAGGGAAGGTAGAAATAAGTGCTGGTAGTTTTGATCACAGCTCGAATTACTTATGCCATGTTTCTAGTCTGACAGTGTGATCTTGAGTTGATGCCTGCCAGCCTGGTTTGTAGTGGTGCCAGTTGAGGGATGGTTTGAAGATTGAGTTTCTAGCATTAAAGTATATTAACCTTTGAGCAACTTTCTGTCTGTCTTGCTCTGTGGTGTCTGCTGAAGAGCAGAACATTTGTGGACAATCACTTTTTTTACTGAATAGGGAAAAGAGAAGTATGGCAGGTTTGTGTGTTCTTTATGAAACATACAACCTTGTAAAAGCCTTGCATGTGTGTTGTGACTTATGCTCATGTCAGAGCATAGATCTCACCTGAGCATCTCTTTCCAGTGGTGTTATCATGGGGTAAGCCAGTTTTAAGTACAGCATACAGGACATTAAAGGGATTGCTGTTTTGAGAACTTCTGAAAAAAGTAAGAGACACAACAGTGCTGTTATTACAACAGTCATCTCTGTTTTGGTCTCCCACAGTTTGTTGGTTACTTTTTAATCTGTTGTTCTTTTATTTCACTTTCCTTGCTGAGAAAACTTGCCTTCCTCAGTTTGTACTGCTTATTGAAAGGAGACAATGTCAGGTTCAATGGCACCACAACTGAGCCGGCATACTTCCCTCCAGGAGGAGCTTTGGCACTTTTGTTTGGTGCCTCAGATCCCCAGGACTGTGTTCTGCTGCCCTTGAACTGCAGTCTGTAATTCAGGATGACGATGTTGGTGTTGACGCCCTCACTATCCAACAAGTCACCTAGTCCTTTAGCTATGGTACAATGATTTTTAATGACACTTTCACCTCCCATCCTCAGTCATCAGTCTCTCAGCTTATTACAGTTACAGTTTTTCCCTTTACAGCTAATGGAGGGAAGAGGAAGCATTTTAGCTCCTCTAAGCTACTTGCATTGTTTTCTGGCCTTTCAGATGGCCGTGCTTCTCCCCTCAGCACATTGAAAATACAGTATGTAAAATCTTCCCCTGCCACTCTAAATCAGATACCTTTTTTTTTTTTTTTTTGTCTCTTCCACAGGTAGTTTGTCAAGTCTAAAGAATTTATTCTCATCTTCATTCTTAGCATAAGGCCAGCCTCCAAGGAGCTCTATTTGTCCTCTTTGCTCCAAGAATCTGGCTTCACAAGTGCTTTTGATTCCCCATCTTACTATCTTCATGCTTCTGTTGGTTCAGTCACTAAAACTCTTCCATTATCCCAGTTGCAAAGATGCCAGATGTTTTCTTATTTTAAAATCGCTTGTCAAAATGAAACCTGTTTATTAACCCCACCAATGTTAACTGTCATTTAATAAAAATCTGAAAAAAACAGTTACTTAAAAAAAAAAAGTCTTCTTCACAGTCCTGTGTGTCTGCATGTATTGTGATCTTTTGGGGGTCCATTGAATACCCCTGTGGTTTAGCAGAGCACCAAACATGGTCTTTGGCACTAATACCATTTCACTGAATTTGCAGATAGGTAAATTCACAGTGATCTAGTTTTATTTTTACAATAAACATACGTATGGCCTTCACATAAAGCTCTTTCAAACAAAGGAGCTTCATTGTTGACAAGTTATGTTCCAATTTTATCTTTTTTGCAGTAATTTGGATTCTGTCTAGTGTTTCTGTAGTAAGCTGCTTGTAATTGAGGGAAATGTGTTTGATCCATGAAGTTGTGATGAAGGCCAAGCTTTGGGGAAGAAAGTTGCTAGACTCCAGTATCAGCATGTCTGATCCAGCCCTTGGAAGTTTAAGCAGGGAGAACTGTTTTCTAGACAAGAGTGTAGAGAGAAGTTTAATTAGTGTTTACGCAGTCTCCTTGGTACTGGTGCATTGCTGCTGTCTTTAGCTCTGTGCTTTCTGAGGTGAGCCTGGGATTTTTTTTGGCCATTAAAAGCTATAGCTGCAGTGCCCTTCATCTTGGTGACAGGCATTATGCCAGTACATTAATTCTGAAAGCAAGTAAAAAGAAGAAAAAAGGAGCCCAAAGTTTTCCAGTAATATTTAAATCACAGATTGACTGATTCCTGTTGTTATTCTCTCTGGGGTATGTCAGATGTATGCTTGCCCCCTTCGATGTATAGACTGCCTGAATGTCATTCCTAGGCTCTTTGCTTTGCAGGAAGTGAACCATTACTAAACAGTTTCGAGTTCACCTTTATAATTTGGTCGTCTGTAGAATGTACACAAATACATGCTTTGAAACAAAGATCTGCTGTTTATCCTGTAAACAATGTCTTGTCCCTCACCAGGGCAGTTATGAATATTACAGTGTAGTGGCTAAATAATATGTTCATAGTCTTTCTCCTGTAAGCATAATTCACTTGCTGAGCAGTTGCTTTGGTAATTTTTAACCATATTTTCATCTGAGTGTTTGTTTAATGAGAGCATTATGTGACCTAATCGCTTAACCTTTCACGTTAATACAGATCTTGTTTGTAATTCTGTTGATTTTGTTGTTGACCCAATGCTTTGATTATGTGTTCTAATGATCTTAATTTCAATTGAATGTACTTTTTGTCTCACAGAAGTCTTAATTTTTATGCACATTTGTCAGTAGTGAATACTTACTGGGGTGATTACACTCCAACTGCTTGTGCCAGTGTACCTCTGGGAGGTTAATCAATCTTGTGCTTTTTAATTGACATCAATAGTGTGTTTACATTTATCAATATTTCTTAATTGTCAAGTTATAACAGTGGAACTTCAATAATAAATCATGCCAATGGTTAACTTCATACACTAGATTTTTAAGAGTCTCCTTAAGCAGTTTGACATGTTGTAAATTGCTTCGAAATTATTTGTATGTATGCTCTTGGGGGAAGAGGAGAAAAATTGGTGTGCTAAGTTGTGCTGTAAAATAATACTGAAGCATTAACCCATTGACAGTAAAATACCTTTTCCCGCATGTATGGTATGCTCTATGGGTAAAAAAAAGGAAGTAAGTCTTTTCAAAAGTGCTAGTTTTGTTACTAATATTTTTGTGAGCATGACAGTACACCTACATTTGTTGTGCCATCCTAAGGGACTTGTCAGGGCTGGGACTGTTTCCTTTCTCTCAGCTGTAAAAGCAAGGCAGAGGGCAGAGAGAATTACTAGTACTACTGCTGCTTTACAGAAGTAGTAGTGAGGTCTGGGAGATAAGGCACCCTGTTTTTAACTCTGCATTTTACCACATGCCTGTCCTTAAGATATTGAGGTGGAAACGAAGGAGGCTACTTCTTTTTAAATTTAAGCATAATATTTAAAGACTTTGGTACACAGGGAACTAAATTATTTGTCCAGGTTCCCAAAATATGCTTACAGCAGGAGGTAAAGCATGGTATTCCAAGTCTTACAACACTGTCCATGTCAGTAGGTATCCCTTTATCATCTACATCACTTAATTCTCTGTCCCCTTTAGACCCAAATAGCAGTGGACTGGAGAAGAAAATCTGCTTAGACAGAAACCTGGCAGGATGCTGACTGCATTGGTTGTGTCAGTCTTACTATGTTTTATGGGCCACACCGAAGACAATGTAAGAATTAAAAGCCCTGCCTAATGAGCAGTGAAGAAAGACTTAATAGTTAATGCTGCTATTTTCTAATTAAATGAGAGCCACTGTGAACACCAGGATAGGAAAAGAGAGAAGTAGGGAAGCAGCTATTTGTGGTTTTTGCAATTTTACTTGTCTTTTTAATTGACATCCTAAAGGTGAACTGCAATTTTTCAAGGAAACATACATATACATATAAAAATTCAGATAAAAGTTATAAATGTTGTTAAACTCAAATATTACATAAATTTAATTATTTTCATATCTTACTGTGTAGGGCCTAATTTTACAATGCTACTTGTGAAAGGAACTGTTGACTAAATTAGTTATCTGAAACAGTGTAGAATTAAATGGTATTTTACATAGAGATACACCATTTGCTTAAATTGAAAATGAGATTAGAAAAATAAATGCTTATTTGGGGAAAGAACAACAGGTGAGGAGTTGAAAGAGCTAGAGAATGAATGTGACTAACCTCTTTAATCAGTCAGAACAGTAGGAAACAAGTATTTGTACACCTGATGATAACGAACTATCTTTATCAAGGGGTGACTAAAAAATTCATGAGGGTCTCAGTCCTAGGAAACAAAAGGACTGATTTAAACATCCAAATCTTGATGCAGGTAGCAAAGTTCCCTGTCATTTGAACAATTCAAGATCAGACATGTCCGCATTCCCATTCCTCTTGTCTTTCTTGTTCTCCATCCTGGCTCCATCCTCACATAGTACTCCAGCTTAGTATTCTAAAATACTATTATTTCTCTGTATTTCAAATAAGATACTGTTAGTTGAAAACTATTGTTAATAGGTGGATAGTTTTTATTTCACTTCTTTGAACTTGTATGAGAGAAAAATGGCTGGCAAACAGGTGAGTTAAACACTAGTATGAAGCCTCATGCCATCCTACCCTGTGTTGTAATTGAAATTTCTATTTCTGTAATTCCTATCCTCTTCTTACTAATGGAAAAAATCATGTGTTGCCCAGGTCCTAAAAAAAAATAAAAAAATCAGACCCAGAGATTTTGTTGTCAGTATACAAAACTGAGATGTCTGTAGTCTAACATCAAGTCTAGCTTTTATATGAAAAAACAAATTAAAATATTAAATGTTTCAGTTTTAGTCTAGCAGCCATTCTGTTGACTTCTTGCAAATGTTAAAAGTAATAAATTAAGCCTGTCCCTCCTTTTTCGAATGAGACAAAGCTGATAAGACACAACTATCTAATGAACAAAATTACAGTGGCTACCAAATCAAATTGCATTAAAGCAAGCATGTGTAATCAATCTCTTTGTGAAGGGTAAAGCAATTCAGAAGACAAAACCATCGACACTTTCTTTAGCATGGCACATTAAGTATATTCATGTTGTGCGTAGAGGGCTTTGTGGTAGGGTGCTTGTGTGAATAAGTTTTATTTAGTTTCAAAAGCAGGCATCCTGGGGTGCAGCTGATATGGCATGTCAGCCCGAACACTTCTGCATGGGTTCTGAGCTAGAGGTCATTTGCATCCATGTCTAAAAGGGTAAGTAAGCTTGGGTCGGTGCATGAATGTGTGAACACAAGTCTTTAAGAAGTGGTAACCTTTCAGTGGCATTCAAATTGTATTTGCCTTTTTGGTTTCAAACCTGCAAAGATACCCGAGACATATATGAAACTAAATTTAATTTGGCTAGTAGCATGAAGAATGTGTGTATTAAGTTCAGAAAAGATGATTTTCATGCACTGTCCTCCAAAAATGTATTTAATGCCAGCATAGCCTGAACAGTAGATTAAACTAGTTCAATTGCCAGGTTTTCCAGTACTTTTGAGGAAGACTGAAATTGCTGCTACCAGGTCATCAGGTGGGATATATTTTGATACTTAAGTGAGCCTGGGACAGGAAAATTGTCTTTTAACCTTCTTCCTTTCCTCAGACATCCTACATCAAGTGAATACTGAGGCTACTGAGAAAGTAAGGAGTGTAATGAATATTCATAATGTATATTCTCGTAGGCTGAAAAGAGAGGAAGGCTTTTTTATTCAGAGGGTACCTGAGCAGATTGGTAGCAAGGATCTGGACTTGTGTTCACACGTTTATGCTGACTAATGTGGGCACTTAAGAGCTCAAGGTACTCGGGATGTCACTAGAATGTAAGCTTCAAAATTACATAAGCATTCGAAAACATGAGCTTTTTCCTTCTAATACAGTTTCATATTTGAAAAAAATCGGTACAGTGTAAAAGTAGAACTTGTGGTCCTTTTCATCTTCTGGTAAAGTACAGGCCGTCTATGTTTCTGTTTCTTTCCTCAATCTTCAGCTAAGAGTAACTTCACGTAGCTACCCTGCAAATCTGTGGGGAATACTTCCTTCAGGGAGTAATTCATGAGCTACACAGCGTGCTTTATATTTTTCACAGGTGCTTAGCATGTGCATCTCCTGTTGTAAAGCTGAAAGCTCTGGGTGGGGGAATGATGGGGCTCAAAGAAATACCCAGTAACCATTGCCACCATTGTGCTTGCTGGTATGCAAACAAGGAGCCTTTGAAACTCAGCTGATCAGACTTCCGGTGATGGTACTTCCAATTTCAAAGGTTTGCAATAATCTGGAGTTAAGAATTTGGTTTTTTAAAAACACTGCACAGCTTTTACCATTCTGTGCAAGTCAGTAGTGAGTTCATACTGACTCCCCTGTCATGATGGCAGTTGATCTGCAAGTGCTGGCAGATAATTCAGTGAGGATCAGGTTATATGTTTTGTATATCTACATAAATTCATCTGTATAGCACATTAGTTTTGTCAGTGCTGCTTGATTATGGTTTTCATTTTCAACTTTTCATTTAAAGTAAGATTGGGGTTCTTTATTTGACTTGCTGGCTAAGGCTTTTAAAAATGTAAATATCAGTCTCTTCTACCTCTAATACAGAGTGCTGCGAAGCTGAGAGAGGGAGAATCTGACCTGCTCTTACAAAAGAAAACAAAACTGAGAAAGGGTGGAACATAGGAGCAGAGAGATCCAAGGTTTCCCACCGTATAGTAATGGATATGACCTTTAGTATTGAGGCCTTTGGATCAAATTTAAGTTGGCATTAAAATTTTCTAATAAATTCCCTGCTGAATCTCAGAGTTTTTTCCTCAGATTTAATTCAATAAGGTCACAATAAAGCAAGTGCTGTCTGTGCTATTGTAATTGCTCTCAGCAGGCTGATAATATTATTGCAGAGAAGTGCCAGCTACTGTGCTTTTATTTCTTTCTTCAAGCATTGTCCTTCCTACATGCTTGCTCCCCTTGCTCTCAGGTCTACCCGAAGTAGGAAGTGAAGCTGTTTTAAATGCCATTTGCTTCTCATTTTAACACGTTTTTATAGAAATGTTTTCCTGAGTCTCTTCAACAAAGGGAATAAAAGCATAGCCAGTCTTATTGCAGAATAACTGGGGGCTTGTATTTCCTTTCCTTAATTCTCATTAACCTTTATGCATTAGAATCAGCCTCTAAGTTCTTGAAGTTGGTATTCTTAAACACACAATGCTTGGTTTGTTTTGGCCTAGTGCTTTTAGGGTTATGGAATAGATGTACAGCTAAAGGAGTTTCTCTTAGGCACGTGGGGAGACACACTGAATACCCACTGTCCTATAGTTCATTAAAAAAATGACAAATTGCAGCTTATCACAGTGAGGCATATGTATTTGGAGTCCTGCACTTGTAGATTTATACCACATCTTCTTTTGCAACGGGACTTTCAGAACAGCATTGTTAATGTGGCGTTTCTTGTACAAATGTAAATTTATGCTTAGTGTGCTACTGGTAGATCTGTTACTACTGTATTAGAAGTAGATCCGTACAGTAAATAAATGCAAATGCAGAGTGCTGTGATCATGGTTCTCCGTATAATTCCGTGTGACTATGAGAGACTCAATCAGTGCAGCTTCAGTATCAACTCTGTGTGAGCTGCACTAGCTGTATACCAAGTTTCTAGATGTAACCTTCTCCTCTTTCCAGTCAGACCTACCGTCTAAAATGTGGAGTTTTTGTTTGTAGTGGTGGCATATTAGGAGCTGTGTACGTCATGGCTGGTCCTTTTTAACAAATAAAGAGATATTTTAAAACATTGTAATTAGATGACATGATTAGTATTTTGGGCTGATGATGGACCAGTCTTTTAGGCCTGGGGCTAAGTATGTTTTTCTTGATGTGGACACAAAGTAATACTTCGTGTTCCCCTACCTCAGTATAGCTGGTAGCTTAGGCCTTTGCAGTTTCAATGGACCAACCTGGCCATAGCTGAATGCTCCTGCCTGGTATCCACATCTGACTTCCCACACCTTAGCTGGCTTCACACTTAGCCATCTTCACGCTCCTGGTCCATAATCTTCCCCTTGTACTCTGTCTTTCTCTGGGGCCCAGAATTTCTTACCTAAAGCATCATGCACAGAGTATTTTTTTGTGTATCTCCAGCTACATGCAGACATTTACAGTTCTCTGCCTGTGGCATTCATTGCTGCCAAATAAGCCAGTCTCTGTACAGAAGAAAATTACTGGCATGGATACTCAGCTGCTCATTTGCATACTCAGCGAACATTTGTACAGTGGGATATGTCCTCTGGCCCACATGCGATTGATTGGAAACGAGGAACAACAAAAGATGGTTTACAAAGTCATTTCCAGTTCTGAAATGCATGCAGCTGTATTCTGCCCACCTTCAACCTCCATGCCAAGCAGAACTGATCAGGGCTACCCCACAGTATGCAGGCAGTTTCGATATTGCATAGTGTTGCTTGCACACCTGTGCTGAGTCTGCTTCAGTAATTAAAAACCAACAGATTATGATCTCCTGTCATAATGTTTCACCCACTTCCTTATTGCTCATGATTTCTTCTTTCTTTTTTTTTTTTTTCTTTTTTTTTTTTGTTGCTCTTGATGTCTACTCTTAGCCATGCATCATCTAGTGCTGGTAGGATATGTACCGCAGTGCCACCACACTTGATAAACTTCAGTGATAAAAACCATCACTTCTGCAGTGTGTGGAGTTTCTCCCAGCCAACATGCAGCCATGTGGAGGGAGGTCACTCCTGATCAATAACTGCTCATTGCTTTTTACTTACAACATACACGTTTTAATTTATATTTCCTGCTGCTGCCAGAGGGAACTAATTTCCAGCACCAGAGATGCAACGCAGCTACTTTAAAGCAGAATGGTTCTAAGATGAAATTATGTTACTGACCTGACACACTTCAAAAAGCTTGATTCCAAAGCCTGCTGTGGTTTGAGCTTGCAGTTTCTGAGATAGGTTAACATTGCTCTGAATCATTGTGAGACATAATCAGGTTGTTGCTTTGTAATTAAATAATGAAGCATTTGTGTGTGAGAGTTCCTGCTATAATTAGTAGTTAGACTGTGCTTTGAAAAGATCAGAATCTACATCACACGATGGTAGGATCTGGAATTTGTTTTCCAAACTTGACTTTCAGTCATAGAGACATGAAGTCTTCCAAAATCCAGGTTTGATTTATAATACTTTTTTGTGTATTAAATGAGAAACATCAGTGAATAATCAGATAGCCCTTTGAGTAGCGTGATTTTTTTCAACTAAACTAATAATCTGGCTGGAGTTATTTAGAGAAAAACTCCTGTGGTTGAGATGACCTTTCCCTTAGTTCTCCTGTAGATCTCAGCTGTGAAGTAGTGGTAAGTCTCTCTAAAGGATTGTGGTAAAGCAGCAAAAATAAAACTTAGCATTCTTGCCAATTCTTGGCAGTTTACATGTATGAATTGCTATTAGCCTAAAGCTTCTGAAATGCTGTACGAATTGTAATAGTATTTGTGAAACAGTCTGCTTTTGAATCTGGCAAATGGCATATATTTAACACTTATTAGCCTAGATACATTTTAAAACCCTGCCATTCTTGCAAAAAATTTCAATTCCACATGACAATTTTACCCTAGCTATTACGATCACACATCAAACTACACAATGTGGGATATGGGATATCCCAACGTGGGATATGGATGCAATAGTTAAGCAAACTCACTGAAGTTAATATCTGGGCGTTTTTGAAATATGGAGACAAAAATTTAGCTTATTTATTTATTTATTTTAGGCAGAATGTCCCTCATTGTGGTAAGTAATAGAAAGTTTCATCTCTTTTCCTTGCACAGAAAGTAAGAATTGAGTAGATTTGAATGTGGTATTAGAAAGACTTGGTGATTCAACCTGACATTTTAATGCATGGTATTGTTACACTTACTTATAAGTGTTCCTCTCTTTGCTACTCTCTATCTCTTAAGAAAGGTGTTGAACAGCTTACTGCTGTGAACTCATCAGGTCAGAATGCTTTTGTAGTATAACACATGAAGTACTTCCTAGTCTCATCTAAAATTTTTGGAAGAACTGCGAGCTTGATCTCCTGATTTAACATAAAGAATCTTTCGGTGCCATTTCTTCAGAATAATGATGGGGGCATTTCAGATTTCTATTTGTTTTCTGTTTTGTAGTATTAGTTAAGCGAGACCATTGGTAGAAATCACATTGAGAGGGACAATGTGAATTCTGCTACTGAGATCCATTTAAGCAATATCTGTTCTGGAAATAATTCTATATTGAAAGAATCAATTGCAGATATTTCTGATTTGGAAATGCTAGGGTTTGGGGCAAATATGGGAAGACTATCAAGTCCCACATCCTATGATCAACTGTACTTTTACCTTTGGTACATGGCATGATTGTTAATCCCAGGATCCATCAGAAGGTAAAAAGCAAACAAAGCTGTAAACATTTTGCGTGCTTTTTTTGTGCTCAATACTCATCATGAAGAAGACTGCTTGTGGAGGTTTTACCTCCACTGGAGTTGCTATTGCAATTCTGCTTATATCCTAAATGGCTCTGGGTAGTCTGTCCTTACTTAGGTACTGTGCCGTGCTCTCCTTTCTTTTGGGTGCTCCATGTATGTGCTCATCCACCTCCAGATGATTTTAAACTGTAATCTTAAACCTTATTATCCTTCAATCCAAATTTTGAAAGAAAAAGAAAAGTAGAGCAGCATCTTGTGGTCAAAAGAAGGTGTCTGTAATAGGCAGGGCTGTAAATCCTGAAATGTGTAGCCACATCTGCCCTGATCCAACTGGCTGTTCTGCCAGCCAGCTGGCTGTTCTGCCAGTCTGTGTCTCCAGGTCACATTTGTATTGGTTTTGGATCAAGTAAGGTAACAACATGCTTCAAGTGCCAGAAAACCTGAGAAGAGGAGGAGTTGATGACTTTTCTTGCATTAATGTTCCTGTTCTTTTATTATCATGTTCAGGAGACTGTGACTAAAATGATGCTGAAATGCTGTTTCCAATATCCCATTGAGAAAAACTCACACCCTTAGTAAAAATCTGTGCTGTAGTATGCTGATATATTAGCCCATTTTTAGAAATGTGTATTGCAAAAGTTTTCCACTGGGTTTTAAGCTGAGATTCAGGTTTTGGAGGTATTGGCCTGTTTGAAAATTAACTATCATTGTTTATCTGTGGTCATGAAAGCATCAGGAGATTTTGGGATGGCAGGAATGGAAAAATGATTTTCAAATATTTGTTTGGATTGTGATACTATATATTTAGAATTAAGCATTTTGTTGCTGTTGTAGTAAGTACAAAAATGCACTAAACCTCTGGTTTCAAGGAACATTTAACGTGTTCTTTTTAGCAGACTGTCTTCCTATGCTGTAGATATCAACACACAGTTATTTTGGCTTGTTTCTACCATTCAGTACTAACTGAACTAAAATGCAAGAAGCTTACGGTTACGTAGCAGAAGGTAAGACTACCAAGATAGGCTGCAAACCAATTCCAACTTTATGTGACACTGAATAATACCAAAGTTACAAGGCAGTGACTCTACACAATTCAGCGTGCTGCTCATCCCACCTTGACAATGTTTCTGCTTCCCTGCCCTGCAGGAGGCTGTACTTCTGTCCTGGTCCGGCACTTGCCTTCTTCAGCACTTCTCTGGAGAGGAGGAGGAGCAAGGAGTTACTCAACAGTCGGAGCCAGGGAGGGTGTCTGTATCCCAGCCTTAGGCATGGGATGCAGAAGTCCTGTACCATGCAGAGGTGGGAAGGATGAAAAGGATGCCAGTACCACCTTGTGTTTTGCAGATGGACTGCTCTTCCTTAACTCCCTGAGATGAACTTGTGGTTCCCACAGGGACCATGTCAGAGGGAGAAAGGAAATCCCCCTTCATGACAGCTTCACCTTGCAGCCTCATTGAGACCTAGAACCATAAGTCCAAAATACTTAATAGTCCTGCAGTGTTTAGTGATTTCATGATAGATTGGGGGGGTGGGGGGTAAGAGTATTATGGAAGGTTCAGATGATCTTTTCTATCTAAAATATGTGTTGGGGGGGGGGGTTTATGTTTTCACTGTTGGTTTTGGTGTGTGTTTTGGTTTTTTTTATAAGACCTTTACAAATTATTAGTACTAGTATTTGATTGTTGTAACCATTAGCTAAACTCAGACTTTCTTTTCATCAGAAGTCTTGGAAACCAATGGTGAAGGCATATAATGCATTCTTTTCCTCAGAATTTTCAAAGGCATCGTAAGAGAGAGTTATGTATTTGCTGTATAGCCCTTTCTCATGGGAACACATCATTTCTTTCAAAACTGTCTCTGAGCAGTTACGAGAAGGCAACAAAAAGGTGCTGTTATAACATGCCTCTTAATAAGCAATTTGAGATTTTTTCCCTGTGGTACAAATAGTTGTTGGCATAGTCTTTTCATTTGAAAGATTGAAACCCACATGTAAGGACCATGTTCCTGTGACACAACTTTAGATTGATTATAGATGTTTCTGCAGTAACCTATACTAAATGGTAGTCACCAAAAAGAGGATGGATGGAGAGCAATGCCATGGCTAAAGAACGAATGTGAAGAACATGACACTGGAAAGAAGGTCTCTCCTGAGGTGAAAGAAAACATTTAGACAGTGAAACTTTGCAAGGGCAAAACAATGTAATGCCTTTACCCTATAGCTGAGTTGGAAAGTGGTGTATAGTTATTCGTGTTCTTTTTTGGCTATCTAAGAAACTTGAAAAGCCTGTGAGATATTCAAGTGTTTATTTTCAAGGAACAGAAGTTTAGAAAACCCACCTTTTAATGCTGGTTCTGCCACAAACTTTGGCAGTGTAGAACATCATTTATCCTTTTTATCTTTACCTGTTGTCTTGGATTCTCCCTTTTTAAAACAGGTAATTCTTCAGTTGCATGTATGACAAAGATGGTTTAAGGCTCGCTTTAATGTGAAGACGCTTTTTGGTGTTGGGTGCTGGGAGTATATTTTTCTTTTAGGAAATGGCTTTTAGATTTTCAGCTTTGCTTTAGAGAGCTTACAGTGGTTTGGATTTAAAGTTCATGTGAGTTTTTAATTTGTTCTCAAGGGTCCTAAAGAGTTTGGTTTAGTTCCTGTGTAATCTGTCAAGAAATTCAAGTTTGTTTTGTCCTTCCTCAGTTTTGAGTTCTGCTGCCATTAAGCTTCTGGGGATGGAAACCCTAATAACCAACAGACATCTAGCAAATTATTCTAAAAACTTGTGAGCATTGGTAATGAATTTCCTGATTATTGCTGAAAAGCACCAAATGCAGAAGGATTTTGGCCAGACATTACAGAGGCACAATGGGGGTTTTCTGGTTGTTTAATACTGAACAATATTTTATTCTTAATTCTGTTGTGAATTTGTGTAGAGTTGTATATGAACCTAAAGTTCAGCCTTTGTTATTTCTCTGGCACGTATATTTGCAAGACTGAACTTCATGCAGGAGTTGAGAAATGTTAAACTGGAATACTATGTAATGTCAGAAGAAAATATATTGCTATAATCTGCCCCAAAAAACAACTAACCCCGTTTTACATGATAGAGGTCTGTTTATTTGAATTGGAGATACTGAGAGTAAGAAGGAAATTAAAGCATTGTAAATGATATTGTTATTTTGGAAGAATCGACAGTGTCTTACAATCAGCATAGCACAGATAATGTCAGGCTAGAAATTTTATTCATTTTCTTATTGATCTCATGTGTGAAGCTGGCTTTCAGTTGACCTCAGTCAGAAGGTGGCTGAACTGTGCCTCCATAGCCAAGGTTTCTTCACACCTTATCAAAGGATGCTGTAGACTTGGGCATTAGTTATCTGTCTAGCCTGATTATTCAATATAAGTAAAGTATGTTATAACTCGGCAGAAAATTGAACGTACTTTTTACCACAAATTCAGCTTTCCTTGCACTAAGAGGATCTTAGAGTGCTTACTGTTATTTTATATATCAGTATTTCAGTAAATCTCTTTGTATTGTATGTATGTAAAGGGTAAGTGACTTTTATTTTTTAAAACAAAATTTTATGTATAAATTTTATTGATAGCACACTGCAATTCGGTGTTCTGGAATTTGGTAAGGTTTTTTGGTTCTGTTTGCTTTTGTTAGGGTTTTGGTTTTTTTTTTTGTCCTGCCCTTTATAAGTCATGTTTTCATTAATTTTACTTATGTTGTGTCAAGACACCTGCAGGCCTGGTGCATTCTCTAAATCCAGGGGTGTTTTTGTTCTTACTATATGAGCCTGATTGAACACTTAAACAGTTACAAAGCTGCAGTAAATTTTCTGTAGTTTTAGAAACAGTTATTTTGGTTATTGGCTAATTTTCTGTGTCTGGCTATGAAATTACTCCAACTTTCCTACCCTTGTTCCTGCCCCTGAACATGGTTTAAGTAGATTAAAAAGTGGTGTATGTATTGGAGATATATTTATTTATCAACAGAGAATTAATGTTTAGGAAAAACATTTAGGAAAAATTAATGGATCTCTTTTGAAGGTATATAGAAATGGTATGTGAAGTGGCAGAAAGTGGCATAAACACCCTCTTTTTCATTGGAAGGAAAACTTAAATAATTGGCTTAACAGAAAAATTAATATACTCTGTTTTTTCCTTTAGAGAAGCAAAAACCCTTTGTAATTTTTTTTTAGGCTACATGACATTCTTCGTTGTCAAAAGACTGACTCTTTGCTCTCCTATGACATCCCAATATTTAGCATACTAGTGAGACTCTGAATTCTTGTAGACCAAATTATGGAAAGTCAGGTAAGTGGCATTTTTCCTTATTATATTGCACAGCTTTTAAGTTATACACAGTGAGTATACAGATACATTGTAAAACTTATGTAGGAGAAATGCGCAATATAATAATATTAAAAAGCCACTTACCCAGCTTACTGTTTGTGCAGCCAATTCCGTGGCCCAATATTCATTATATGGTGGGCACAAAGTCCTCTGTTCAGTGCATAGCAGCTGGTTAAGAAATAGGTCTGTCTTTCTTTTGTGTATCTGGTACACAAAAGGACAAACACAAAGGGCAGCTGTTACTCAGCTTATGAGCAATGAGAACAAAGTGAGATCCAGTGGTTGTTCTCTTTGGTGGTATTTGACCATTGCTGTTCAAATTTGGTTTTCTTAAGGTTGAAGGCCGGGAAGGGCAGTTGACATAGGTTGGAAATCCCTGCAAACCTGTCCTGAATTGCTAGTGCTAATACTATTTTCTACTACCATATTAACAAGCATCATCAGTGACTTATTTAGTTTACGGAACTAAAAGCTACTCTTAACAATAGTGCGTAAAGGACTTTATTTTTTATTTTGTTCTTTTATCTGAGCACTCAATTCTTTTACACAGAAACTGGTTACAAAGAAAATTTACAACTACTACTACAACGAACTAAGGATGTTATTGTATAGATACACAAAGAGCTAGGGAACTTGAGCAGGAATAATGTTGCATATTTTGATATAAACAAATTCCAAATGTCAATATTGTTTAAAAAGTAAATTCTGTAACTGTAAACTGTGCAAAGCAGAAAAGCAGTGTTTAATTTGATCATGGTATATGCTTGTCAAACCTGTAATTTCCATTGTTCCATCTTTAAAAGTAATCATTTGACTGTTCTCTGGTATATGAGCTACAGATTAATTTTGGTGTAGAAAGTGACATTTAAATAGTACTTAGCAGAGATTTCTATCTGTGTCAGCTTTCAGATTTTAAGCTTATTTGTTTTAGCCTTATTTCTTAAGATCAAAATATTTGAAATATTTTTTAAATCAAAGGCATGTTTTTATTTATGGGTTTTAACTATATTCCCTACTGGATCTAGGAAGTATCTTGCTCTTACTTTGTGGGAGAAAATACTGCTTTGGGATAGATAAACACTGGAATTTCAATCAACATCATGAATTTTTCTGAAAATTTTTGCAGGGCAAGAGTGGGAATTGGACTAAAACAGCTCCTTAGTCTTACCTGTTGTAGAATCCAGCACTTGCCATAAGAAATAAACAGTAAAGTTGTAGGCATAAAACAGTAGTGGATCCATAAGGTTACACCTGTAGCCAAAGTTGTAATTCAGA
The DNA here is from genome assembly GCF_929443795.1 of Astur gentilis. Lineage (NCBI taxonomy): Eukaryota > Metazoa > Chordata > Aves > Accipitriformes > Accipitridae > Astur > Astur gentilis. Next base: position 15,371,029 of record NC_064899.1, on the reverse strand, counting down.
AGTTGTTTCTACAAAACTCTGCTTGGTTTTTCTTGCTTGGGTTTGTTTTTTCCAATGGAAGAAGTTAAGATGTACTTCTGAACTTCAGTTTGTGGAAAGCTGTGCATGTTTCATCCCAGTTGCAGGGCCAGCTTTGACAAGGCAAGAAAAGTGTTTTAATATCACCTTCAATGCCACCTTTGCCTGTCATAATGAGAAAGATGCGTGTTTGGTGACTGCTTTTTCCCAGCCCAAGCCAGCTGCCTCCAGCTAGACCTTCTCTGGGAAGATCAATCACAGAATTGCATACATATCTCTTGGGAAATTCAGTGTGTGTGAGCAGTAAGCACAAACACCAGTGGAAGTTCCCTATTTCAAATTTTTATCTGACTTTGAAAGATTTCCTAGTGATTCTGGTAATATTTGACAACCATAAATAAAATTGCTCTTTAGAGCTTAAATAAACAACAAAGGATTTTTACTAATTATTAGGCATGAGAACAAATCTCTTCTCTCATATCTAGGATTGGTCCTCCAGATAAGGTTATAAGTATGTTGTCCTGACAATGTAGGTAATTTATGATACAGCCAGAGGTGTAATTGTTCTGTGAATAAAGAGAGGCTTTTAGCTTCCAGCGATATAAAGTATTTTTCATGAATATTAAGTAAACTTTAATGATTGGAGAAAAGAGCAAAGTGGAGGACAGTCGTTTATATCCTGTCTAAACTGGCCTGCAGCCACATTACTGTTTGTAACAGATTTAGAGTATAGCTAAAATAACAAAGAGGATTTCCTCCTCTTTTTCCATACCCTTTTCACCACTTTTTAAACATACATATAACTAAAAGGGTGAAGTCTACCTGCTTATTTACTACAATTTACAAGAGACATTAAAGAGAAATGGAAAGTAACTGTAATCAGTCCTGTTTGAGAAGTAGTGATAGATTACAATTGAATGGTTTGAGGCTATTAACTGCAATAAGATTATATGAGTTCAGATACCTCTGATGTCAGATGCTTGAAATATTAGTTATTTCAAAGACAAATTAGATTATAAATTATTAGTAAATCTGTACCAAGGTGATTAAACCCACTTGTAAACTGTGAAACGTGAGTACTATTTCAAGGTGTAGTTTAGTCACTTTTATGCTGGGAAGGGAGTTAGGAATTAAATTTAGGGGGTTTATGTGTGAATATGTGAATTAATTGGGTTACTTTTGACACTGGGTGTTTCCTGTGCTTTCTACCTTCTTAATGAATTTTTGTTCAGCTTTAAAGTTTTCCTGGTCTACCGCTAGCCTTTTCATCTGACACTGTAGAAGATGCTCTAGAGAGGGAGGAAGTGCTTCCCTAAGGCAGACTTACGAACTCACTTGACCACTTGGGGGAGATAAAAAACAGCAGATCTATGCAGCCTTCACACAGGTCACAAATACAGTAATGGCATCCTCGAATTTCCACTCTGAGGGTCTACCATTGCTAGACAGTGCTGTTCTTAGTAAAACAATATTTTATTCCAGTAAGATGGATAAAATACATTGCACTACGTGGGTCATCTTGGTAATACCATCCCATGTCATTCTTATCATTAATCAAATGTTGTTTATTGAAGCAGATACAGAATTGCTTAATGGTTTGGTATTGGATTTACTGAATTGTAAGGAATGAGAAATTGAAACAGTAGAAGCTGAGGAATAGTTCAGTAGTTTAAAAGTCCTATTAACTTGTTTGTGTAGCTACTGCATTCCGCCCTTTGTTCACACTCTCACATGCACACATAAATACTTAAGAGGATTCCAGTCCCTTGCACAAAATAATTAAACAAAGCTCAAAGGCCTGACAATGTGTACATCCAAAGCAGTGAAGGGGAAAAAAAGGAGGAGGACATATTTTTCATTGATTTTCTCCCATCAATGTTGTTTCATTCCAAACTTGAAGCTTTCTCACTGATATGTTGCCTGTGGTGTGTGGATGTTTGCAGGACAGTGTTAGCAGAGTTACAGGCATTTTGGATGACTATTTTTTACTCTTTGTTTTTTTACATAAAATGTTTGTTGTGGTCATTACAAAACTTGGCATTCTAGATATTCTGTTATATGTACTATTAAAAGTGCAATCACCCATGGGAAATATTCCCCAGCAATGTCCCGTTGGTAACTATAATAATAAACAGATGTAGTTTATACAAAGCAAAATTGCTGTGATGGGCATCAGAGTTCCTCTCAAGTGCTGTGGGCTGGACCTAGGGTTTGGGGGCAGGGGGACTCCTGTTTTCATTCTGCTTTCATTTTTCTTCTGTGATCTTTCAGTTTCTATTCCTTTTCACACGTTTCTTGTAGTCGAGGAGCAGTTCTCTCCTCCTCACTCCTGCTGTGTATCTGACATTAGGTCTCTGCTCAAATGCCATTCCCTTGCCAGAGGTACCTCCTGCAGGCTCATTCTCAGATGTGTTCATGCTGATTACCAAGATGACAAGGTTGGTGTTTTCTTAAGTGACCTTGCATCCTCCTACGTTGGAGTGAGTCTTGGTCTGCCGAGATGCATCCCAAGAATGGATTTTTTCTTCCTGGCCTTGCTTTGAGACTTCATGGCCCTGCAAGTTGCCTTATGAGGTTCATAAGCCGTGAGGCAAATTGAGATCTCACCCAAGCTGAGTCAGTTCTAATAAGGAAATTCAAGGACCGGAGATCTTGTCACTCTTCCAGCTGGCTTCCAGCTTGATGAACAGGACCACGAACACTGCAGGATCTTGTTCCTTTCTTCCATCTGTTGGCAGTGTTCTCCCCCTTTGTTCCTGCCAGCTGGTGCTGAATAACTGTCATGCCCAGTGTAGATGGAGCTAGAGCATTCACAGTTCAGTCAGTCAGTCCTGCTGGACTTACCATCAGTGCAACCCCTTGTGCCACCAGTGCACAAACATGTTCATCTGCCCTATTAGAGCTGCAGCAGTTTGCCCCAGTTTTTTTTCATTTCACAGATCGCTTCTCTGTCAGTGCTCAAAATGTGGTCCTCTTCTGGCATCATGACTTGTGGCCTTACAGTGACTGCTTCCCTTCCTCCCTGGGCTCCAGCATGAGTCTTTCCTCTGCTGCTTGTAACAGGCAGGATCACCTGGCTGCTTCCTGGGAGTATCCGAAGCGTGCACAGGACGTGTTGGTTCCTCGTCCACAGATCACAAGCATCAAACCTCTACAGCATCACAGAGCTCTCTGAGTGATGCCACATTTAGCAAACTTGCCTTACAGATGCTGTTTGCCTGGAAGCTCCAAGATCCCCCTTCCATGTAAACTACTTCCTCAGGTCGCCCACTGCAAATGCACATAGGGCAAGTTATTGAAAAGAAAAAGATTATTTATCAGTCCTTGGTGTTCTTAGAGATGTGATGTCTAAAAAAAAAAATTCATAGTCCACCCTCTTTCCTCTGTTCATTAGGGATCCTGTAGCATACGTTTCAGTCATGTCGTGAAATTAGTCATCCCTTCAAAGGACTAAACTTCCCAGTTGATTCAGATAGTTCTCTCAACTAAGAAAACAAATGTTAGCTCTATGAAGTGTATTACTTATGCATGCTTTTAAAAACAAAGAAATGATTTATAAGTAGATGCAACTGAAATAATTTTACATCTCTTAATTCAAAGAGCCAAGTATCACACATTTCACGTAATGTGTGAATGTTGTTTTCTAACGTTTTAAGAGACGACTTGTTTCACAATATGACTGTAATGGAATTAATAGAATACTGTGCCCATATGATTTGTTATGAGGGTGGGTTTTGGTGTGTTTTTAAACCTTATAAATAGCCATATAAATGCACTTGTTGGGTATTTTAATATTTTTAAAAATACTCCATTACGCCAGACTCAGAAGGTGAAAGAGTAAAAACTTTACATCCTCAGTACAGACTTACCATCTTCAGCCTTGTTTTGGCTTGTAATTCCTTGTGTGGTTTTGCTTTCTCATTTGCTTATTTAGAACTTCAGTTATCCACTCAAATATTTTCTGGCTTTCAATATTGTCTGAGAGTTAATCATAAACTACTATACTGATAATTCTAATGGCAACAGGTATTAGAGCTGGTAAGGTAACCTTCATCCTTCGGTGTTGTTCTGTTCCAAGTTTCCAGCAAGCATTTAGCATCTGTGCTGTGCAGGAGTTCAGCTGCCTTATACTGTGCAGGGGAGATAATCCATTCAGCAGAAATAGTTATAGAATATAGAATATTAAATACAGACTATTAAATATAGAATATTTGATTTCCTGAATCCTCTGTAGCTCTAGATACCTGTAGCAGAGTAGACCATGGCTGCTTATGATGGGAAGGAAGAAAGGACAAAATAACATACTCTACCTCCAATACTAGTTATACTCCCATGCCTCCCTTCAGAGGGTGTAGCATCTGGCTGTTGTCTCTCTCGCTTGCCAGAGGGACTTAAAGCATTTTATGTCACTTTTACTTGCTCCATCACAGAAACCTCTCATTGCATCCTCACTGCAGAATCTTTTAAGCTGGTGAGGAAACATCAATCATCACTCATACCTTTACAATCTGGTATTTAGATGGAATAGCAATGTCCCTGGAAGTTGCAGCATTTTGCCAGTGCTCAGCTCAGGAAGGGGTGTCAGAATTTCATTCCTTACTTTTTAATCTCGGTCACATTTTCCATAGTGCTGGACAAAAATTCCTCTCACTTGTTATGCTCACTTATGAAGTATGTAGTATAGATGACATTTCAGTTAGGGAAGGACATATTGGAACATTATAGTTGATTCAAGTGAGTAATAACACTACATATGATTTGAATGTCTTTTCCTGTGGGTGAGGGAAGAGCTTTTGCTTTTTAATGTCTTGTTCTTTTAAATAAAATTTTTTTAAAAACCTTAATTCCCAAAGCCCTAACAAGAATTATAACAGAGGTTTGCTGCTACCCTGCTCTCTGTCTTGCATGGCGACCTAGCCCTGGTTGAAGTGGGTGTAACAAGCTATCTCGCTGTAGGTGAAGAGTTCTGAATCAGCAGCATTTCTGCAGGCACTTTGTGCTTGTTCAAGACTCAGTAATGTAAGATGTGGCTGTAAATATAGCCAGGCAGGGAAGGGTGAAGTTGGCTGAGAATTTTCGTCTAATGTAAAGCTCCTCTCCCCATAGCATGCCATTTGTCACTTAGGAAGCAGTTAGTTAAAGGCTAAACTGGGAACGAAGAGTCATGTTCCAAAAAAAATACGTAGAAAATGAAGAAGAGTGTATGTCATTCTCACCATGTGAGGAAAGTAATCACAGCCATGCTTTTGTTTTCTAAAAATGGGTTTGAAGGGTGCCTCCCTCGTATTAGGCAATTCCCTGAAAGATCACTTGGAGTCTATTTTTGCACTTCTGCAAAGAAGAAAAATATTGTTCCTTATGTATGCAGAAAGCATAACTGTTTGTTCCAATACACAAGAAAGTTAGCTAGTTCTGCACACCTTTTCAGTAAGCTTTGATGTAGAATAGGGAAGATGGCACAGGTTATATATAACTCCGAAAGAGTGAATCCTGACAAATGCTTGCTCACCTTGTGATGATGCGTGTATAAGAGAAATTTGTTTTGTTTGTTATCTGCTGTAGAATGACTGTCGCATGGGTCATGTCCACACAGGTGGGTATTCCTAACGATGCCCAGGCTGTTGCATCACCTTTTGGGTGGCAGATGCTTTGAAGAATGGGGAGAACTGTGTGTTGCTTCACCAATCTCTTGTTCATTGCTGTTATCTGGCATCCGTTGAAACCATGGGCAACACTGAGCTATTAGCTGAATATCACCCAAGTTTTTAATAGGTGTGCAAGCCAGTTATAGTTATTGTACCACAGGTATTGTTGTTGCATTATCTGCTGCCGCCACCATGTATATCCCCAGTGACCTTTATAGAAGTAGGATCACTTTCTCCACAAAAATATTTGTATCTTTTGCAGTTGGTTATTTGTGTGCGTGTGTGCATTTGTTTTTGTAGTACTGCAAGAGCATTCATGTTTCACTTCACAGATTGTTAGGACTATATCTACTGTTTTTAGATCTCAGTTTTGCTTAGAGAGTCTCCTGCATCTTCTACATGTAGTAACAGTGGCGTTCTGCTTTATAGTGTGCCTGGAAGTAAACAGCAGTTTTCAATAAGGCTTCCCAGTCTGCCCCATTCTTTTTGTTATTATGAAAAAAATTTGAATGCATCATAGCCTAATGAATAAAACATACTGTTTTAAGTCAGCTTTACCTTCTGCAATAGAGTTGTATTAACCCTTAATGATATCTGAGAAAACACCTCTTAATGGAGCTGTAATGTGGCTCTTGGCAACCAAAGCTAAAAAGTTGCTGTAGGCTGAAACCAAATATACTTCAAACTTGGACGGGAACAAGGTCAGAGATCTGGTGTGGCATTATAAGAAGCCTACAGTGAAACCTGTGATTGTTTCTGAGTGTAAATTAATGGAGAATTCTTCACAGTAATGGTCATCATGTTAGCATAGCAGTGCTGCTGTGGCAGTCAATTGTGGTTTTTAAGAACCATAGCATTACGTCAAGAGGATCATTACAGCTGAGCAATCCAACCAAAACACGCTGAACAAATGAAACTGCTTGTTTAACAGCACTCTGTCAATCAGTGCTGTATAGCTACTTCATGGGTTCAGTCTGGAAAGGCATCTCTGAGGACCAAGGCATTAGGCAGAGAAGTAGCATAAGAGAAAGACTCAATCTAATAGTTACTGGACAGTGTGGGTAACGTAAAACCCAACCTGATGCAGTTGTTTTCTGCATGACAACAAATTCTTTTAACATCACTGTTACGTAAAATGAGAAACCAATAAAGTTTCATTTCATGGGATTTATCCATACTAATAGGGACAGTAGTCAGTAATTATCTGTTTTGTTTTTTTTAAATTCCCAAGCAGAGCAATCCCTTTTATTAAAGACATGCCAGGATATAAAGAGGTTTTTCTTCTTTTTTGAGATTGTTTACTGCTAAAACAAAGTTCATGCAAAAACCAATTGATTTATAAAAGCTTGATTTACTTTTCATTATCTTTAGTATGAGATTACATTGTATTAGTTGATGTTAGCATGACACTAGCAAAAAAATTAGATTGAGAATTAGAATTATAAAAAAGGTACCACCTGTAAGTTTGCTGCTAGACTTTGCTCATGATGGTGAAGTAATTCAGTTACTACAAAATGACTTTTAAAAGTGTAAGTCTATAGTTTTCCCTCTGATTCCCTTTCTATATTTTTGTAGGTGACTTCTGGCTTTTTTTTAAACTAAACAACAAAAAAAAGGCTGGGCAGGATACTTTCTTTTCCAAATACATAGGTAAACAACAGGACTAGCTAATATACCTGTTACAGTGGATTTATTTTTCTTTAATCCCCTGAAAGTATATTGCTAAAGCCTGCCATTTGTGGCTGGGTCTCCTTTGGTCCTTTGTTGTAGAAAGTTTACATCAGTGTCCAGAGGTCTGTGGGATCACTCGCTGTTTAAACTTTTTGGGGAAACTACAATGTGTTCAAGCTACTGTTATAGCTGAGGGTAGCCCAGTCAGCATCTTCATGGTGGGTTGTAAGATGATGAATTGAACATACGGAAGAAGGAAATTGGAGGAATCTTCAAAATCTTCCTTATGCAAATATTTGGACGTTATCATGTTTCTATGATTTTCTCCTGAAAACCACTTTGAAGGAGTTGGGGAGGGGAATTAGCCAGGGTATATAGTTACAAGGCAGTCTGAATAGCAGAAATCTGTATTCATATCTTATTTTGCAGGCAGAGCTTTCCTGAATGTTAGTAGGGAACAAGGGATCTCTATATATAAAGACAGAACATGGCAGAAAATTCTGGGGAGAATGCAGAACAATTTTGGGGAAATATTCTCATGTATTTAATTCTTTCTGTAATTAAATGGTCTTTCAGAGCAATAATTAATGTGGAATCCAGATGTTCGCTGTCAGAACTCTTTCTTTCATGTTTATACAGAAGTGATTGAAACTAAATTGTATTTATATGACAGAAGTTCTAAAAATACAGAATGCTCTGTAAATCCTGTTTAATTCAGCAGATAAATGTCAAGTCATCTTTTGTGTCATTGGTTATGCATTTTTAACATTGTTTTTACATGTTGGCATTATGTATTTTATTCTATGGGAAAAAAAGAAAAGATGGGCTTTCTGGGCTTGTGAACTTTATACTGCTAGAACCAGAAATTTCTCCTGAATCTGTCTTTCCATAACAGATTAGAATAGCAGTCTCTCTGATCTCTTGAGTCTTCTAATTATGATTTTGTTAGTCTTTACTGAGCTAGTATTTGAGGCAATACAGAATTTAGAAGTGCAACCCATCAGCAGTTTGCTGGATTCTAGTTTCTGCATGCAGAATATTAAGGAAGTATGAATAAAGTTTAATAAAATACATTGAGGCATTATGCAACTATATATTGCTGGCACAAAAATATTGCAAGCATTTTGTAGAAAATTAAAGGCTATCATCCTATTCACATGAAATAAAATCCATCTTAAAATTCATAAACAAAATCTAATTATGAATGCCAATATATGGAATTAAAGGAAGGAAGTAGTAGGATGCAGTTTTTCAGTGCATCCTTTTTAGTGGTTTTGCCATACAAAAAGTACAAAGGGAGAGGAAGCATTATAAGATGCAAGGCAGAGTCTCCCCTAGCTCTCCTTTGTTCTCTGCCGCCTCTCCAACGTTCCTACATGTTCTGCTGAGACGGGCTGGTGTGTGCCGGCTTCATGGAGGAAGTTCGTTTTGGAAATGAAGCATTAAAGGGAAGTAGTTCACAGCTGCTGCTTTTGGAGAGGAGGAAGCCTTGTTAATAAGAGAAATGATGAAAGGAAGAGAAGACTTAAGGACACAAGGGTTAAGAATGAATTAACAGGTAGAATGAAGCAGGGTGGTAAAGGAAAAACAAGTATTGGTTGTTACAGCATTCCCCCAACTGCTTAGGATTTTCAGCTCCCTGGTATTATTTATGTGGGTTTGACCACCATTACATATAAACAAAAACCAGAGATGCAAGTCTTTCCCAATTAGCGTCTGCCTAAGAAATAACCTACTTTTTAATTATGTCTCTATTTCTTCTATCTTGCTGTCCTGAATCTGTCAGTTTTACCACCTCCTTTGTAAATTATATGCCCTGATGTCAGGCAAAAAAATTTACCCTGTTTTATAGTTGATTATTTGGTACAGATGCAGAATTACACCAATGTTACAGAGACATTTTTCAGCCTGTGGTAGTTGCACCTATTCTGCCCCTCCTACCATGGTACAAGACATGTTAAATCAGAGCAGGTTCTTTAAGAAACACTTTTGTGTTTCTGCTTGAAGGCGTATGTTAATCTGGTACATAAGTAAAATGAAAAAGAAAAGACCCCACCAGGGTTTTCCTGTGCTTTCCCCCAGTGTAATTAATGTCTGGTGTTGACTTCACAGTTCAGCATATTGGTGTTGGTCAATGACACTAACTCTGTTAGAAACCAAGAGAAATGTGAGTCTTTTTTTTTCTTTCTTTCCTTTTTAAATTAAATTGTTTGGCTAAAGTGTCCAATTAGCACTTGTCCAATTACAGGATAACCTGGTGAAGGAAAGCAGGAAGCAATACATGTTTCTTCCTAAATAGAAACTTCATTTTATTTTTAATCAGTGCTATTAAGGAAGACTTCCTTGGGAGTAGGCTTCGCTGAGGATTTGTTCATTATCAGCTCAAGGTGAAGCCAAAGGGAACCTTTCTTATTTTATACCAGAATTGATTTAAAAAAAAAAAAAAATAACAAGTGCATGCACAGGGGGTTGGTGCATATATTTAAAAGTGAAGTTGTCATTGGTAATGCAGCTGATTTCCTTTGCTGGAAAAGTCATTGCATTGTTCATTACTTACCTGAAGTGAAAGGTTAATGGCCTGTAGCGATCTGAAGAAACCCCTACAAAAATGCACAGCAAGGATCTGATGTTGTTATACAGTAGTGCTTCTATATACTTTTCTTCAGGTAAGACAGACATAGAAGATAGCTGTTGCTGTTCTAATAAATATATTTGATGTAAAGTAGTACACAGTATACTGGAAAATGAAAAGGCTCCTGCTACTGTCAAGCAGACAGCTGTCACCAAGGGCACAAATCCTGCTTTCTTTACTGATGTTTGCAAAACGTGCTGGCTATGCTTTGTATAGATCTGCTGCACTTCTTTTCCTTAGAAAGTATCTTTGTTGTAGTAGAAGTAACTTATTTTGTAGTGTGGCTGTTGCTTTAATTGCTTTCTCAATAGCTTAAAACTGCTACCTTTGGCACATTGTTTTTATTTCTTGCAGTTTGAACACAATTAAAAATGAGATCTTGTGTAGTACGTTTGATATTGAGGTATTCCGAAGAATTTTTTTGGCTCTCGAGCAGAATCTTGAACACTTCAGAGAGATCAATTAGCCGCCTCACTGAGACGTGCCTGTGATGTAAGATTAAGCCAAGTCACCCAGCAGCTCAGGGAAGAAAATGCAGGGTATGTGTTTCAAACCAAAGAAGAATTTCATGGGGATAGACTGCAATCATCAGTCCGTAGTTGAAAAAAGCTCTAAGTTGGCACTGCCTCTGGAAACGACAGTCCTGCCTGGTCCCTCGTGTGGGTATAAGTAGTTGGTGTGGTACATGGGAAGGGGGATTAGGCTGGCTAGGAAGCAGGTTTTTTGCAGGCAGGTACCGGAGTGGTTAGCCTGGCCACTTTCCCAGTCACTTCACCAAACAGCTGTACAGATGTTGGTGTCAGCAGAGTGGGGAGGAGAAAATGCAGGAAGTGGCATGACTGCTTTTTTTGAGTGACAGCGATAGCCAGTAAAAGGATAAAACGTGCGTCAAATGACAGCCACTGGTTTTTAAAAGCTGTGGAATAACATTCCTCATCTTCTGAAAGATGCAACTGGAGCTTAATCAAAGGTATACAAAGAGCATCTTTCAGCAGTAGTGCTGGTATAAGCAGTTCTGCTTTGGAGAAACCGGAGGTTGGTTTCCCCGTGCAAGCACCTAGGCAGCCCCCAGACCCGAGGATCAATCACTTACAAGCACTTCGCGGCACAGAGTCAGGTGGCGGAGGGGAAGCCCACAGTGACTGCACTGCTACAGAGAAATGTCAACCAGACCGCGCAAGCGAGGACGGCTTCAGGGCTTTTGCTTCTCAGGGTTTAAAGATAACAACAGGCAAATGGTCCCCAGTGCTTCTGAGTAATAATTCTGCCAGGACTAACGTGAAATAAGTGATGCCACATATTAAATCATTGGAAACCCTTCCTGCAGCACTCAGATTTTCCTCTCATGCTGACCATTCTCAGCTGGGCCATAGCTTGAGAGGAGATAACATTGCATATTAAATATGTATCAGCAGCTTCAATTTATTTAGTGCCAGATGCTGCCAAAATGTCTTTTTTGTCAATGATATTAGCATAGGTATTGGAATACTGTGTGAAATTTCTTTTTAATCTGCGCTTACGAGCCAATAGCTGAATGTTACTGTAGGTCAGTCTGCTGAACCTAAAATTATTGCTTTGGTCTGACTTTTCCACATGAAAAACTTCTAGAAGGCACAGAACTTTAACTTGATTTACTTGAGTGATATTTGCTGAACTTGTAAATTTTGACCACGTCAGTTAAAAGAGATGTATATTTTCCTGCCATAATGCACAATTTTTGAAACCAGTTGTCTTCCTCTGTTTTTGCACTTGCCTTCCTCCCCAGTTGTCTTCCTTCCCCAGCATCCTCATTTCACTTACTATAAATTGTTCCTTTCTTCATGTTTGGTAGTTTTAGCTTAATGAGTTACAGAAGGCACTCTACAAATTTTTAAACTCTGTTGCTGTACTGAATGAGAAGTGGGGCTGGAGAAGAGCTTTGAGAGTATAGACAAGGGAGAGCAGCTGAGCTTAGGTTTGGTGAAAGTTGCTGCTGAAAGTTGCTGCTACCTCAGCTGAGGTGCAGTAACCAGCTGCAGGTACATCCCTAGCCTGCTGCAGTGCAAATAAAAACTATTAGTACCTAAGTAAGCTTACTTCATTTTGCATTGTGGTAGACTAGGAGTGCAGGTGCAGTCAGTTGCTGTACCTCAGCTGAAAGGTTAGAACTTCTTAGCCGCTCTGATGTGTACTTAAAATTGTTCAGGCCATGTGTTGTGGTAGAAATGCTTCTTGGGAATGGGTCTGTGAAAACCAGCTTGTAAATTAGCTTTGGGAAAAGTGCTTAGTGACAAAACTTGTGTGGTGAAACTGATTGCCCTAAGGCAGGAAAAAAAAAAAAGTACACATCTTATCCTGGGAATTGCAAGGAAAACTGCAGGCTTGCTCAGCACTGCTGCAGCTCACAAATACATCTCTACCAAAGCAATGAAATACACCATTTGTGTGTGACTGTTGGATTGTACAGAATTGCCCTTCAGCTCTATGTATTAATTCTGCTTTTAGCTGCCATTCCTTAAAGGAATAGCATAAAAGGGAAGAACAAATCACTTTATCTTCCATACATATCTGTAAGTATTTTCTTTCTAAGTAATCATTTTCTACTGCAGTGAATAATTTGTCAATCCCATTGCTGCTACCTGTGAATTAGCCTTCTTTTGACTTGTCAGTTTGCAGCAGCCTTTCTCTAATTACATATGTAAATAAATCTGGGTGCACCACCTCAGATAATACTGCTTATCTGCAGAAAGATGTTTGCTTTTTAATTTTTCCCGTATTTAGCTTACATGCTATTCATTTTACTCAACTGATGAGATCACTAAGTAGAACAAGAGTGGACAGCAGGTTACATATTAATAGAGAATAATAATTTTCAGCTACAAGGACCTGTCTAAAGAGAGGCCTTTACAAGGTTTTGTGAATCTTTCCGAAAGCATTAGTGGTTGAACTCTTGCTTTTCACTCTGAACTTGCAGGTTGTGTACTGTGCCCCTGCTTTTTGTGCTAGTAATTAGAGTAGTCTCTATTGTGAATAGATTAAATATTGTAAATATTACAAATTAACTTTCCTGTCATTTTGGAAGGTTTTGTGGCACTTTTACATCTGTGCTGCAGGCCATAGTTTGGTTGACATGTTTTCAGTGTCAAAATAAGCAGCTCCTCACCTTTTTTGTGATAGTGTCTCAATTTGTGAAGCCACACCAGTGATCTAGATCAACAAAGTTGATCCAACGAAAAGTAACTTGTTTTGTCATTGTGGAAGATGAAAGGCGTCATTCAATCACCAGTTTATTTTTTTTAGTGTTTGTTAGAAAGTTAGTTATCTTGCTCACCACATGCCCATGCAAGTATTTATTGTAATAACTGAGGAATAACAGGTGGTGATGGAAGGACCTGCTGAAGTTGGTACAAGCAGTTTGACGACCAAATAGGTGTGGGCTCAAACATCACCATCCCCAAAGGTACAGTCTATCTGGGGAGCTGAAAAAATTGAGACAATGTCTGCATTAATGCATAGAGCAGATCTGTAGAAACGTATCAGTAAAGGAAAATACTTTGTGTTAAGAACCTGATGTCTGCATTCTATATGCTTTGGGTTTTGGTTTTTACTGTGGACTAGCTCTTGTCTAGCCCGATGTCTTAATGCTCAGTTACTGCTGGAGCACACTTGGCATGGTTCTGGAGAAGATCTCCCAGGCGGTTTAGTCAGAGCAGAATCCAGCCCATGCATTCTGAGATGCTGGGCCACGACGTGGAGCAAAGCATGGAGGATGAAGAAATTCATGTTACAAGCACGCTCCACGTACAAAGTAAAACCTCAGTGTAGATGCACTCCACAAGACTTACTTGTCCACAGCGACAAGAGCATGTGGTCGAACAAGGAATTAGCGAAGGCCTTCTGGGTCCTATTGTCACGTTACAACTTCTCAGCAAGCTTCCTTCTGAATTGCCTTTATTACTGAGAGAAACCTTAATGTATAATAGGAGGATGGCTTAATAATTAGCAGGCTCTAGCTATATACACAAGTGAATTGTGCTTCTGCCAGTGTGAGAGTTCAGCAGTTAGTATCTGTGACACCAGTGATATGTCTAATTGGCGTATCGATACTAAGAAGCATGTGACGGCGTAAAGCACAGGACTTTCATTACGGTTTTGGCAAACCTGAACTAAAAGAAAAAGCAGCACAGACAGCTGAAAATACTAGTAAAATATTCCATTTCATGTCTGCAAAAATCATTGGACAGTGGTTAAAGAGGTGTTATTAATGTGTCAGATTCACTTGGGAAGTTACGTTTCTGTAATGTCCACTAAGACAATGATACTTCTATTTTTGTTTTTAAGTGAAGCCCTTGCCAAGTGCAGACGTGTTTCGCTGCAGCCATGAAATGGATTTATTGAGAGTAAAGGAGATGCAGATTCTCTCAGTGGCTTCTGTTTTACTTCTGCCAGCTCAGCACAGTAAGCAGGCAGTAGCATGGCTGTTGTTTTCTCTCCACCATTGCCAAAATTCAGTCTTATCAGTCTTACAGAGTTTTCACAAAAGTGGCATGTTGATTTCATGCTGACAGTAAAAGATGGTGACAGTTTTTATATGGTAAATCAGAAGATCAAAATGTGACCTACTTACCATGACATGTTGTAACACACAACCAGCTTAAATGCAGCATTTCTTAGGAAGTGAACCTTTGAAACTTTCTGCAGAACTTAGGAGGACTCAGCTGTACAATGCTTTGAACAAGACTGTTTTTAGAGCACAGTACATATGATTAGCCAATGTTTCATCATGGGTGCTGAGTGCTTCTAACATTACTGCAAGAAACAAGGCAAAATCTTTCAACTTTTTTGGCTGCAGAGTTAAAAAGCATGGCTTTATCACAGTGTGTGACAAAGTTGGCACAGCACTGATGGGCCCAGTAATCGTATCTTCTCTGAAATACTAACAAAATCCTTTACAAGCATCACTAGAATAATACAGGGTCATTTACTGATATTTAGTCTCCATGAAGAACCGCAGTCTTATTGATTCATCTACCATTTACAAGCCTCTCTCTTGCTCTTAAAACACCTTTTTATTGGTACAGTTTGGTGTTTTCTGTTTGGTTTATAGGTGTATTTCCTCATTCTTCAGTGGCAAAGATGTAACAGATGTGAATAGGTAAGCTTATAAATCTGAACATTCCATGTGAATTCAGTCTCTCCAATTAAATTTATTTTCTGGATACATGGATACTTTTAAGCTTGCTGAGGCAGACAGTTTATCTTGAGCTGAAGCAGCTTCTGTTTCTAGAAAATTTAGGAATAGTTTGAATTATCTCTTTTAAAAATTCTTTTATATCTCAAATTTAATTAAAAAGTCATACAACCAAATTTAAAAATCATCCCAATAACAAAGTTTGATCCCACCTAAAGCACATGGGAATTTTGCTAATGGATTCAGCGAGAACAGGATTTAACTTCCACCTTTTCCCCCACTAAGTCTGTAGAACAAGATTCTTCCTGAAAAGTACATCCTTTATAATAATGAATGTACAGATCCTTGAATCAAGGTTTAGTAGAGCTAAACCACCACTGTTAACTCTTCTTATTTGTCCTATAAAATGTTGTCTCCACATGTGCTTTTCCTGCTAAGCTGTACTGCTGTTATTTTTGCACATGATGAGTGCACTGGAATCTTGGCCATGCAGCTGCAGCTCCAGTTATATAATATATCTGGCAGGTTTCTGCACCAGCGGCTGTGTGATGAGACCTTGGTAACTAGGAATAAACTGAGCTGATGCTGTGCCTTGTACCTCCTAGGACAGAAATGCGGTGGTTTTCCTCAGTTTGGATGAATTCATTGTGTGTTTCCTGTTTTATAAAGAGCATGCTAGAAGAAAGAAAAATAAGAGCTCCTGGAAAGATCTGTATGTTAATGCCTCTGTATAGGCCTTGTGTAAAATACGTGCTGAGTTTCAGTCAAAGGCTTACTCATATTTGGTGTGAATTTCATTCTGTTTCTAATGGATGCAAATGTGAGTAGGCAGTTTCCTGGAATAGTCTCAGGAGTTTGAGAGTAGTGTTTGTTGGTAGTAAAGGCAGACTGAAGCTGAAACACAGTTTTTGAATTTTTACAATGCTCCAAAGGACACTTGCATGTTGATTCTTAGGAATTTTAAGTAAGCAACGTGTTGAGAGATGAGCATCTGAATTTCAACATGATCATACCTGAAAAGATGCTGTTGTTTCTTTCACTTAGTGTCATTTATCTCAGCAAGTGGCAAACTTTTAATATTTTCAGATGTTTTGGAAAGCATCGTCACCAGTTTGGCCTGGATGCCTTACACACACTCTTTGGAAAGTGTCATTATCACTGTGGAGGAATGCACTTATAACGAGACTGTTTTACAGTTACTCATTTTTCAGAAATGTATAGGTTCATTCTCTGAAGCAATTTTTTACTACAGTTATGT
Organism: Astur gentilis; assembly: GCF_929443795.1. NCBI lineage: Eukaryota > Metazoa > Chordata > Aves > Accipitriformes > Accipitridae > Astur > Astur gentilis. The sequence goes on along the minus strand of NC_064899.1, from coordinate 15,354,635 downwards.
TGCCCTTGCAAAAAATATATATATATTCAAGTCATCCTGGGGGATTAGATTCCTATTGGGTAACTAGTACAAGCTTCAAACAAGCCTTAGCTTTTTTTCCCATAGTTAAAACAACTGTGTTGCATTTGCAAATCAGTGGCTTTAAATCTTTTTAAAGAGCAGATCCATGGGAGATGCTTCAATGTTTTGTTTAAGTTGCTGCCTTTTGTGCACTATTGAAGCTGCTGCTTTACAGGTATGCACTGGCAATCAGTAACTGCAACGGTTGCTGTTTTGGGAGTGTCAAATTCTAGCAGATTCTGTACATCATTGTCCAGCAACCCTTTTTACTTTAATTTGGTTCTGGATAAGGGATTTACATTGTAAGTTAAGAGCTTAAAATGGTACTTGTAGTTTTTATATTGATTCACTTGTCAATTTGCAAAGTACCCTCCTTTCCACTACCCTCTCCTAAGTATCCGCTTTTCAGTATTCACAAGTGAAAGTTTTGTACATTGGTCCACCTGTAAATAAATAGTTTATAATTTCATTTCACTAGCAGTGTCCACATTTGCTGGGTAATCCAAACAAGAGAAAAACAGGTTGTGCAGCCAATTCCCACTGTAAACACTCTAGACTAAGCAATAAACTTTTGGAGGAGCAGGGGTGGAGAGCCCGTCTTTTTGAACTCCATAGCACTTTCAGGCGGTTCAGGCATGACTCATGTCATGCAACCAGCAGCACATTTTGTCAAAATCAGGGATGCTGGGTGGGCCAATAAACCCCCAGGACTTGTGAAGCTTGTTCAGGGATGCGGCTGAACTCCCTCCCGGCTCTGACTCTGTCTTTCTCTGTTCAGCCCAGTATGCAGTGCGTGCACCTACCAGCTCTCTTTAGCTGCGGCGTCTTGTAGGACTGAGTGCGTTGGCTACCATGCCTGTACCAAATGCCCAGCTTTCTGAAGCTGCTTGGATTGTAGCAGACTGAATGTCTTTGTCATAGCTGGAGAGATGTGTAAACAGAAATATGAGGAGTCAGTGATAATTGATAGCATCCTACTTTCTGTGATTCCCTATAATTCTTCCAGTAGCATTTATGTGTTTTTCATTTTTTTCTATACATACTCTTCACAGTTCACAAGTTGATACTCACATAATTAAGGGGAAATTTTCCAGTGGATGCTTGCAAAAGATTTCAAGTGGCATAGAAATGGTAAACAAAAAACAACCATACTATTTCTTTCCCCCTTCACCCCAGAATACAGCATCTTAAAGATGAAGCAATTAGTACCATCATGTGGCCCAGAGACGATATCACAGTTCCCACAATATTTTTTCTTCCTTGTCTTTGGGACCTTCTGCAGGTCACTTCATAATCTTCCATCACAAGTTATTTAAGTCCAGGTATTATGTCAGTACATTTTTTCTACTCCCATTGTTCTAGTTTCATCTTTCTAAATATCTTCTGCTAGCTTATGGCTGTGAATATAGTCTGATGTGATGGTCTGTTCTCCATATGCTACATCTGATCCAGTCCTCATTTTCCAATACTTATCTGATCAATTCCCAGCCGTTACTCAGTTTCTGATATCTGCTGTGAAACCCAAAAATGGACAAGCTATTTATGTGCTTTATTTACAGTTTACAGAAATTGGCCAGTAGGAAAGTACAATAGTGAATTCCCTTTTCCTTTTCCTCCAGGACAGTTTCAGTCCAAAGGGCAATAAAAACCACTATGAAGTGCATTGCTATTTTTGTGGTGGTGCAGAATTTACAATCTGATAGCTGGATGCCATTATAAAAGAAGGTGAAAAACAAAGCAGGAACCGGTGGGGATTGGTCACTTGGTTAGGGGTTTTGGGGTTTTATGGAAAAGCTCGTCAAACTATAAGATGACCCCAAACTCCAGTGGATCATTTTAAAAAATGTAAGGTACTCGATCTTTCTGTCTTTAAAATTTTTCTTTTGAAGTATTAAGACAATGGTGACTAGGATCTTGTCCTTTCTTCCTTTCCTACTTGTAATTCTTGGTCAGAAATGTCAAGTGTTCAAAAACTGGTCTATGTACCTATCTTGTGTGATCCTTTCAAGGACAGGAATAAAATTCACAGCACTTTTGCCAGGATGGGTTTCAACTGCGAATGTGGTTCAGAGCCCAGCAAATAACAATCCACATAAATAAGCTTTCTGTCTTTGTAAGAACCAGGCTCTAACCATGAAGACAGTAATAGCCATTTTGCTATTAATTTTGTATACGATACAAAGGCTTAGTACTAAAAATCCTAGAAATCGGCCTCCAAAAGACAGGCAGTTTTATGCTGTCTTCCATTGTTAATGCTAATAAATGTTGCTTCTGGGTTTGTATATGGTAGAAATCCTCCTACTTCATTTATGTATCTCTCAAGAATGGGTGAAATTCACTATCAGCAAACGAAAGCAACAGCTGTCATTATGAATTTAGTTCATTTCAGTAAGGTATGTCTTGCTTAAATAAATACCATGGGACATTACATTCAACCATGTTGTGAAACTGGATGATAATAATTCTTTGCTCAGTCATATAAAAGCTCCCTGTTAACTCTACTCAGCAGAACCAGGTCAACCACAGAGTCAGAAAAGAACAGCATGTTAGCTTGATGGATCTTAAAGAAGCATAACTGTTATGCAAGAACAATTTTTTTTCTAAATTGACTAGGTATTCCAAACTAGTGGGACCTGGAACCTAATAGTATTATTATATAAACTGTCCTGTATAGATCACAACAAGAGATCCTTTTCCACACTAACATTTCTATTATTTAGAGGCTACAGCAGTAGGTAAACATATATCCTAATTTTTGGTGGTCCAGATGGAAAGGTGTAGTCATTTAGGCCTGCACAATGCTACGTATAGCAGAGAGAAAAGTACAGACAGAATCATAGCTTATGTCCTAATATGCCCTTTATTTTCTCACAAGAAATTATCTTATAATGCTTCTAAATCCTGCTGCTAGTTCTACTGTAGAGCAGTGGAACATAGTACAGTGTGCATCCAAACAAGCACGAAATGACGCATTCTAATTTTAGTCAGTGGTGGCTCAGAAGGTCAAATTGTAGCAATAATGTATAGAAGAGCACCCACTCACTGCCACCTCTTCTTCTCCCATATGAAAACCTGTTTTAGATGAGGTTCTGTTGTGCTATTTAATACACAAAGTGGAGTTCATAGTTTGAATATGTGCAGAATTAGAGTTTGTTTTCATGTATCGCAAATGTTTTTAATAAATATTGCAGGCTTGATATTGCTGGAGAGTGTTTTTACCATACACTTTATGTTGGTGAGTTGCCTAGCAAGTTCAATGAAATGAAAATATTTGCTCTGGCCCACAAGCAAGTTCTAAAAGAGCTTAGGCAATATTTCTGCTGCAGAAAATGTCAATTTAGACCTGCCCAAGTTCTGCTCTAACTTGTGAATTTGATTTTTCTAAAATGAAATCAAGTTGTTTGATTGTTCCTTGCTTTTCCTTCCATGCTGAATTAGAATTCTTTTATCAGATATGCTGCATGGTTCTGTGTTTTATCACTTTGTTGTGTGTTGGTTGGGTTTTTTATTTCAAGGCCACTTTATGCTTAGAAAATACATCAGGAAAATAACCTAGGGAATTTGAGCTGTGTGTTAAAAATCACCTATTAAATGTACCCTGGTTTAAGTTACTCAGTTAATTAACATATATGAGAAGTAGATTGGTGATTCTATTTTGCATCTTAGTTTATGTGGGTAGAGAAGAACCTGTACAGATATTTGTACTTTCTGCAGCCACAGTCTCTTGGCTATCGAGGAAGGTCAGTAAGGTGAGGGGACCTAATGGAGTCAGAACACTTGCATTTCCTTTACAAAGGTTAAGATTAGTGTATTCATCAATATGACATTATTCTTAATATATTTGGCATGAAATACTAGTATTCTACAGGGTGAATTTTGTTTAGTTTTACATAATAAAATGCTGCTAGATTTCAGGGCACCAACATTTGTCATGCATTTGACACACAATATAAAAGTTAGAAGTTAATATATTAAGTTATGCTTTGCTGAAGAGAGAGAGATTGGATATCATTCATTGCACAGAGTTGGAGCAAGTGAAGTGTCCCTATTCATGAACCAGTTGTAATAACTAAAGTACTTTGTCAGGAAGGACGGACATGGACAAAGGCTGGAAACCTGTCCGCCATCTTGTAAGGAAAGGAAAAGGTAAGATGAAGGAGGAAGAGACAGAGAGATCTTTGATATAACCTACCTCAGTGGAGACAGGTTAATTGTGGTTTTTCTTTTATCTCCACACCTGTGTCTTTTATAAATGTTTGCATGTTGTTAGTTTTGAATTTTATGAATTAATAACTGTATGTCCACCTTATTGTAATTTGGATTGATGCTGGATAACGGCAAAGCATAAAATGAATCTGGAGACCAGGAGCATAGAACATGTTACATGTCCTTGTCCTCCAGCATATTTTTCATGATACCAGAAGATTAACGACAGAGGACCCATTTGAGCCGCTTGAGCCATGCAGTGAGTTGGCACCGCAAGAACTAGCCGAGGCAGCAGAGGTTTCTTCTACTGCCTCTTGGTTACATTCCTGACATGGATCAATGTGTTAGGGTACACACTCGAACACCAAAGATTGTGGGGAAAGTAAGTGTAAAAGTGTATTCACTTTTCTTTTGTCTCTTGCAACCTGAGAGACTACTGGAAGGTTTTATCAGTACATTATAACTGAGAGAAACGGATATTATTTTTTTTATGACAAATAATGGCAGTGTTTCCACTTGGCTCTAAGTTCTGGTTTTGAACCATCAGTCTCATGCCTAAGAACTTGAGCTTGCAAGAAAATCTAGTCATTAGATACCTACCTACTTGCCTGGGATAATACCCTATGGAACAACACATCATTTGAGAAGCCAGGGATTTCTAATAAGAAATGCAATCATTTCCCCATTTCCTGTCCACAATATATCATCCTTTAATAGGTGCAGTTTGGAGAAATTAGTGAGGTATGTAATCTCCTCACACATGCACAGCATTTGGCATTATTCATCCATGGCCTCATCTTCTACAGGAACTGGAAGTTTTCAAAATTTGGGAAGTCTAAGCTGCCAGTGTAGGTGTGTAACTCAGTAGCCACGCATGAAGTCTTGAGACAAATCTGGAGAAGTTAGTTTTGTTTTGCATTTTTTAACTTCTTTCATGGTTGGAGGAGGAGATCTGACAGGACTGTGTGCCTGGAAAGTCCACATCTAAGCTGTTTCCTTTTTTTACTTGCTTGGTGCTTGCTTTTGCAAGGCCTTTGTATTCATGTCATTGCAGTCATAGCTGTACTACAAAAGAACATTTCTAAGTTGCTGTGCAGCTGCAAGAAAATACTGTTTAGGAAGCTTCTTGCTGGCATTCTTAAAAGGTCTCGTAAGTATACCCATCTTCTTAGAATGTTCAGTAGCAGGACAATGATAATGGAGTAGTGACCTGACCAGATCACTGTCTTCAATTGTTCAGTTGTAAATCATCATCCATATTAGAAATTATCAGCCTTTGCCTTGTTCTCTTGCTCCCTTTGGATCAGGAACTTACATCAACAGAAAAATCTGTAAGGATGAAAGTTATAATTGGTAATGAATATTTTAGACAAAACAGTAACATTTCACTGTCATTTGTGCACTGCTTTGGTCCTCTGATTTCTCAAATTTTATCAGTTTATCCTGTGTATCCTGACTCAGAGACAGCAGCATGGATCCGATCAGCAGGAACTAAACGTAGCTTGTGAGTGCTGACAACATTCTTCTCAATGTCAAGTGGACCTGACAGCTGAAAAATATTTTTTTGTTTACATGCAAATACTCAAGTTTTCCACCAGAAAGTTTAACCAGGTCGGGATTAAAAAAAGTTGGTGTTACTGCATTACATCACAGCAAACTTGTGAAATTTAACTGATCCATTTGGCAAAAGGTTTTGAATTACCTATGATGAAATGTGCTGTTACAGAACTGAACATATTTTTTCCAAATTACTGATTTAAGAAAAAAGTTTGCAGTGCTGAAAATGCTACACAATGTTTAATATAAAACACTAAAAAAGTGAGAATTGGAAGCTGTAGTAACAAGTAGAAATCACTACCCAGTTCATTTCAGTTGTTACAATCGCACTGATTATGACCTGAAAACTGCTTTCTCTATAGGAATCTATTTACCTAATTATTTTTAAGTAGATAATATTTTATTTCTGTTTGCATTATTTGCTGCCTTATTGATTAAGTCCATGCATCTACCTGTCCCGTGTATTAATTTCTCAGTAAATTCTACTAATTAAGGAACATAAGTCAAGGTTTTTCTGGTAAATAGCTAAAGATCAGTACAAGCAGCATGCTGCATACATTCAAATAAAGCATTTAGGAGTTTTATTAGCCGCCTTAAGGACTCTGTTGCTAGGTCCTAGATGAACTTTGAAGGTGCCATCCACATACAGATGCGAGTTCCAATAGATCTGGTTTTCATCATTAATCTTCTCAATAAAGTCAATGAAAGGAAAACAAAAACATACCTAAAGCTAAAACAAGCAGAAGGAAGGCTTTGAAACAGCTTGTTGAAAGCTTGAGCTGCTACAACGCTGCTTGCTTGCAACCCAGCACTAGCCACCATCTGCAGGAAGCGGGCAGGGTGGCTGTAGTTGTGTTCCTCATCTAGCCTGGAGCCATCACCCAGAAACTCCCCAAATTAGCTGCCCTCTGGCTGCCATTCTCACAGTTGCCTGTTGTTGGCAACGGGGAGAGGCTCAGCGTGTATCAGCTCTTGACTGATGCTGACGGTCCATACAACTCTTCATTACATGGCTTTTAGGGTAGGTCTGCTCGGGGTTGTGCTTATACTGGCAGTGCCCCCAGTTTACCTTTTGCACTGGGACTTAGAACAGCTGTTCTGACATAGGTGGAACTGAAGGGACGTGGGCAGCCATAAGAAAACTTGCCTAGAGCATCTCTTTTACATACGCAGTTGTAGGAGGGTTTTAATACCTTCCGTAGCCTGCCCCACTAGTTGGTTGTGACTGTGCTTGTGATGCATTTTTCTGGAGAAGCAAAGGAGTCAAGATCTGGAGTCTCGGTTCTTGCAAGCGGGAAGGAAATGTGCCAGTGTATGCTCTGCCTGAGGTACTGTTTTAGAGTCCCGGCTGTGTTGCATTGTGTATATGACTCATAACAAGCGGTATGGACGTGTCAAGGCACCCACAGTGCCATCTGCTAACCCTTAGCATCGGGGAGCGGCCAGCATGGGGCTGCTCCGCGTGGGCTCCCTCCCAGCAGCGGTGCCCCGGGGCTGCAGCTCTCCAGCAGCGGGGAGGGGGCATGCTCCGGCACCCAACGTTCAGAACTGGCTGCTAACACCAGCGGTGCCCAAAATCTCTTTAAAAAGAAAAAGGGGGAAAAAAAAAAAAAAATCCCAAGTTGATGTTTAGACAAACATAATTTGTTAAATGGGCTGAACCTTAGCAGGTCTCGCTGCCTTCCACACCTCAGGACGCTTGAGAATTGAGGTACTGGCTTAGATGCTGAAATAGGAGCTAAAGCCCCTTTTACACACACGTTGCTGGTAATGCTGATGCCACCGCATGCTGTTGTCCTGTTGATCTTTTTTTGTTGTTGCTGTTATACAGGCTGTTGGTTTTTAATCTCTTCAACAGCTGACATACTGTTTTACTATTTAATCATTCTGCCACTGTCCTTGCAGACCTCAGTGTTTCCATAAGGCAGCAACTGTCAAATATTAGCTAGGATTTAGTTATTTACTTTAGTTCTTTACATAAGGACTTACTTACAGCTAAGACATGCTTTTTATCTCTCCTGAAAGATACATTTACTTTCAAGGAAGAATGGATTAAAATGTGTTCTTTTTACTTAAAAACCATTTGCTTCCTCCTTTTCTATGAGTGCTGACCTAGTGATGTAGGTTGGTCCTTTAAACAAATGGGGGGGGGGGTGTTTGGGGGAATGTGTCTATTTTTTTACAAAAACATGAAGTGGCAGGATTAAATGATCGTTCTGGGCATTTAATGAGAGTGTTTAATCTTTTATTATAGAAGGTAGCTAACATTTTATTTCAAATACACTCATGCAAATGTAGAATTTAAAAGAAGTGAAGGTTCTGTAGCTTAAATAGTTACAGCTTTATCGTGGGAATTACTGGCAATACTGTGGCTGCTTTAAAAGAGAAAGTAACATTGACATATTATGCTCGTCCCTTCAGACTTTAGTCTATCTGTTAATGTTATGAAGAGTGGAGTTCTTTTTGCTATTTTAAACATATGTCCATTAACTGTAACTATGCTATGGTTTCTAAGACTAAAAAGATGTTCAGAATTTCCCATTCATGTAAAAGAGAAGGAGAAAGTTTATTTTTATTAACTAGAGATCTGGAAAAATTTGTTGACAGGATTTTTTTTTTGTATGCTGAATGAAGAAAGCACTAACTTTCCGTCATTCTTTTTAAAAACAGAATTTGGACCAGGTAGCTTTCCTCCTTGATAGAAAAAGCTTGTCAGCTAGACCTTTGGCACCGTTTGCTTTGTGCTATGACTCTATTATACTTCAGGGAGAATATTTTGAATCAGACAGTACCTTGTGGCAACAGTACAATCATATCCTCTCAAGGAGCACTTGGTGACTTGCTTGGCAAGGCAGCGCTCCATAAATGATTGCCTCAGCAGGATTCAAACTAAAATTATTCAAAATGTTATCTGCTGCAACTCAATTTAGATGCAGGAAGACATTTTCCCTTTGTTACAATTTTATTACTATATCAGTTTGATTTTTTATTATTCAGGACTAAGTTTATCGGCTCATATTTCTTAAGCTTGTAGGACTGAACACTGTAAAATCAATATTTCTGCTAATTAAGGTGGTTTTGGGGAGTGGATAATCAAACAGTATAGCGAATCATTAAAAACTTACATGCTAATATTGACTAGCATTATTGGCACAAAGAGACCAAATCTCTATACCAGGGACTTTTTTCCTTCTTACATTTTTACAGCAGAAGCAAAACACATTCAGTAAAAAATGATGTTCTCAGAGTTTAACAGTGTAGAGATGGTCCTTTATGGATATAAAAGCAAATGCAGTGTGTTAAAATTCTGGGCACTTATATGTAGCGTTTTCTTTCCCATCATTTACCTTAGTATTAAATGGTGCCTGACTTCAAGGGTCTTACTGTGTTTTGAAATAAATGGAAACCTCTTGCCTTTTACAAAAATAATGGATCATTTCTAATTTATTGCTAATTTCTGCCAGTATCTTTTTATCCTCCAAAAGATGGTTTCTTCTTGTCTGACATTGACTAACGTTTGGTTTTGGGTTTGTTTTATTTGTTTACATTAGCTGTGGCCTACTAGTACTTGCTTCTGGCCTTCTCAAAGGGTGTTACTGAACAGACCTGTAAGTGATAGTTTGCTATCAAGTTAGGAAAGAGCTTCCCTTTCCCCAGTTCCCTTACCAGGAAACTAGTGACTGCAGGTGGGACACTGGACGCTGTTGAACGCCATCATCTTACTCAATGCATTTGACTGAGTTTAGCCTTAGAAACCCATACTTAAGAAGCTAAGATCCGCTGTCAGATCCAGAGTGACCCGACTTTGCTTTCCTCCTGCGCCAGATTCTTGCATGAACGAACTGCTCAAGATCCTTTAATGTAAGAGTGGTACCTCTTTGGCAGGGTTACTTCAAGGCTGTGTTGTGTGCAGGGGCTGCATCTTTTTTTTTAAGGAAAGTAGAGCAAGACAAAGACTGAGAAAACATTCATTCGCTATTCAGGTATAAAAACATAAAGTAGAAAACTTATTAATGTAACACGAGCCAAGCCAAACATTGCATCTACTCAGACTATTTTGCTCTGTGCTTTTTTAACTAGACCACGACTTAAGGAGTTGTTCTGTAGTTCTTCATAGCCTGAGTAATGGAAGGAAACTTGGCATCACTGCAGAACTAAGGCATCAGAGTTTAGGTAGGTGGTAGGAAGGCGAGACCCAAGGAGAAATTACGTCAAATAACATCTAAGCCACAGAAAATGATAAATGTGTTATCACTATATTCCTGAGAAAGTTTCTCCCTAAAACAATTGCCTAATCACAAGTTCAGAGGAAAAGTATTTTGGTTGAAAGCACAGTATTTATAATTTCTGTTTCTAAGATTAACTTCCTCAGTTTGCATGGGAAGTTTCGTAACACTTGCATATTGACTCAGGCAGGCTGTACTAATTAGGGCAAGTTTTAGTCTGTCTCTTACAATATCCTTTAACAATTCAACATTTCCCTCTGTGACTGAAAAAAATTGAGTTTATGTCCCTTAACATCAGCTGGGAGAAAGTAACGCTGAAATACAAGCTCTTTTGGTGGGTGCTTCCAATTTATACATGTTAGAGGGTTTGTATCCAAATGAGAGAGGTGGGCAGGTATTTGCCACCCCGTGGGACAAGCTAGAGTGTGACTTTGCAGGAAAGCAGTGACTGCAGTTTGTGACCATCACATTGCGTGGCTTTTACCCTGCATTCAGCAGAAGGCAGTTTTAGCTGGCACTGGAAGTGGGGGCCAGGAATGAAAGGTAGGTGATGAGGTACCTAGCCACTGCAGGAGGAACACCTGGAAGTCGGCAGTGAGTCTGAATACACCCTCCCTTATTTTGTGGTAGATTGCTGGTCTGTCCTGTCTGAACTTTTTTTTTTTTTTTTTAAAAGACAGTTTGTGGACATGTAAATTTAGGAAATCTGCCTTTCTGTGTTGTTGGGTCTCGTGGCTTATTTATCATGGTTCTCTCATCACTTAAAAGGTCTTGTATACCCTGTAGTTGAAACATTTCCAACTTCCCTCTCCCAAATTGATTCTCTGGTGGCTAAACAGAGAGACTTGCACTTAAGCTGTAGCCTTTCCTCCAGAGAAGCCATTAATTTGGTTTTCTCCTGTAGGTGGTTGCCAGGTATCTGTAGGAACTTGTGAGAACTTAATGTCTTTACTCTGCTGTAAAAGTGAATTGGCGGCTTCAGAAGTTACTACCAGCACAAATGCAGACCATATAACCATAAAAGCCTACTAGGCTTAGGAAAATGGTTTAAATGTCACTTGAAAGAATTTTCCTATAACTAATTATGCAGTTAAAGAATGAGTTTATAGAGTGAAGAAGATACATGCTCAAAAATCAAGATTAGAAAAATCTAACTTATTAGTTAAATTTGATTTGCATCCTTGTAGTTTAAAGAAATTCCTAATTGGCTAACTCTACTTCTTTATATTTTTTCCTTGCTGGTACATTTTAATGTAATGATTGATTGGATTGTGAGCTTGCAACAAAGTGAGAAATATTAGTCTGTAAATGCTGATTTGTAGAGAAGATTCTCTGCACCAGTTTGTAAGATTATTTTTTTTATTTATTTTTTAAGCAACATAATTCTTGCTGAGTTGAGAGCTTTTGCTTTTTTCTTGTGAGCAGTAGATATTGCACCTCACATAGATTTGCTGTAGGCAGTGTCAGAGTGCCTGGAAAAATCTGTCAAACTGCTTTCAGAAATGGCAAGAAGTTGTTAATTAACCCTGGAATTGTCCAGCAAATTAGCAAATGTAGTATCTTGAGGATAATGCATTTTCTATGGGTCTGCTTTGTTTAGTGCAAGTATGTAGAGAGCTCCAGTGATTAAGCCCAATGTTTATGACCGAGAAGTATTGTCATGTAATTAACTCTCTAATTTACCCAGGGGATTTTATCAGCCTGTTTTAAATCTTCCCAAAAGACTGGTGTGAAGAACATCAGGTCAGGTGGGCAGAGAAGTCTGGAGAAGTTGGCCGTCTGTTTCTCTTTCTGGACAGATGTTGTCAGTAGGGAGCCTTCAACCTAAGGGAACCGCAAGACTGAGCTTCCCACCTGCTCCAGATGTTCCATGGTTGTAGGTGGGTATGGTTTAGAAAGTTGCTCTTTCACAAATAGTTACCAGTCCTGTAAGCAGTGAAACAACAGGGGAAAACTTCAGAGACTATGTTAGTATGAAGTCTACCACTAATCTTCCTTATGTCTGTGCAAGTAAGGGCAGGTGGTTTTTTTCTGACTATAATTTTGGTCTGGAAGAACAATGAAAGCCTGTGGTGCAACCACAGTTGTCACCATTTTTTTTATTATCTGAGAAAATCCCTTTTGACTGCTCAGTTTGACTGGTGCTGGGATAAACAATGGCCTCAGCTCTGGTAAATCAGCACCAAGCCCATTTAAAAAAAATTCAGAAGTAATTTATACCAATTGTTTACCATGTGGATTTTGAAACAATAGCCATCTTCAAAAAAATCTCTTGTCTTTGGGGTTAGCTATAATTGCCATTTTCTAAAACAAACAAATACCAGATACAGCATGACTTGTTTAGTAGCAGTGGTGGCCACTACACCAGGAGCCACTGAATGGGTTGAGAAAATACCACGTGGCTTTATCAGAGTAGGAATGCTTTTGCATATGCTCCGACTCTGATTCTGTTGAAGCGCTGGCTGCACGAGAAGAATCAACGTTTACGAGTATGCCAGAGGACAAAAAGTTCAAGCACTTGGATGTGTTTGGGAGGAAATCAAGTTCCATGGATGCAGTTGCAAGGGCAAAACGGCCAAATCTTGCCACAAAAAGTGTCTGTCTTGTGTGGGTCAGACTGCCTTCCTCATCAAGCACTCTCATGATAGCAGAGGTGACCAATGAACACAAGAAAATAACCAAATTTCTTTCCTCACTGACACATAAGTGGTGTCCCCTGCAAATCACAGTTCAGTGCAGGCCAGACAGGCCTGTAACAATTTTAAGTTGCATGTGAAATTCCTGGAAGGCAAAACCATCGGGTGACCCAGTATCATCTTCCTGCTGGTTCTGTGGCAGTCCCCAGCACCGAGCTTCACAGGATACAAGACCAAATAGACACCATAAATAAGATGCTGAAGGATGCTTTCCTTTGCCTGTGAGCCACCACACTCTGGAGCTCACCACGCAAGGTCACGCTGTATTTATTCCAAACGTCCACTCAAATACAGTAGACTTTCTGAACCAGAGTGAGGTAACTAGATGCAGGTGGGCACTCTGAAAGACTCTGCCTTAATAATAGTAAGAGCAGTCAGGCAGGTCACCTTTTCCTACTTGAACCAGTTTCTACTGTTGGATCGGTTGCAGGTATCGAGGTGCTTTCGCAGCCTGTTCAGAAATTATGTCACTTATTAGTCTTGCTTTCTCTGCTGCTGACCGCATGGATGTCAATTGGTTGAGTATTTCTGGTGTAGGCTGTTATCCTCCCTCCTGGTACCTGGATATTTGTACACAAAGGAAGGAATCTTTCCATAAGGAACTTATCACTTGAAAGCTCTCCCAAGAGAAAAATATTTCTGAGGAAAATAAAAATAGAATTACTTTTTTTTACTGGTTCTACTGTTTCACAAGGTCTAAGCAAAATGATTAGCCATCAAGCTTGAGAGTTCAAAACAAGTGCAAAGCACACATATATATGGTAGAACTCATTGCCACAGCATGCTGGGGAGGCCAGCAGGTAGATGAGTTCAAACAGGGGTCAGACAAATTAATCAAGTCTGTTAAAATGGTGGTATGGTTGTGGCTACATGGCCCTGAAGTTGCCAAAAATTTGCGGTCACTGGAAGCAGAGGAGCCATTCCAGCAGAAGGATGTATACGTGTCTGTCATATTCATGTTCCCTTTCCCTGAGGAACTGCTGGTGGCCGGTGGTGGGGACAACAGACTGGAAAAGATGGATCCTTGAACTGATGTGGTACCACAGTGCCTATGTTCTCTTCTCTCTTATGCCATTCTTTTCTCTTTGAAATGCCTTGGGGTTTGTGACATTTGTCATCTACCTCCACAGATGGGATCACTTAGAAAGAAGTGACGATAAGAGGAAGGAACTGTTTCCCCTATTCTGGGTGCTCCAGTCCAACCTGACAATCTCCATTCCAGAAAGGAGGCATTCATTTTTAATATTTAAACATTCACAGTAATGCTCATAACTTCATAAGGGGATGGAAGAAACATTTTTCTTGTATTCTTCTGTGTCTTTAAAAGGTACTTATAATTAAAAGGGAATTTCCACATACAAAAAACAGCTTTGTTCAAGTGACCATGGTGGTTTTGCACGTGTTAAATTTGCAAAAATATTTGAGCTATTATTTTAATTTGTGGATGAAGTTTTGGTTGCTTGTTTCTTAACCCAAGCATTAGTCTATCAGGCAATAGAGACTTGGAAGTTGAAATTCTCCATCAGAAAGACTAGACTGCTCTAGTTTGCTCTATTAGAAATGACATGGAGAAAATATGAATATATGCAACTGGACACTCACAGTGCACTATTGAATTTAGTTAAGAGCCCTTAAGTTAGGCAGACTCAATTAACACTATCTTGAAATTTTTTTGTTATGATACAAGGACTTTGAGAAATTCCTGATGAAACAAATACCGCAGTGAAACTAGACGTTTTCTTAAAGACTAATACCATGAGGAGCATTGATATATAAGCCTTATAGAATAACTGAGACTGGAAGGGGGTCTCTGATCATCTCTGGTCCAACCCCCTGCTCAGAGCTGGTCAAGGTAAACCAGGTTTATCTGTAAAGTAGCATGCGGATAAACTACTGATTGTTGCAATTCTAACTTCAGTTTAAATAAGTTTGCCTGTGTATAGAATATAATTCTTGAAATTCCTGAGTTTTTCTGTACGTTGAGTTCTGCAAAATGTTTTCAAGTTTTCATGGGTTTAGCAATATGGAGAACTGCTGTTTTGCACAAGAAACTGGTGGGTTGCTACAGTCTTCTCATCCCTAGCTGTGAGGGCATACCAGCAGTTTAATTGAAAGAAAATAGGAGTATTCATAAAATAGTCCAGAAATTTATTTTTATGGGGTAATATCTATTCCACAGTAGTGTCTGTATGGCAGGAAATAGTATCATCTGCATTGGTTGTAAGATCTTGTGTATGATTACTTTTTAGGAAATATTTTGCAACTTAATCACATCTTTTCTAGTATCCCCTTGATGGCCATGGCTCATGGGACTTTAGTCATCAAATAAGGATCATCTTTTCAAGTCTGGGATTGTAAATCTAGCATACAGAGCTAATTGGATTTGGGAACCAGAGCAGAGATTTGTTTCAGGGCTAGTATGACAGTGCAGCTACATCGTGTGGTTTTGTTTATTCGGTTGTGCATGTGTAGCATTGAGCAGGAGCAAAATATTGCATTGGTTAAGCAGTAAGTGGTTAAACACAATACTTAGGCTTGCATATTTTTTAAGTGGAATTTTCTGGAACGTCTTTTGAAGTGCCACAATGCCATCTACTGGCTCACTTCTTTGCGTTGTTTTTTTTTTTCCCCACAAAGGGGGTTTTGTTTTGTAGGCAGGCTTATATGTAAGGTTTATATTAAATTATTTTTAAATAGCAAAATAAACAAGCTGGCATAGAATAAGCAAAGTATTTTTTGGATGCATATGTATGTTAAAGGACATAATACGTTACATATATTAAAGAATCATTTCTAATCTGCCAGTTAATCTTGCTCTCCTTTTGTTAAAAGTAACTGAGATGATTAGTACTGAAAGATGATGAAGGAATCTCTGCTTTCCATTTATGTCCCTCAGGGTAGCTTTTGTGCAAGTAGCTTCACTGTCTTCTGTCTATAGTCAGTCAGTTCTCCTTTTTGTTTCAATGTTATACGGATAAATGGAAAGAAAATGAAGAAATATGTAAGCTGTCAAGCCACAAAAAGTGGGAAGTGTTGTCTTAGAAATTATTTCTGACAGGGTTCTTGACTGACAAATTCCTAGATTCAATATATTCCCCTTAATTGTCTCCTCCCCCCCCCCCACCCCGACGTGTGTTTAAACAGTCTTTTCAAGATTCATCAACAACCTTCCGAGGACAAAATTCCATGGGCTTCCTAACAACTATGGAGAGGCATGTATTAGAAAATATTATTCTCAGTATCAGGCTGCTCATACCGTAAATAAGCAGTGAGCAGTTCTAAGAAGTTTTGATTGGTTCTTGGTTTTAATCAGTCTGCCTAATAATACTATCTATAGGAGTAATCCCCTGTCTTCTGCTTGCTGCCAAAAGAAATGAATGGGCAAATACAAAAATAATTTCCCGAAGAAACAGGAACTGTAGGTACAGGTAAACACTGTTATTTGCAGTTTCACTGCCTGCTCTTTCTTGAAGATACCTGGAGAGTTTCCTCATTAATTGGTTAGTTTGTTTGTCTTCATAAAACACTCCTTCAGTTTTAATTTGGTTTTCCCTGCATGTTCAGTTTTTCCTAACAGAAATTTTTCATAATCCTGCCTTTTTTTCAGCCTAGTTAGGAGACAGAGAAACATTGGTAATGGTTTGTAACACTTTGGATTGTTTTTTAAATAGATTTGTAACTCGCTCAAGTACAGCTCCAGAGTCATTATTCAAAAGAAAACAGCTAGGAAAAATTTCCATCTGTTTCTGAAATGGCCTGTAATGAAAGTAAATACAAACATGTGTGCCCTTCCTGGCCTTTCACCCTCTATCTCACTGACATTCAGAAGGTCAAGTGGATCTTGCAAGCCCAGTTTTTATCTGGTAGGAGCTGTGTCTTGCTGACAGCTGCGGAGCATTTGCACGTCCACGTGTGTGCTGGTGGAAGAGCCTGAGTGCTTTTGGCCAGCTCGTATGGAAAGGAAGGTGTCTGTGTGTTAAAGTTAGTGCTTGTTTGTGGCGGTGGTTTATTACACTGCAGTTGGTGTGCTGTACGCTGGGAGCAGTGAAGCTGAAATGATTGTACTTGGCACCCGTGTTGTTTTTTGTCATATAAATGATCTGTGTCAGAGAGGTTGCACTGGGGAGCGGGTCTCGTTAGCAGCTCAGGCTTCCCAGTCCTTGCTAAAGAAGCCACCCACAAGCCATATGGTAAGTCTGCAGAGGGGAAAGCCCTCTGTGGCGCTCCCATTGCTGTGCTGTTTGGTTTTGGCTGGAGTGTTTTGTTTAAGGAATGCTCTACTCCATCCTGTGTGGAGGAACAGAGGTTACTCCCTGCCTGTATTTGAAATAAGTGCTAACCTCTCACCCCTAATGGTTATCTGTGCTAGGAAATAGCAGGGCAAGCCTCCATTTAGTGTGACATTAAAGAAGGGAGAATTGACAAAACCAGAAGAGCAAACAGCAGTATTTTATATCACATCTTCTGTTACAATCACTTTTTTTTTTTTCCTTCTGCGAACTGCCCTGTGCTATTGCAAGGAAGGAAGAACTAATTAAGCCAGATGCTGAAAGTGTTTTGCCACCCACACTACTGACAAGAACTCTTTGTACAGAATTAGCTCTTACCAGTTGTGCTAAACCCAGTAATTTATCTTTGCCAAAAAAAAAAAAGAAAAAAGTGCTGCTATAGTTTATTCAAATTAAACAAGTTAATGTAAGCTGTATCCCATATCCACACAAACACAGATATCTCCTGCTCAAAAGCTGGAGGGTTTGCAAATAATTATTTTCTACCTTGTTAATTCTTAGTGTTTGTAAAAAGGGCTGAGCTGAGGAGCACTGGGAAATTAACTCATTTGTGTATGGAACTGGCTGAGCATGAGCTCGCAGGCCAGAGAGCGGTTTGATGGCAGCACGCTGGCCTAAACTTGGGCAGGTGCGAGCACGAGGGCTTGGATTCAGCTCGGTGCGGTGCTGCAAGCGGCGTTTGCCTCGGTGCTGAGAGGCAGGGGTAGCGATTCCTGCCCTGGGGGAGAGGCTGTAGGAAGGCAGAAGTCCACCTGCCTTCACCCGGAGTAGAGTGGTTCACTCTGTTTGCAGTTACGGCTCCACAGAGGCTGCTTAATAAAGTAGATCGGAGTCACGTTTTTTGACTGGGGTGTTGGTTTGGAAACTGAGCTGAGCCAGAGAATTGATCTCAGGGTGTCCATGGTACAATGGACAGCAAGTGACAACTCACAGTCACAAAGCTTGACTGAAATTCAACAAATCCATTCTCAGTCCTAAAAGATCAATGTCCTTTCTTCTCATCTGCTCCCTACTCAGGTTTTTGAAGAGTGGTGATGGTCCAGGCAACGCTTTTTTCCAGCTGAAATTCCAAATGCTGATGCCTTTGATTCCCAAGAGCTAAAGGGACTGTGTTTCTTCCCCTGGGGATGTGAGAGCAAGGATGTTGGTGTGTGTTGTACGGCTTTCACTGGAACTCTTCAAAAAGAGGGGGAAAAAAACCAGAAAAAAACCTCTTTGAAGCTTGGGTCACTTTCAGGTGTGGGATTTGAAGATACTAAACCCAGAATGACAGCTAAGCAGGAAAAAAAAAAATCCTTGGATATCTTCCATCACAGAAAGTCAGATAAACAAGGAAATTATCTTTGTGATTCTGTCAGGAACAGATGACTGTAGCTTAGTAATCTGTTAGAATTTTGCCAAAAAAGGAAGTCTTCTTCATGCAGAAAAATAAAAACTTTCCTTTCCTTATTCACTTACAGATCAGCTAGACGCTGCAATAGGGACTTGACATGTAAGAATTTACATAGATGGGGGTGCTCCTTTCTGGGTGAAGATACAGATTGAATCAAAAACATCCAATAAAGAATTTATCTTCAGGAAATACAGATGTATTTTCTGAAGATAAATTCAGTTAGTTATTTCTGCTCTTTCCAATTTAATTTTGTAATTTGAATGTACACAGACAAAAGCTCAGCCTGTAATCACATCTAAGGTGTGTGTAAGGTAACATCAGTGCAGAGAAAGAGACGTAATGGAACCTTAAAGTAAATTGTTCCTCATATAAAACTAAATTTAATCCTTGGGCTTAGCCTTCTTGAAAGATAGGAAGAAAAGGAATTTCTCTGTGGCTTGTGTCTTGGAAAAATGTGTATGTTACAGGATTGACTTTTTTTTTTTTTTAATTCTCAAAATGCTGAAAGGCCTTGTTACTTTAAAATAGTATTAAAGCATCTGGGGGTTTTACAAAATGCAGTGTACCTGGTGCCTTCCTGTAACCAGCACTAGGAATCTCGAAGACGACAGTCTGGAGTCTTGAAGCAGGCATATCACCACCAAATAACTTAACTGTGGCTAACATCCATTCACGTAAAAATTCAGCAGCTCACTGTGTCTTTCACCTCCCAAAATATACCTTCAGTAGCAGATAAAAATGCATTTTTAAAAAAATGTTCTTGGGGCTCAAAGGCCATTAACAAAACAGAAAATTTAAATTGCTAGGTTAAACAGTATTACAGTTTTGAGTCATCTTATGTTTGGTGTTTTGGATAAGATTCAGAATAAATAAAAACACATATCCAAGTTTATTTAGTTAAATAATGTATAGCCTTTCCAGGTGTACACAAGTATGTTCTGCTTGAAAGGAAGAATATTTGCCTTATTTGGTGCATCTTTCTCTAGTAGGTGATTGTGCGAACCTGTCTTAAGTGCTGCAGTTTTCCTATTAGTTACAGTTAATTCTTTTGTTTAAGCAGGTAATCTAAGATCTGAGCTCTGAGAGTAACTATACCTCTCTGTATTTCTGCTACGTGTATATACTTTCTGCAAAATATTGGGCAGGAACCTGCAAGGAGAAGTGTCCCCTCAGCTCCCACTGGAGAGTCCTCAAGCATAATACATGTTGTGTACTTGTTTACCAGTTGTCTGATGGAGTTACTACTGTAGGTGTACATGCAGTCACATGCTTTGGTACTGCAGATACTGTGAAAACTTCTTGTTTATAAAAATCAAGGTGGAACTGTAGCAAATGTGCATCGGTGACTATTGTGTCATGTAAGATACCACAGGTATGAACTTTGCATGGAAGCAAGCGCAGGCCCGGCTGGGATCAGAATAGCTGCTGGCTTCAAAGGCAGCAGGTGACCGAGGTTTCCATGCTGCCAGACCAAACACATTTTTTAGAGCAATCTGGATTGCCTTGTGCCGCGGCACTGACAGCATTTTCTTCATTGAAGAACCATTGACTTTGGCTGTTCTCGCCACGCTGGGCTTGCACGCTCCTGAACTACTTGTGATCTGGGTGAGCTCCGACATCTTCTCTGGCATGTTTCTTGCACATAGACCCTCAGACGCATTCTCCCAGAACTACAGCCAGCCAGTCTTGCTTTTCAGTCCTTAGTACTTTGGTACCTGCTGTCTCAAGATGTCTTAGGTCATGAAGATCAGCCTTTCCCAATGCACGTACTTTGATGCCTTGCATTTACTTTATATTGCTCACTTAAAAAATATGGTGATGATAAAGCATGAAAGCTTTTCAAGGCTTTAGACAATCATCATTTGGACAGGTAATTCTTAGTTAAAACCACAGAAAGTCCATGTGCCATTTGCTGTCTCTGGAACTTTCTCTAAGTTCTAGTAGTTTGGGACAAAATCAGAAATTTTGCAGAAATTTTCTGGAACTAGAAGGGAGGATGAATGTAGAAGGTGATGTGCTGTATTAAAAAAAGGGGGGAGGGCACAGGTGGATAAGTAATTTTCTGAAAGACATTAACCTACAAACATGCCATATATATCCTTGCGTAACTGCTCTGCAGCTCTTCCCAGCAGCCACGTTCTCCAGTTTACATGAGAAGTGAGGTAAAGTTGATTCTTTCAGTACATTGCATTTCTAGCATCTGACTTCAAATACAAATGTTGCAAAAGGTGTTCTTTAGATTATGACTGTTGTTGAGCATAAAGTGGCAGCTTATTTTAGTTCTGCAGTAGTTCATAGTATGAAAGCCTATTAGTGCTACGAAATTACTTTATCACACTTCTCAGTAAGCATGTTTATTCTTTTTTTTTATACCAGTCTGTAAGGACTAAATTTTCTTCAGTGTTTCATTCTAAAAGTGTCTCTCAATTAGTGATCCAAGAGGACACTGAAGAGTGAAATACTTTCCTTTTATAATGACGATGTAGTCTTTGTATGTATTGTGGAGTTAGGTTTATCTGTGATACGCAAACATTACAGTATTTTCCTGGACATAGTGCAGAATGTGTGTTTTGTGGCAGTGGCTGTTACTGACAAAAGTAAGGCAGGCACTCCCACTGGCTTTGATGAATTCTGCTTATGTAGTTGCTACAAAACATAGGGTCCTCTGTGAATGGTTTGGGCATTTACATACCAAATGTCTCAGCATTACTAGAGTACCTGTTATACCATACTCAGCACAATGTTATCCAGGTCTTTGTCTCTGTATTTTCAAATACTAATGTTTTGTATTCCTTTCCTTGCCACACTCAGCATCTTAACCGAGTGATTTTTCTCTTCTGCATGCTATGTTGAGAAGAGATCAGACTATATTAAGTTTCTCCCCTTTACCCGCGTGGGACTGACTCTTTAGAAAATCTAATTCTTCTGTGTTTGGCTTTCCGAAGAGTTTGAGCTGCTCTGTGGTGGTAGAGGTTTTATATGTAAACGAGAGAGAATTGGGAAGCTGCTGAAATACGTCAGCAGGTAACAAGTAGGAAGAGAAGAGAGGCAGGAGCCTGGAGATTGCCAGGATGCGGAAAGCACGCAAAGATCACGCCGGGTCAGTGTTACCGCTGCAGATCTGCTTCCTCCTTGGATGTGTGTTGTACCAAACCTTCACCTGGCTGTTTAAGCCCAGAATCAGTCACTGCTTGCTTTGCTGTGACCTGCTGTCTGACATCTTTTTAAGGTTACCTTTGCAGCAGCAGAGGGATGCTTCTTCCCCTTTGCAGCAGGCTGCTGCCCGTGCCATCAGCTGTTGGGCCCCGCGTACTTTTAAAATGCCATTTTCCTTGTCACACTCCTTTTCTTCTGTAGGCCGAGGCTTGCAGGAAATGAGAGAAGTGAAACGGTGTGACTTTACTGAAGGACCACGTGATCTTGTCCACTTGGCTTTCCGATGTTTTTCTTTCTTTGTTGAGGACCCTTACTTGTTATTTCAAGCAATGTCAAGTGTGTAGCTATTTGGAGCAAAGGCCGTGTCTGTCACGCCCAAGTTGTCTGTAAGGATAGTAGCATGTTTGTATAATTTAAAAAACGAGGCTCCCTTAACTGAGAAATAATCAACATTTAAAAAGAAGAATCCCTCGCTATTGTAGATGATCATATACAAATACACATGAGTGTATGTGTTTACAGTATTTTATGCGTTAATCGTTGCTGGATTAGATATGATTCTCTGCTCTTTTCAGTGAAGAGTATCTCTTCAGGGAGACTCACAGAATAAATTAATAAAAGCATTAAATAAATATGCCATCCTGCTTCTGATAGGCTGAATAAAGGTGTACCAAGATGCAGTACATAAGGTTCTAATAAAATTACATAATTTATCATTGTTAAGAGAAATAACTTTCAGATAAATTCTCGCCTGGTTTACTTTACTTCACACCTTCCTACTTAGTGAAAGCCAGACAAATGGTAGCTATAAATTAATTTTTCCTGCTTTTTCAAAAGCTTCATGTAGCTGTGGCTGCAGAAGATGTTTTTGCCACAAAGGAGCAAAGAAAACAGCATTTGCAAAACACAGGCGGAAGTAACATATACAATAGTTCTAACTTCTCAGCTCTGTGCTTTCCTTCACTTCCTTTCCCATTCCTGTGTAGACAAATGGAATCACTGAAAATAAGGGAAATGTCTCTAAAATCTTTTTTTTTTTTTTTCATATTGATTCCAGCTCTGAAGAACTGGAATAACTGATGTATTTAAGGGCCCAAATGCAGTTTTTCAACATTCTTTCCTAAGCAAAAATAAATAAGGCTGCTGCTACAGCATTTAATATCAACATAAAGATTTGGCAAAGCACTGAAGTTATTGATGAGTTTTTGGTTCCGTTTAAATTTTTTAAGTTGCTGTGTACCACATCGGTGTGTTTATTATTGCAATACAAGATAATTTTAAAAGTTGCTGTCTATATTCATTTAAAAAACATTAAACTGGCTTTAGTTATTATGAAAAATACTTATAAAGTGTGCTGTATATAGCATATCTGATTTTGGGTGTGGGGAAAAAAAAGATAATGCTTCTTAAAGACAATAACTACTTCACTTAAATTTGCAATAGGATTGCAAATTGGTTGGCATCATCCAACAGGAAAAATAGCAGGTAAACAACTTACACCACTGTTGCTGGCTCTTAAAAGTAATCATTATTCTTGTACATTTCTGTTCTTGTCAGCATTCACTTAATATGCATTTTATAATCATAGTGCAAGAAAACAGGAATGGGCAACTTCTTCATATGGTGTTAAAGGCCAAGATTAGCAGCAGTATGTGCAATATGACTGCACTGTCATCGGGGAGTTTTCTTCCCAGTTAAGATTCAGCAGTGTGCCTGTGAGATAAACCTGTCAACTTCCCAGGTGCAACAGGACAAACCAATCTGATTTAATATACATAAATATATATATAATGAGTGTGTATGGTATAGATATATACATAAACAGGACCTTTTCCTTTTTCTCCATAATAAAGACCCATGAAAACACATATATTTATATGTGATCCCTGGCTGTAATAAGGTGACCTTTTCTTCCTTGCAAGCAAATTTTCAACAAAAGAGAGAAGATGGCTATGTTTCTATAGAGATTGGGGTTTTAATAATTTTTATATATATTTATGCATTTGTATATATATAACAGCCTATATATATTTTATATATGTAAATGTGTTTAATATGTAAAACCATCTGTAATGCATCAACCTCAGTTATCTGCATTTCTTTAAGAAAAACAAGAAACATTTTTTACTTCTCTGTGATGACCCTCTCAGGAAATCAATTTTTAAATAATTGAGAGCTAAAGGAATTGCTGTCTAACGATGCTTTCATATTCCTGTGCTGTGGTGGCACTTTTATGTGTTCAGGCAGGCCTTGTCTTTACCAATGAAGTGATTCTACATAGAGTAAGAGTGTTGCACCATGTCCTGTTAGGCTGCTCCTGCTTTTGTCTACCATCAAAAAATTAACAGTTGCATGAAAAACCCCCAGGAGTTGGTTTGCCTTTGAGGGCAGAAAATTGCCTCCTAGAGGTTGCTTCAGAAACTGTATTTAAATGACGGGAGAGTTATTAAATAAACAAACACTGTTAATTTTGTTATTTGTGTTTCAAATGGGATGAGACATAGAAGGGACAGAGAAGAGAAACTCCTCCGTACGACTCTTATATTGACTCAGCTTAGAAAGCGATGGTAAAAGTACCGTTGCGAGGGTCTGTAGTCATATTGCATTGATTTACATAAGAACATAACCCTGATTGCAATTAGGAAGATGATGTTTTTGTGTGCTGGGAAACTCAATCAAGATATGTCACCAGCTGTGCAAGGTGCTAAGATTCATTCAAGGGCTGAGACCTAAATTGTCTTTCTCATGTGTCCATCCTGCTAAGAGATACTACAAGCCAGATTTCTTGTCATTGTGACTTTGCATTTGTTTACTGAAGCTGTGGGCATCCTTCTTCAGATCCACCCGTGTGGGCGTACGCTTTGGCTGTACATTGCCTTTTCCTTCTGGACATCACCTTTCCTCAGGTCTGCTGCCTAGCTACTTACCTAAGTAATTTTACGGCATTCACATTGAAATTTGTCAGTGAGACCTCACCCAAGAAGGGAGCTAGTAGTTTGGAGATTGTCAGGTTTGGCAGAAAGATAATGATGAGTAGTTTGGTGACAGTGAGAAGAAGTATCTTCAGCAGCGCTCAGCAGGATTTGTTAGAGCTCACAGGTTATTCACCACGCAATTACAATTCTGTAAAGCACGTGGGAGAAAGAGATGGCTGGCCACCTTTGTACTGCAGAGTCAACACAACTAAGGAGGGAAAAATGTGGTGGTTATTAAAGTGGACAGACATTTTGAATATATACAGAGCTGTCAAGACAAGATGCCATCGTACTTTTCAGAGCAGAACGATGCACTTTAAAATGACCGAGGCAAATTAGAAAAAAATTTAAAACCCGGTCACCTTATTTTCAGCCCTGCAGAAATAGGAGCGGTAACTTCTACCTCAACTCTGAGCTGCAAAGTAAAATCTTCATACGGATAAAACCCACAAGAGATGCCCCATGTGTTCAAAAGCTGAAGATGATCTTCTAGTAGTATTTTGCAAGCAGTGGCAATGGGTCTGCAGGATCTACTCCACTGGCTGTGTTGGATAGGAAGGCAGCCCCTAGGATTTAGGCTACCTGCCAGGTCACCACTGTCCCGTTGCAGTTGTATCCGTCGCATGGCTTGGCATGGAAGCTACGCATAACCTGCTCACCAGCCACGGGTGCCCCTCAGAGTCAGGCACTGCCCACTCATAGGCCATTTGAGAGGACAGAGTTCAAAGCTGGCAATTTGACTGGAATTGCTGGATTTTTAGGGTGCTAGCGTGTTCTTCTAATGTCTTCAGGATGTTGGGATTTTTTTCAATATTTAATTCTATTATTTAGTTCTTACTGCACCTCCTTATATACATCCCTGATATTCTGTTATCTGGGGAAAACCTCGCCTACTTGCTTTTTTCCCAATAGTGGTGAAAGATTCTGTGAAGTGGCTTCTCCCCATGATTGCTGCTGCCAGCCACGAGCAAGGAAAAGTACTGTTTCCATATGAACACACAAACCCAATAACCAGAGAATGGTGGTTGGGATACAGGATGGACCAGTGCTTACTGTTCAGTAATTTCTTTTTCCCCTTTTGTTGTGATAAATCCTATTCTGAAACTCTAAGTCTTTTCCTGGATTCAGATGGAAGGCAAGATTAAGTTTTTGAAGTTCACAAGAAAAAGCTGACCCTATAGACTTGTACTAAATCTTTGAACAAGGACAAATTGTCAGGTTTTGAGGGTTGGACTTGTCAGACATTTTTAAAGTACGTAATTTTGCAGGCAGAATTTAAACATCGAATAATTCAGTAAGATCTGAAAAGCAGCCTTTTTATTTCTATTTATTGTCTTCTCCTGATGACAAAGTCGTTCTTTATTGTGCATTCTTTCCTGCAGAATTTAATTGCCATGTGTTACCTTACAGAGGTAAATAAACTCTGGGTAACAAAGTTGCTGAGAAAATGGTAGAGGCTTTTTCCACAAAAGCTTCCTGTGATTAATGAAAATACCCTGACACTGACCTATGCACTGGCTTCCAGCCGCCTACCAGAAGAGTAAATGGCATGCAGAGTACAAGCTACAAAGACAGATGATGGAAAAAAAGAACACAACAGATAGCCACTTAAGCCTTTAATTTGGGAGAATGATTGACAGCAATGCTTGCTGCTTAAGTGCTTTCTTTAGACTTAACATAGGTGAGGATACTGTAAGAAGGCTGTTCTGATTCAGAGGGTTAATGAGTGTCAGTGTGTAAATACCGGTGCAGTCCTTCTGCTGAGGCAGTGGATGTTTATAGATGTGAATTTTTCAGCAGCTATAAACGGAAGGTCTATTTGTTTTGTCTAAAGTGCATGGGAAAGGCTTGCTCATAATGTTAGAAATTCAAGGCTAAATGGTTTAAAAAAATCCTTAAGTTTCAAAGTTCAGCTTAAAATGTCATGGCATAGCTTCTGGAAGGGAGGCACCAGAGCAGACAAGCTGCAGCAGCCCAGCAAAGGCAGACAGCGCAGCACTGGTGGCTGTGCGCTCGCTGAAACGCGCGCACGCCTGTGGTTTACTAAGGAAGCAGCTCAACACACACATCTATGATTTTATTGCGTTCGAGTCAAGAGGTACTGCAGTAGATAATAATCACCTTTTGGCACAGAGACAGCAAACAACGGCTCGTACCTTTCTCCTGCAAAGCCATCAGCCCTGGCTGAACATGATTGACTGAGAAGTCACGTACTCAGCCTCATCTATCTCCCCAGTTGGTGGAGAAAAAAAAATGCAATTCAGGTTTCAGCATTTTTGTAATCCCTCTGAGCCTCCCATTAAATTTGCTCTACTGTGTGGGAAAGGATTAAAGATTCTTTGGGCTCCAAAACACAGTATACAAAAATTAAGTACTACAGCATGGTTTGTGGTAAGGCAGCAACTAGAGTGTATAGCTTGCCACATAACCCAGAGCAGCGAGTTCTCTTTGATAAGTAACACTTGTTGACAGCTTAAAATTGCTGTTGGTAACACATGCCACAGTTGTGTACGGCCTTTGTTTTAAATATTCTGTACGCAACATGCTTCATAAGTAGTTTCAAAAATAATCAGAGTTGTTCATATGCTGTTACTTAGTTCAGAGTGCCAAAAGAGGGAAGTATTTGTTGGCAAGGAGAACTTCTGTTCCTTCAAGAATGGCTCATAAATGCTCTCTTGTAATAAATATTTCAAGATTAAAATCAATGTGTTACAACTTTCAGACAAGGCTGTTTATCAAGATGAAATAGTCCATTTCCTAAAAGGCAATATTATTTACATTTTATGTGAGTGTGGGCATAGATGAGAAATTTTTATATAAGAGCTGCCAGATTTTTTTTCCCCTCAAAAATGGTAAATGAAAAATGCCAAAAAATATCTTTCCCTAATTTTTTACTACTTTGAGAGCCTGACTTGCTGTCGGGCTTAGTTTGTGCGGTATTAAATTCTACTAAATATATCATGCTTAGTGTAATTAAGCATCTAGCCTTTTTTGTCCTAATTCCATAATTAAATATATGAACTTTTTTTGCGTGTGAAAAGGACACAGAGCTACTGTGTACCCAGGCCTTGGGGAGAAAGTAGGGGCAAGAAAGGGCATAACAGATATTAAAAATTGGACTCCCAGACTCATACTTTCAAAATAAATGTTACCTTTTCCTGCTTACATTACCCTACTTGCATGAAACTTCTTCCTTCCACAGCTCAACTGTTAAGCGAAGAGCTGTGTGTGACTACGCCAACGGCGCATCCGACTACGATTTACCAATGTTACAGTGCAGACTAGAAAGTACTAAAGAACAAGAGGAATCAAAGCATCAGTGTTGCATTTTTGTCAGTTTTCATTTCCTCATGGCACTAGAAAGCACAAATATATGAGGTGTGAATACCATGTCATGAACGAGAGGTCAGTTCCAGCGTGTGTATAATGTTAGTGCTGAACTAACTGTATAACTGTTTTCACCATTTGTAAGCCAAATTAAATTAGGGTTCCAAAGGAACTGGAAAACAATACCACACCATGCAATTTATATTTAGGCTCTCCACCCAAAAAGCATAATAAGAAATACCTGCTGACTATATCCATCTTTTTATTTTTCATTATTTTCATCTTTTCATTTTTCGAAACATACAGGCTGTTTGCTTCTCCTCTGTAGTAACTTCTAATGTTAACTTGTAATATGAGCCTTTGAACAGTATTCCCCAATGTCATTATTTCAAGATTTTACATATGCAGATATTTTATGTACCGGTTATTTTTCTCAAGGTCTAGGCTGATAATAGTATTATTTACAAAAAAATGCTTATAGAAAGAAAAATGTCATTATGAAAAAGTTTAATACATGGGCTACTCAGTTCTTGGAGGGGGGGGAGTGTTAATCTCTCTTGTGAAGCTGAAATTATAACCTGTTTACTTTCCAGTTTCAGCTTTGTGATATTGTGGTTTGATTTCAGGTTACCATTGGCCAACTGTATTCCACGCAGAAATTGGTTATTGAGAGTCCAGGAAACACATAGCTATGAGAAGTCTCTGATCCTGAAGCAACACTGGACCATCTTCAGCATCCTACAGTGCCACATACAGATGCGTAAACTCACTGCACATGTCTGAGCTTTTCTGTTCAGCAGAAGAAATGCCTGAGAGACTCAGTTTTTGCAACCAAAGTACTACTTTTTAATGGTTCACATGTTCTAAAATATATTGCTGTGATTTATAATTGTATGTAAGGTAGTCTTGAAACCTGTTTGCTTCTATGTCCCATATGATTGAATAGTTCCTGCCCTACTTTGACAATAAAACTTCATTAAACTACCTGCAACCAGATACATTATTCTGCTGATGATCTTGTCTCTCACTGCGCACGAGAGATGTGTTAGATTTAAAACCCCTCACCCAGTTACTAAGACTAAGTTCTTATTGATCCTGTTTCATTTTATAGTGTACAGCATCCAAATTAAATGACTAAATACGTAGTTCATCTTAAGTATTAAAACCAGAGATGGACAGAGATTTCATCTCCTGGACCTTGATACTTAGAAATATCACAAACTGCATTGTGTGATTTCTTTAAAGAGCATCCCATGACATTTCAATAGGTGACATTAAAATTTCACTAGTTCTTTCTTTAGTTTCCAAGAGTTAATAACCAGTCTTATCCTACTTTTAACAATTAACAGAATCAGAATAGCAGAATGTAAGACTTATATCACCGAGGCTTGGGAGCTTTAAAATGTATTTTCACCCCCGAGTCCTTTTCTAAATTTGTTGAGGTGCAGCTGTTAGCAGAAAGCACCACATCACTTTATGCAAGGTTTCCCTTTTTCACAAAGCTCCTGAATTTTGCAAAAGAAAAAGAACCTAACTATGACAATAACTCAAGTGCTGTAAGTCATGAACTGGCAGCAAGCTTTGCATAGCAAAAGCAGAACACTCAGTATAGCATTTTATTGGTTATTATTAAATCTGTAGAATAATCAACACTCTTAAGACAATATGTTAAAAAAAAAAGGCAAGCAAACATTGCTGCGCTTGAATTTGTTTTCTATTAGGAATTTGCAGAAAAATTGAGGAGTCCAAAGCTCTTTTAATGGCATACAGAAAAAAAGCTTCCTCTTTTTTTCAGAGTGAGTATTGTTGTGGGATTTTTAAAGAGGAACAGAAACTCAAAACTAGTTCGATGGTGCTGTGACCTTTAAAAGCCTCCCCTTATTTTTCTTGCTTCCCAAAATTCACCTTTCTTTAGAACTGCCATTGTTTTGCATTGTTCATGCTGTGCGATAGCATTATTAAAGCAGAGGATAGACAAAGTGTTTAATGAAGAACAAACTCCCATTCCTCACTACCATTTAAAGTGAATTTTATAATTTTGTCCAGTTAGATTGAAATGTTTAGCAATGCATTCCCTTAACAATATAGTGTACAGAATAAGATACTGTGACTACCTGAGACTACAAATACAGCCTCATTCTCACTTTCAAATAAAAGGCAAATACAGTAATAATTCTCCTCTTACTAGGTGTGTAAGTATTGCAATGTAAATTGCTTTTAGTGACCCTTTTATTAAAATGGAATTGAATTATTCTAATAGGTACAATATGTTAGATTCTGTATTTTAAATCTTCACATTCACAACTGGATAATTAAGTGTGCTAAAGTTAATGGCAAAAGTGTATGGGAAGAAAGCTTTGATTACTATTTAAGCTTCCAGTGAACTCAAAGAAATGTAATAACATCTTATACTTTCAGAGGACACAGGCTTGGAAGGGCTGCCAGTTTTATACTCTAAGGAACTTGGTCCCTAAAATGGTACATGCAAAATCCTTGTTTAAAACAGCTTAATTACTGGAACAAGCACTGCATACCTTTTCAAGATCTGAGAAGGTATGCTAGGAAACAAAATAAACATTCTTATAAACAGTGTAGCCCTAATTTATAAAGAACAACAACTCCATCGGTAACATTTTTACTATTTAAATCTAAGTTCACAAAAAAATAAGTTTGTTTTCAAATAGAGGCCCTTTCAATACATAATCATTTCTTCCAAAATACCGGTACCTTTACAGTGAAGTTCTTTATCGTTGTTTCCAAGAGGAATACAGCTGTAGGATGGTACATGCTGTCACATAGGGGCGCAGTCACGGGAATGTGGAATATCTTATTAATTCCCTCAAAAGTATGAAGGATATTACTTCTCCACTAATGCCTGAAAATTCTGTTGTTAAGTTTCGGTGGTAGATACGACACTTCTGCACTCCTAATTCACAGAATCGGCCTCTACTTTCTGTCTTAAGGTTACCACTCAGATTATCTCTCCCTTAGCTATTTATACCTGCAAAGGAGCAGTAGTAACCTTCAGGATACATTCTACAGAGAGGACCCATCAAGGAAAATAATAAAAAAAAAAAAAAAAAAAAAAAAAATTCAGGCTCTGTATTCCCTCTCTCCCCAATCCGTAGTGCAGAGGTTAATACAGCTCACTTTCTCAGTCAAGGAAAAATTAGTTCTTACTCCAAATCAACAATCAGCTTACCATACAGTATTTATACATTACTTACTAGAAGTAACGAAGAAAACTTCTACCACTAAGGACCAAAAGCCTATGTAATATTACCCAACTTGTTAACAAAAGTGCAAAGCTAGCAAAGGTATTAGCATTTACTACTCAAACCAAACACAGTCGCTGCATTTTAGATGTCTGTTCCCTCTCTGTTTCGGACAGATCTGTATGTTTCCTTTCCTTACCAACACACATGTAAGTGCACCCTCCACTAGTGGTAGTTATGTGCGTATCAGTTGTACGTGATTGGAAGATATCTAGAACGACTATTTTTTCCTTGCCTAATGTCCATTTTAAGTAATGTTGTCATAATATACCGAGTTCTGTATAAAAACATAGCTTACCAAATGCTTTATCATTGAAATCCTACAAACTACGGAAGGAAATACTTAGAAACCACATCTGGCTTAGGAAGTTCAGCGAAGAAATAATAGTTGTAGGCTGCGATTACTTTAGTATTATGTTCATATCCACTTGCCCTGTTCTTACTCTTGGCTAGCCATACGTTCATCGTCGCTGATGGAGGCAGCGAACTGGAGAGCTGGCACTGTGGTCCAGCCTCGGAGTTGCTGTGCTCTTACAGCTGCACCTTCTGTGCTTCACCAGTTCCGTTTACGTTGCAATACTCATTAAATCTCTCTCTTGGCACGCTGTCAGGAGCTTTGTTGGATTTTTCAAAGCAGTGTAAACAACAGGAATAGTTAAAACACAAAGGAATGATCCCATGACTTATGTACAATGTCCACTATTATAAAAAGTATATCCTTTTTTCTTAGAATAGAAGGGAGCTCAATAAATATCTTTACTAAAGCTGCAATGTCTTAGCAAAACAAGTTTGCTTTTGTATTATATTAAAAATGTTTGTCTGTTCCTGATCTCAACATTTTTGCAAAGTATTAACCTCAGCAGTATGCACCAAAATTTGAGCGTTTACATGTACTGAAGTTTGTCATGACTTTTACAGTATAAACTTGGAAACAGCACTCTGAAAGAAAAAAAAGAACAATTTGTTTAATATTGGTACCTTTAAAGGACAGGCATTTCTGTTGTGTGTTACAACTTCTCAGGAGATTTTACTGCAATTAAAAGCTCAGTTTCAAAATGCCAAGATATATCAGAGGTACAGCTGTCCTGGAGGAAAGCAACCCAAGAGAGCAGCATGTGAACACTTACCGTACAATGTTGAAATAGGCCAGGAAGGATTTTAACTTACCACTCGTATTTCTAGAAAGCTACTTCTATATAAAACTTCACCAAGTTTCCAGGCATTAAAAGCATTTCTTCCACCCTCTAAAGTCAGCAGGTAGAATAATAATTTTATGGAGAAGCACCAGCCCCTCAACTTGGTTCCTCTAATGCAATATAAATGCATCTCTCTAGATACCCAGCACGGACCATACGTACACGTAAACAGAGCCATGAAAGAGCTGTGCACTGACTGTTTTCCTGAGTTTTCCATAATGATCTACAGTGAAATCCTGGCATTATTCAAGTCAGGAGTATACTGATCGCTTTGTTCCACGGTTCTTAGCACAGGCATAATTATTTCATACTCTTAGAAATGTTTGGCTTGATGACCTTCATAAAAAAAGAATGAAGGTGTATGGCTCTTTGAGAGTTTACATTCTCGCTTTTTCTTTTTTCAGTATTTTAGAATATAAGAATAGTGCATGAGCCCTTAATGTGGAAGCAGGAAAAAAGAGAGAGAAGCCAATAATTCTTCCAACGCTGTATTTTCTACAACCGTAAGAGGCAAAAATGCAGAACTCTCAAACCTGTTTCACAAACATATGCACCTTCAAAGGATTCTGCAGCTTACACAAGAAATTAAGTATCATCAATGTGTTTCAAGAGATGCTTCTTTCTAAACTACTTACCTTTTTTACTCTTAAGCCCAGTAACTACTGAAGCTTTACAAGAGGGGGAAGTGATGGTAAGTAGTGCATTCAAATGACTGTTCTTCTGTGTTCAGAGTAAGAGAACTATGGAGACCTGTGAAGAATGTACAGGCTTTCTATTGAAAAAGTGCACCCCATAAATATTTATACTAGTCTTTGGCAATATGCTAATCCAAGACAAGTAATTTTCCCTCTCTCAAAAAGAATCTTGAAAAACAATTAAGGTGATTTAATTACTGCCACACATAGACAGCAGATTTTGAACTCCTGACAGATGAACATTCATCACAGTGCCATGTTATCCTAACCCCACAACACAAGACTCTGAACAGAATGGACAATTAAACCTAGATCATTTCCCCTACCTTCCTGCAGTACTCTGGGCTGGATCCAAATCCCAGGGAAGCCAATGGGAGCAGAAGCCAGGCTTTTCAAGTACTGACTGAAAACCCCAGCTTCAAATAAAACAGAAGTAGTTTGCATGCAAGTTTGCAGTTCTTCATGACACCAAAGTAAATTTAGCTTCACAGTCCTTTTCTGAATCATTTAAATCTGAATTTAAATGTAAGTGTAAGCGACAAAAAAAATTGCTTAAGGAAGATTTAACTTTTATGTCCTTCCAGTTACCCACTATAGAGTTTCAACTATATTAAGCTTTTTTGGCTTATATACACCTACAAACCCATTTGGCAGCTATTTCTCCCTTAATCCATGGGGGGGGAAAAAACCCCAGAAATCTGCATAAAATGAAAATCTTTGGAGTTTTTCCGAGAGTGCTAACAAACATTTATCATTTCTTACTTCTTAAGTTACGGGAGGGAGGGTGTTTATGAGCACATCCCCCAAAAGTTGTGTTCTGAGTCTTTATAAAATACTACATTAACAGTCATGCAACCAAACAAGAAGAATGCTTCACTTAACTTGGGCCTTTTGATTTTATAGAATTAGAACGACTTCATTTTGAATATAATTCTTTGCGAATAGAGTTGCAGTTGCAGAATAGAGTATCTCAACCCATGACCACGAGCAGCAGCCCTGTGCTTTGCTGATGCGGGCTTGCTAGCGTTCGGTACGCACATGGTCCAGTTCTGATTTTTACACTGCTGCCCAGTGTAATCTTTGGTAAGGCCTTGCATTTCCATAGCCCCCAGTAACCTCATCTATGAAAATACAGAGAACTGCGTGTAGGCAGTCTTTGAAACCTGCTTTGGAAGTCTATGCTTCTATAAAATCTTAAAAGTACAAAATGTACTGTTCTATTAAAAAAAAATAGTATGTTTGATTCTCGTTTGAGAGAGGTTTCTTCTTTCACAAAAAGTAGTTCTTAATAATAAATGAAAGCACTTTACCTGTTATCAAAGCACAAAAATGTGCTTTAATTAACACAATTTGCAGGATCTTAGACGGGCACCAACTTTCTGAAGCACTCAAAAGCATTATACTGTTTAGTCTCAGCAAATACTTCTTGCATTTTGAATTTCAGATCACAGGTCTTAAGAGAACACCTAAGTGTCACATTTTCTGGATGTTGATGTTTTACACCCATTGCCCATAGTTTACAGCGTACCAGAGAACGTTTCTAGCCCTCTTCCAAGAAGCACAGCTAGTTTGGATTCTTCACGGTACCAGCTCCGCACCTCTGCCCAGACACAGCCATCAGAACATGGCTACTCCTTTAAATTCTGTTGAAGGAGAGATCTCTCCCCTCCCTTCTCCAGGCGAAGTCTCCTTCTTCTCTGAAGCAATTAAAACACAGACTAAGGAATGGGCTCCAGAAGCCCCGAATATTACATTGTACTTAAATGAAGAATCAATCTTCATGTTGTTAGCATCACACATCAGCTTAAGAGCACACAATTTCATTGACACAACTATCTGAAGAAAAACTAATGCATACCTGATTATTCCATGTAATATCCTGTAATGCTGTAATGCACGATAGTTGTTTTAAAACAAACTTGTGTAAGGAAGTAGTAGAGGTCACTATTCTCCCTTAAAACCTTTCATGCTTTTGGCGAGAGTTTACGCGTAACTTGGAAAACAACAGTAAGACCTTCCGTTTGCATGGATAGAGCTTTTTTACTCTGTGCGTTTTCAAAGCAATTGGTACTAGTCTGACAGCAGGATGGTTTCTGAAGGAATTAAGCACCTCTTTATATTTGGCTGTATTCTCACACCAAGGTTTAGGCATGGGGTTTTTAGGGGGGAGGGAGGGCAGGCTGTGTTTCAGAAGCAGTGTGCGTGTTAGCAAAACTCCAGGAACTTGAGTCTGAAGCTCCCTCTGCTTCACGTCTTTTCCCCAGTAAGCCCCCCTGCTTCTAGCTCCGATTCCGTACCAGCTCTCCCAAGAGGCAGATTATCTGAAGACTTATTTTCAAGTATGGGGAATTTTTATAAGGAAGCAAATTTTTCTAAGGTGCTCATAATGGGCTTTAAGACGTTTTACATCTTCAGAGGAAATGAAGACCTGAGAAAACTCACAGTTTGTTCTGTTTTAAAAAGGAAAATAATCTTCCAGGGACTTGCTGAAGAACATACATCCACGTCAGAACATTTCTGCATTCTGACAATGCCTTACCTACTTATTTTTTCATCCAAAAAATTAACCCAAATTCTGAGATACTGTATCAGAAGAGAACAAGGCAAAACTGCAGAAGAGCCAGAACAAAGCTCGACCGAATCCTGCCTATTTTCCACCCGTGCTAGTAGAGCTTCCTCACATCACAGCTCTGCGCAAGATGCCTCTTACGAGAGCACATGGGGCCGTCACGGACTTACAGGGCGATTTGCCTTGTGGCTCTGGCAGGACGACAGTCCTTTCCAGCTACAGCCTGAAATGCTGCTTATGGACGGGCCTGGTGCTAGCGAGGCACGCTGACAGCTTGATCCCTCTGCACCGCACGCGCTAGGGTAGGGGCACAACCAGGCTGCAAAAGTAACCAGTACCCTGTTAGCTTTTGCCATACAGAAAAAAGATTTGTAATGGTGAGCTTTTTAACTTTTTTAAAGCTTTCTTTATTCTTACAAACCCATTTTCATTGGTACTTTTTGCTCAATTTCAGAACTTGGGACACCAGTAGTAGTCAACCTCTAGGCTTGCAATGCAAGAGTGAGGACTATAGAAATCATTTCACGTGTCCAGCGCTATGAAGTCCAACTGTGTGCACAACACGCCCCTTTCCCAGCAACATACAAATACTGAAAAATATGTAGCAAAATAAGCCAAATAAATTATAAATACTTGAGAAATGTGGTGCAAAATGTAACATAAGGAGAGCTGAGGCATAAGGCACTTGTTTTCATTCACGACCGAGGACACCCTCTCTCTATCGCATTGCCTCTCCTCGGTGAGAAGGTCATCCAAATCAGTCACCGCTCCCCAGATCTGAAAGTACAGAACCGTGCGTGAGACGGACGCCACCTTCTACTTCACAGTGCATTACCCAAAGGTGTTACCAAAGTTCTCCTGACAAACCCAGCATCAGCAAATATTTTAACTCCTCCTTTGTCCCGGTTTTAGACTCGTCAATTGTGTGAAAAGAAGTCACCAGTCTATTTTAAGCGAAAACATTTTTGCAGAAGTCCCTGTTGGCCGCTATTAGCCAGACGGGATCGACACACAAGCCTGGGGAAGGCAGGGAGCGGTATCAAAGTGTGCTGAATGACAAAAACCAGAGCAGCCCAGTCCAGCCCCAAAGCAGACTGCCTGTTGTTCAGAGCCGCCACAGGCACGGCAGAGGTGGGACGGGCACGCGAGCCTGTCATGAGCTTGACAGGTGCTCGCACCAGTGAATCGTATTGTTATGGAGTCCATTGAACTAAAAAAATAGTAAAAGACAAAGCACACCATTGCTGTTGCAGTACTGTGTCTTCGAAATGGATGCGAGAACGGGAAAACGGGGATGGGATGGTAAGTTAAACCTGTGGCGAACACGCCACCAAGTTTTTCGCACGAGTTCTCCGTGCCTCTCGCACTCATGCGGTAGGTGAAGTCAAGCCCAAACCAAGACCTCCAACGTAATTCACTTCAAGAGGGGAACAGCAAAACCCACGCTACGCAGTCTCCTTGTTCTCTCCCAAAACCGAAAAGAAGAACCAAAAAAAAAAAAAGGAAAACGATTCCACAAGCCACAGCAATGCGAGCCTACGCACGCACATCCGTGTTTCGCCGGCCAAACCGAAGCGCCGGCTTCAAAACCACCAGATTTCGGGTAGCCTCCCCTCGGCGCGCTGGCTGTCGCCCTGCGGGGACGGGGGCCTGGGGCCGGGGGGGGGGCTGCGGCCGCCTCCCCCTGCCCGCCCGGCTCCTCGGGGCTCGTCGTCCCCGGGGCTCGTTCTGGTCGGGGCTCGTCGTCCTCGGGGCTCGTCCTCCTCCTCGGGGGTCGTCCCCCCCCCCCCCCCCCGGGGGCTCGTCCTCCTCCTCGGGGCTCCCCCCCCGCTCGGGGCTCGTCCTCTGCCCGGGGGCTCCCCGCGCCCGGCCGCCGCCGTCAGTAGCGGCAGCTCCCCCCGGGGCAGCCGCAGCACCGCAGCGTGTAGTTGCGGCCGCCGTTGTTGTCCCAGTACTCGCCCTGCGGGCTGCGGTAGCGGATGGCGAAGTGGAGGGCCGAGCCCTCCCGCAGGCTCGGCGGGACGCACAGGGCGAAGGCGAAGCGCTCGGCCGGCGGGTCGCCGGAGGCGGCGGCCGGCGGCGGCGGCGGGGGCAGCGGGGCGGCCGGGACGTCCACGAAGGAGAGCCACTCGTTGAAGGTGTAGCGCACCGTCACCTCCTTGGGGCCGGGGCAGCCCAGCACTCGCACCGTGCCCCGCACGTCGGCGGGCGCCGGCGGCCGCCCCAGCCGCTCCAGGCAGACGCGCTGCCGCCGCAGCCGCTCGGCGCCGGGCTCCCCGCCGTCGGGGAAGTCGGGCACCAGGCGCAGGGCGGGCGGCGGGGGGTCCCCGCCGGCCGGCGGCGGGTCCCGCTCCTCGGCGGCCGGGCTCTGCAGGCGGGACAGGGCGGCGGGCGGCACCCGCGGCTCCTCGGCGTCGCTGAAGTGCTTGACGCTGGCCAGGCTCAGCCCCAGCGAGTCGGCGAACTGCACCCGCTTCTTGCACTTGCCGCAACAGTCTTCGCCCCCCGCCGCCGCCGCCGCCGCCGCCGCCGCCGCCTCCTCCTCTTCCTCCTCCTCCCCCTCCTCCCGCCGCTCGCCGGCGCCGGGGGACGGCGGCCGCCCGCCGCGCCGCAGCTCCAGCGGCACCGGCCGCTCCCCCGCCGCCTCCCGCTTGGCGTCGCGGGGCAGCGTCGGGGTCGCGCCGCGGAGCCGCCGCTCCTCCGCCGCCGCCGCCAGCTCCTGCCGCGGCCGTGCGGGGCTCGCCATGGCGGGGCGCCCCCGCTGGGCCCGTCCCGGCCGCCCCCTGTGGCGGCAGGCGGACGGGCCGGCACCGCTTTATCCGGCGCCCCCGCCGCAGGCCCCGGGCGGGGAGGAGGGGGGGGGGGGGGGGGGGGGGTGGAGGGGTGGGGGGGCGGCGCGCCCCCCCGCCGCCAGGCCCGGAGCCTCCCCGCGGGGCTGGGGCGGGACCTGCCGGGGCCGGGCGGGCGGCACGGAAACGGCAGCGGCCGCGACGGGCGGGCGAGCACGTCCTCCCGGCCTCGGGCCGCCGTCACCGCGGCGCGGGGGAGAGAAAGAGGGAGAGCGGGCGAGGGGGAGCCGCGGGCAAGGCTGCCGGCCCTCGGACGGGGCTTTTGGCGGGGGGGACGGGGAGGAAGGGGCAGGCTCCGCGCCCGCAGAGCCAGGCCGGGGGGGGGGAAGCGCGGGGTCGCGGGGTGTCCCTCGGTGTTACGGCAGTCGTGAGTTTCTCCCTCCTCCTCCTCCTCCTCCTCCTCCTCCTCCTCCTCAGCGTTACTCCACCCGTCGGAGATGCGCCGGAGTCGCGCCCGGTCCGGCCCGGCCGCCGCGCCCCCCGCCGAGCCGCCCCCGGGGGCGGTGGGACACGGACACACACGGGGGGAACACCACACACACGCACCCCCCGGCCTTCAGGCTTGCGCTGGTTTCCACCCATCCTAACCGCGGGGAAGAGCTCCCAGACCCCAGCTCGAGGACGAGACCCCCAAGGTAAAAGGAACACCGAAGGCGTTGACTTTTTAAAGCGTGATGCGTTTCGCAAGCAAAGCTCTTTAACCGTTTTGGGGTGGGTTTTTTTTTTTTTTTTACCCACACTTGCTGCCAGCGGTACTGTTCCTTCTGGAAAATCAAGTCCAAAGGGTCGGGAGCCACACACGTGTGCACGCGCACCCTTGCTGAAGGTCAGACTGTCTCCAAAGTTCCCAGTTCAAGAGCAAAAACTGCAACAACAAAAAAAAAAAATCAAGGAGAAAAAAAAAAATTACAGGCTTTACCTTCGAACAAATAAAGAGAATTAGAATCCCCCTCAGTTTCATTCCTCTGAGCATGATGCGTAGTAAACAGCATCCTCATAACAAGACACACTTATTTTCAGTATGGTGAGATCCACATCTGAGAATTTTCCAAACGTAATTCTGTACTTCGTGCGTGCCACTGCTATTGTCTGGGGGTGATTTGCGCCGATGATTGCAAAAATACTACATTATTAAACGTCCCTCTATTCTTTTCCTCACGGAAGAGACGCTAGAAAGCGTACGCGAATAACACAGTACTTTCTGAAGCAATGCACTCCCACTATGGATTTATCAGGGGAGTTTTTTTGTTTGTTTTGCACAGTTTGTTTTATTTTTAGCATCAGTCTGGTTGCCAAAAAGCAGCCTCCCAACAACGTGGGTGAATACAGTGCAGTTCAACTGAGTGTGCAGTCTGGGTCTCGCAGAGGAATAAATGTCAAAGCAGCAGAAACATCACTAAACGGTTTCCTTAGCGGACGCTGCCGTGAGGATGTTCTTATTACGCACCGACCAAGGAGCTGGAACAGCAAACTTTTTTACTTAAAAGTGCCAAAAAAGCTGACTCCTCTAGCTTCTGGTCTTGCACTCAACATTTGTTAGCAGTTTGGTTTAGAGCACTGTAAGAAGGGGAACAAAGGACAAACATTCTTGCTGGCACCGGCTGTGCTAATGGAAAACATGACCAATGCCGGTTTGCCATCGACTGCTCGTCACCACCGCGCTGCTGCGAGCTGCCACCTTCGGCAGGCTGGTGGCTGAACTCTTCGTAGGAGCGCTCCTTCGCCTAGTCCGGTCCAAGTGAGCCGGCATGCCACCGTTTAAGCTCTTTGAACTAACCAGCCTCAACGTAAAGGTACTAAACGACGCAGCGTGCTCCTGAGTTAACTCGGCTGAAGTCTGCGGTGCAGCACAAGGAGGAGGAGCGGCATGATGGTCTTCGTCCTGCATATGACCGCTGGCCGGCAAGGCACCGGCTTCACCTGCTTTCACCATCGCTCCCGACCTGCCGGTGGCTGTAACAGAGCAGCGGACGACAATGTTGGGCCACTCGCCCGTTAGCATTCACTTTGATGAAAACAGGTTGCAATGCAGGCGCTTTCTTACCTGAGCCTGGAGGTGAGACCTCATGACCCACCTGTCCGAGGCTTGTGACACTTCAAATTACCAAGCTGGAAAGAAAAAAAAAAATGAATAGGTGATGTGTAGGTAATGGTGCTTAGTGCTTACAGTATGTTCAAGATTCTTCAGATAAAATACAACACGACTACTTTACTTTCTCAAAGTAATGTCTATTTTATGGTGAGGAAAAACAGAAATGAAGAAACCAGCCCTTACGTCCTCATGTGGTGTTTATTCCACTAACGCATGCTTTCTCAGCTTGCCAAATCATTAACAAATGTTTTAAGCAGCCAAGGGGAAAAATGTGCCATTTGCTGATAAGCCAAAACCATTTGGACTACTAGAAATTACAGAGGAATGTGAAAGGTTCAAGCAAAATAAAGGACAGCAAAAAGAGAAACTTCCTGTAAATATTGACAAAAGTTAAGTCATATTGTAGCAATTAATATCCATTTCTTATATATTCCATAACTCTGGGAGACAGGCCTGCAAAAAGGACTACTGTTCACAGAAGTTAAGCAAAAGCAGTTAAGGCAACAGGAATCCATATTGCAGAAGAATGAAAATCAGGCAATTAATGGCATACAAAGGGAAGCCGGATTTTTAGTGGCAATCAATTGCTACCATTCTGAAACAGAGTAATTTAAAATCAAATAAACCTTTCCAACAGATGTTCAAGTGTGTGACAAACTATGCCAGTGGACATTAGTTAAGGAGGCATTTAGTGTTGTCTCTTAAATATTTCAAAATGGATTCTCTTAAAAGAACGGGGCAACCAGGGTCTCAGGCTTCTAAGTACTATTTACCACATTCGTTATTAAAGAAGATGTTGAGATAAAAGTGGAGGGATTTCCTAGAAAAAGAGAGATGGCAGATTTGCAGTCAGGGGGCTCTGACCAGTTACGTTTTAAGGTCATAAACTACACACAGGATCAACACAGCACCTTCTTCTTTCATTTCCCCCATTCTTGTTTCCCAGCTGCCCACCTTGTCCCCATCCTGCATTCAACACACGCATCTTATCTTGCAGGAGCATTTGCATCCTAAGATGGCTACTGAATGACATAAAAAAAAAAAAAAAAAAAAGAATGCGCAAGTCATTGGTAAGCGATCCGCGGTATTGCCTTCTCAGTTCTGACTATGATTGCATGGGCATGTATTTCTCAGGACTCGTTAGATCAAAGATTTTTGTTCACTGCTTTGGTTTAGAGCTCTGTTTGATGTGCCACTTAATAAATTGGTCAAGCTGTTTGGATCAATAGCCGTCATTATCTGGACACAAAATGAACATGAAAATACTTGTTTGCAGACAGCAAAAGTCAAGTAACTGGAGGATTCGGTTGATTCAACTC
Organism: Astur gentilis; assembly: GCF_929443795.1. Taxonomy (NCBI): domain Eukaryota; kingdom Metazoa; phylum Chordata; class Aves; order Accipitriformes; family Accipitridae; genus Astur; species Astur gentilis. The sequence continues at coordinate 15,312,755 of NC_064899.1, read as the reverse complement.
AACCACACAATGTTATCCAGAAGCCTAGTCAAACAGTTTGTCATCTCTTTTTATGTACTTTTAATAATAGCTTCAACCTTCAAATCCAAAACTAGCATATTTTCCAGTTAGTCCAAGAGGAAAGCATTCTACTTATGGATGTACCTAGTTCAAATACACCACATGGCCCCAATTCCCTACTCAAGTCTTTTCTAAGAAAATCTCCTGTGACAATAGCTTATCAGAAAACATGAATGATTAATAACTACTAAGCAATGTTAAACAATGTACAGGGATTTAGAAATATCACAGTTCATACACAAAATTAATAACTTATTTCTCAAATGCTAGCAGCATTCATTCTGAACGATCTTGCCTCACTTTGAAAACAAAGTAGTTCATGCCAATTTTAACAGTTGTGTTGCTTGTACAAAAATGGCAGGGAGGATATTAATAGCCTCCTCAATTATTTTAAAAAAAACCTGCTCCCTATCCCATTGGAAATTCTAGCTTCTCTGAATTTTTAATAAGAACAGGATTTCAGTTCCTTATGTTTGTGAGGATGGTCAAACACTGAATGAAAGACTCAGTGGGTCTGTACAATCTGATAGAAATTATTCAGACGTTAAATTATTGGACCTAATTTTCTTCTTTATGCAGGAAAACCAAGCAGCTCTACTCCAGACAGGCAAGCATTAGATCTGTAATGGAGGAAGGAGTGAAATGGAAACAAATACTTGGAAGTAATTATTTGAGTTTCCAAACCTTAAATCCAAAGATTTGAACCTAATTTCTGCAGGATGCTCAGCAAGCAAATTCCTTTAGAGCTTGGACTCTTTCAATCACTTTCAGAGGTATCTGCCATTTATTTTGTCTTGTGTCTCAGTAGACTTGCACCTGACATTCCTTATGGGAAGTAGAGATTACTTTAAATATATGAAAATTCCATTTTCCTGAATTACATCAGTGGCTGTGTTTCCCATAATGATATGGAATATCCTTTTCAATTACTAATACCAAGTATTTGGCAATAAGGCAAGGAAGGTCCCTTCATTTGGGTGAAATGCTAACCTCTTTGAAGTTGGAGTTTTGTAACTGATTTCAGTTGGTCCGAGATGCCTCTGTATCTGGCATAAAGTCAAGTTCATTCTTTGTGACAAGCAAATATATGGTAATGGCACAAAAGGATTCATCTTTGTTTTGTTTTGTTGGTTTGGTTTTTTTTACTTTCTGCTTGGCAGACATTGTATGGAAAAGGTTCCAAATTCTTTAACAAATGCTAAATTCAGATTGGAGTTGGCATTAACTGTGGCAAAACCATGTTGCACAAAAACTTTGCATTCACTAAGATTTTAGAAGTGTTGCTTGGTTCTTGATGCATTTAGGGGTGACCAGTTTTGTTTTAGTACCTGTGATTTATAAGGTATTTATCTAAACTTTTTATATCAATGTGGTACACTGAAAAGCTTAAGTCATTTGTCCGCCTTTTAATCAGTAAATCATACTATGATAAAAAACCCTCCCATGTACAAGCTACCGTCCTAACAGAGAGAGTTATTGTTGCATTTCAACAATTTAACCCAGTCTTTGAAAAGGCAAAGTACAGATTATCAGTGAGAAAATAGTTTCAGCTTCCAAAATGTATTCACAGCATAGGAGTTGCAAAAGGGTTTGCTTTATGGTTTTTGTTTGTTTTGATGTGGATCTCCAGAAAGTTGCAGAACCACATCTCTTTCAAAGGTTTCTGATGAATACTAAGTTCCAGATTCTTGCATATAAAACCCCTATGTCTATGTATATTTTTTATTTAGCAATCCAGGAAAGATACAATTTGGATCAAATTCTTGCCCTACGTTCTGCCATTGTATTGCTTTGGACTTCAGTGAGCAAGAAGCTCCATCTTATCCAGAGTAGTCCGATATAAAGGGCATTCTACCCCTAAAACTGTTGCTGGGCTATTAAAATAATAATCTTTTTTTTTCTTGCTGCCTTAAATTGCTGGATTTTGCTCCTGCCCTGCCACCTAGCAGACTGCTTCTAGTAAACAAAAACCAATGTCGCCTTAAAACAGTGTAAGGAAGCTTACTCAGACAGAAGATGTGTTTACCTCTTGAATAAGGACGGTCCAAAATTCCAAAGGCTTGACATACCCTCCAGAATGAACTCCTAGAAAGTATATAAAACATGAATGACAAAACACCACATCTCTAAACCAGCTTTTTGAGTTTTTAGCACATGAACATTAGATGTCCAAGGCATTGGATTTTTTTCCCCTTTTTCTTCCCTCTAAGGCATTTTATTTTTGCTCACTGGAAATGAGACATGAAAATGGAAAATGACATGAACTTGTACCCACATTAATTCTGTTTTGTATTTCTGTGTTTGTCACGAGCAGCAAGGCGTGTAGCTCACTCAAAATCAATAGCGGCATGAACTCATTTGGACTCTCCTAGGACAAGAGAATTGGACAGCTGGTCAGAAGGACCTTCATGACGGCGGCTGGCGAAGCCTCTGCCAGTCTGTAGAGTTGTGTTTGACGTGGCGTAATGGAATGCTAATCTGACCTCATCAGCTTGGATACCTCCCTGTCTTTTGGGAAAATAAGTTGTGCAATATAGCCTGTTCTAGTAACTCCTGGCAAATGCAGGCCAACCTTCTCAGTCCAGCAGTCACAACTGGGTAAGTTGTACGTCACTCTCATTTCTTTCACTCGGGTTAAAACACGGGAATAGGCTTTCCAAGTAATCTTGCTGTATAAACTCAATGTTAAAAATTGTTTGCTTGAATATTTAGTTTTCCAAACCACTGAAAAAGGAATAAATTTAACTCTGTCTCTTTACAGTTCCCCAGGGCTGCCTCAGTTGACTGTTTGTTCTCAGTTGCGAAGCTGTGATAGTAGACAGCAAACCAGGTACCTGATAGAGTATATCCAGTAAGACAGAGAATGTTTATCACAGTCATTTATATTGATTCTCATGACTTGTGAACATCATAACTTCAATTGATGTACGTATATACCAGCAACTAGGTATCTGTAACATGAATACAATACCGCTAAAAGCACAAAAGAAGACTTCAGAGTTGAATTTCAGTGAATAAAACAGATTATATAGCGGTCTGAACAAAGAGAGATTTGCATTTCTAAAGAATGTTAATAGCTTTTACAGTAGAAAAAAAAAAAAGAGCAGAAATATGTGCTGCTTTAATATTACTGTACCATTCTAACAAGTAAGCCTATACTTGAAAACCCTCAAGTGCATGAACAAGAAACAGGACTGCATGATACAGCCTAACCCTGCAAAAGCAAAGGACTGGCACAACAGCTATCATTAACAGTATACAAATAAAAAATCACTGAAACAGCCATATACGAATGCAGGCATGCTCAATCCTGCATCACCAGAAGTAAAAAAAAAAAAGAGAGTTTTCTATTTCATTGATTGTAAATACAGTGAAGTCCCACAGCCCCAGTGAATTCAGTCCCACAGTTTCAGCACCTTCAGCGGGAAAGGCAGAAAAGAAGCTCCACCTGGTGGTGTGGTCGATTGTAATGGCTTTTAAATTTCATTTAATTGCAAATGCGTTCTTCTCCAGCAGCCAAATGAAAAAATGAAGTAACACGTAAACGATCACCTGTCCTGCAAACTGAACCAGCATTGCCTTACATTTTAAAATCAGAGAACACTTTAAAATCAGGGCCGCCTTCTATCTGAAGCAAACCAGAGTTGAAGCCTTTCAATACGAGGCACACGTGATCCTGCCAGGGTACTAATCTAGGATAGAAACAGATCGTCAAACCAAAATGAAGGGGTGTGTTAGCACACTTCAAGATGTAACCTGCTGCAGCCTGGGGTGAGGAGAAGAGAAGGCAGGAGTCATTGGCTAGAGGACGAAGGAGGAGGAGGCGTATGAAGTCAGGGTTGCTGCTGAACCTGTCATATAAAAGTTTATGGAAAGTTTACAGAAGTGTTCAAAAAAATATTGCCGTGTCTTGTAGTAAGGAAACAAACCATTCTTCAGTTAGCTGTTTTTATAAGAAATTAACTTTCTTCAATGACCAAATGGCAATTTTGTTGGAAAAGACACTGTTCCCTGTCTTCAGAAAATCCTGAACTGTTCTAGTTGTAACAGATTTGCAACATCTTAGTATGAAAACCAAAGCAGATGCTTTGATCATGTTTTTATGTAATAAAATGACTACATTGTAGGAAGCTGCTTTCTTCTTCCCTGCCTCCACTATACTCTTACCGCCTGAGCTGTGAAAATGGTAGACTTCTTGAACGCACTGACAAATGCAATACAGGAACCTGGATGCACAGAACAGCTTAGGAAAAATACAGATCAGGCTGACCAACACCTGTACTGGATATTTGCAAAGAATTGCTGAACAAACTGCAGTGATGCTGATGGTCGAGTAATATAGTTTGACCTAAGCCTACAAATAATTTTAGCAAGTACTTAATCGCAAATCTATGAGCAGATGCAACATCTGAGTAATTTCAGCAAATTCACTGCTTTGCAGGATTGGGAGATATGTTCCCCCCAAGCTGATGTTACAAAACATTATAAGCATTGTAAAACATAAAACTAATTAGCTAAATGATACCAGGTTTAGCCACTGAAGTCTATGCCTAGTTTCATGTACAAACTCATGTCTGCTACTGCTCCTTCAAGAACCCATGGCAATTCCTCTCAAGACTGTATCCTAGCTGAACTTTGTGCTAAACAACAGCAATCTTAAACACAGACATACATACACCTTGTCTCGCAAACTCAGGTAAATAAAATATACTTTGTGTACTTTTTTTGTAGTGCCCACATTTCAATGGGGATATAATCAACATTTTGTCAAATCAATGCATCGTTACTTTTTTCTAAAGAGTAGAACAGAGCTTAGTATTAATTAACCACAAAAAATCCATGTTAAAAGAATGCTGAGAATACAGATTCAAGCACCGGTATGCTAGACATTGCCTGAAGTCACACTGCCTTTGTAACCTTAATGCCGCCTTTCTGAGTGTATCATTTAGATTACAGCCTTTAATTGTGCATTCTTAGGCCATTTTTCCCGCAGGACTGTCTCATTAAGCACACAAGATAGACAGCTACTCAATGGTGTTGTCATTGCTTTTCTCTACATTGCTCAATGTGTGCCTGTAGGTCTTGTGTATTGAACAGTGTTCCAGTCCTGGTCTGGAGATGCGATCGGATTTCCTCACAGGATCCTCCATAGTGCTCAGCACCACGGTATCTTCCAAGTGCTTCAGAAATAGTAGACTACTATGAGATGAAGTATTCCTGATTTTACCGTTAGAAAGCTGAGCTGCACAGAGGTAAAGGTAAAAAGTGTCCACTTATTCTAAGTGCTCATTTTGGAAGTGTGAAACTTGACTTTTGAGGTTGCTTACCACTATAGAAGATTTTTCATGGGTTCAGAGCATCCCTTCTTTTGATTTCAGCAAGAGCTGCAAGCGCTCAGTACCTCAGGAATCTGACTGCTTGGGTTCTCAGGGTAGAAAGTTAGCAACATGCAATGGGTAACCAAGTTAGTTTAAGCAATTCGCATAGCATTGCTAGGTGCTCTTTGTCAGGAGCAGCAATAAAATTTAGTCCCTTTAGGCTAGAAATCACTTGCCTCCATGGCAAGACCATCTTTTCCCTTCCTGCATTCTTCGCAATTTGAAGCAAATAAAGTCCAAGTCCTCCAGCCATGTAAGTAGCATGTGATTGTGCCATTAAAGCCTTATCAAAGAATATTAACATGATTCATATTGTCATGAATCGGGATCGCAACCTTAATAAAGTTCTTTAAGGCTCTTTATTCCCAGTACCTGCTTGGCACAATTTAGGGCAGTGCCATTCATGAGCCATCTGCAGAGAATGCATAGTTCCCATTATCATACAGTAAATATTTAAGAATAAGTTTAGCTAAATATGTTTCCTTTGCTGGTATCTGGACTACCAATCTGCTGCAACTCTGATTCTGTCTCCATTTTTACATCCAAGTAAAACAAAAAGACAAACTCCAACCTCTCCTATTTCTTTTGACTCCCAAACTGATGAGACGTTTAAAGGCTGCTACTTCCATGATTCAGTGCATCATTTCTTATGCCTCTGTAATGTGATAGACTGTAAATGCAACCTCATAGTGCCAAAACTGAGTTGTTTATCTTTTTTACTTGGTGAAGCAGAAGGACTCAACTCACTTCAGTTTGAAAATATTTCAAGAAGCAGCCATGCTGGAAGTTCAGAAACAATTCAGTTGAAAGAAGACACTTTGGTTTTGAAATAAAGATGCTCCTGAATAAGAAGTGGTGCCATTCACACCCTGCTCTGTCTCCCATCCAAGCAACAGAAGTGAATGAGCACAATTAATGTGAACAGAAAGTTTTTACTGCTCTACGTTATCCTGTTCCCAACAGCAGTAAGTAGGTCACTGTCCGCTCGTCACATTGGTCTTGTTGCTTTATACCATGAATAACTTTGCTGACGTTAAGGGAATAATTCCAAACTTACACTGCTGTAAATGAGTGCAGGATATAACACTGAAACTTTTAAGTAAATCAAGACTGTAGAATCTCAATTACGAATTGATTTCTGGTAGCTACTGTCCCTTATACCCCTACGAACCACTATTTCCTAATCAAATAAGCAGTCCTACGAAAATCCTTTTCCTCCGAGCGTCTTGCTTGCAGGCCTAAGGATATCTCAACAAGATCAAGAGTAGCCAGGCCAATCTCAGGGAACCAAAATTTTGAGGCCTTAGTTATCTTGTGGAGTGATTTATTAATCAGGTTGGAGTCACAAGGAGGAGCAGCTTAACAACCAAGGGGGAAGAATGAACTAATGAACCGAGCAAGAACTTAAGAGCAATGGATTCATTTTCATTCTGAATATTGAATGGATTCAGTGATTAAATTAAGTTAAATTACCTCAAAGGTCTCTTTCAAGAGTAATTTTCTCTCCTTCCCAGTTTTCCTTTTTTACCCACTGTCCTGAAGATTGCACTTAATTTCACTTAATTTTATAGGCTGTTTTCTAGTTATCCCCCCAAATGAAGAAAAAATGGCCTTTCTTACTCCTCCCACAAGAAGGATGTATCCATTCCCCAACAGAAATCCCTTCCTTCTCACTCCAAGAACAAAAGGTACATCTTGGCCAAATGCAGAGCGCTTTTATTTAACTGTGAAGCCTGCCTTACTTTCAAATTTGAAGATTAATGACTCTATGCAAAATTCTGTGTCTCTTTCCTGCCATATGTTCAGGGGGTGTCTTATCATTATGGTTTACAACCAAAACTGTGTAGTCATCATTTCTTGATTCATATTACAGAACAGGAAGACCCATGAAGTATTGGCACTGAACTGCAACAAGATGCAAGTCGCTTTCTTTTTCACATTTAAGTGCAGTGGATAAAAGCGGTGAGGTGGTGACCTTTCAGTATGTTCTGCAGAGAGCTCTAATCCTCCAGGCAACCAGTGAAGTCTAAAAGCTTATTTGAGATGCTGTGTCTTCACACTCATCCAATTTTTGCTGTTTGCTTGATTGAATGGATGGTGCAGTTTCTTGTCTGGATTTTTTGTCTAAAACAAAATTCCAGGCATGTACAAAGGCTTGCCTCTTCTCTAACACATTTGGCCAGAAGCGGTAGCAGCAACTTTAGCAAGAAGTTAATCTGAACGCAAACTGCTAGCAGGCAGAATACCAGGACACAAGCTCTAAAGATAAAATTAATTTTCCTTCCCATCATGGCAATTAGCAACTGGTTTCCTGTGAATGGCTTATGTATCAAATGATGCAGAAGCTCCTTGGACCTCAGGTAAAGAGCTGACCTGTAGTGGCAGAGCTTTTATTCAATTTTTTTTCTCAAACACTTTATGCATGAAAAAATAATGGAGGAAATTTCACATTTTCTCCAGCTGTTTGGATAAAATTGCATTTATAGGAAACACAATCGTTTTAAATTCACCAAAATTTAAATTTAAACCAAAATTCACAGACTGCTTGTCTTTCAAAGTGGGATTTTTAATACTTTGTTCAAAATATGGACTTAAGAAACAGAAAGACCTTAAAGTAATTCTGCAAAAAAATAGAAAGAAGAAAAAAAAAAAAAAACAGTAAATGAGACTGCATGCATGAACATCCCAGGGAAGAACAAGAGAGAAAGGAAAGCAGACTAGAACACTTTGCTCATGTAACATCTTACTGTGCACTCCTTCTTGGAAAGGTGCTTGGGAGACTTCCAGTCTTAAAAGTCATGTGGACCATAGGAAAAAGATAATGTCACATCTGTATTTACGGGCTTCAACTCATATATATACACACACATACATGTTTGTACTCTTCTATACGCTTCTGTGTTCTCATATACTCTCATGTGTTTATAGTCATATATAAGTGTGTATTTATACTAATTTGACAGTTACCCTTCACATAGTCCTTCTAATACTTCCTGAACAAAACTTGCTTCCATTGATCCTATGATCCAATTTAATATTAGCTGCTGTCAAGCACAGTTAGAGGGTGGGGGCAGGGATAATATTTGTAGTGACATAAATACTTTGCAGATTTTTACATGAAGGTAGCCAGCCTCCTGTTCCTTACCCCTCCCTTCAAGGGCTCCATGAAACTCATTCCTCACACTGGACCTTCCAGGTGACTGGAGAGAAATGGTTCAAAGCCTATTAATATATCATGCACAATTAACAGGTGTTTATGGTATTACTTTAGCATTAATGTCAAAAATTTTGCAAAGAATTTACATATAAAACTTAAAAATGGAAACCTAAATTTAAAAGTCTGAATTCACATTTAAGTCTCAGTGTCAGAATGCTTTTTGAATGACACAGGGATGCACACGCTCACTTCGGTGCAGCTTGTGAAAATACCATGCTTTGGCACCAAAATGCCAAAGTACAAATAGTGCTTGGGCATTACAGGACTAGTCTACAAAATAGTCCAAGCACTGAAAATATATCTGAAGTGTAATGATAAGGACAGCCTGCTAATAGAGAGTCACATTTTAAAAAGTATTTAAGGGAAAGTGATTTCAATCTTTAAGTCATATCTTTGAGAGTGATTTATAATATGGCAGGCTATTAAAGTCCATGTCCATAATTGCAAATATAATAAAATACACATTTCTGAATGACTTGGTATGTAAATATTCTTAATCCTAATAACAGGAATTAAGTGAAACGGGAAAAAGAGGATTTACTCCAAAATAAAGTGTATTGAAACAGGGGCTTATGTGCAAAAAAATCATTCTTAACTAGGTTTTCCAGAATAACTATTTTAGAGTATTTCTAAACTAAAACTTTGAATCTTGCTCAGATGAATGAAATGTACAATTCTAAATTTAAACCTGTGTCCTTCATTTCTGATAACGCCACATTGGTCTCTAAATCCTTAGGTCCTCCTGAAAATACTATTACCCGGGAATGTGCAGCTTTTTTTTTAATCTTGGGTTATTTTAAATTACTACACGGTTTCTGTTGCTTGATTTCATAGCTAACATTAAAGAAAGGAATCAGGCATCCATGCGCTCCAGTAACTGCTTTTTGGCCGCCTGTGTACAGGCTGGGTGGCCGAGGCAAGTTCACCATCCCACCGTAGAGAAGCAGGCTTCCAGCTGGCTGAGAGGACAGTCTCCTCTCTCTACGGCTTTCTTCCTCCGCCGGCACCTTCCTCAGCTTCTCTTTGCTTGAGACAAGCAACCGCATGACTTTGATGCTGCGTTGCAAAAGGGCGACTGAAATTTTACTGCGCTAAACCTGCATGGCCAAACTTTGCTGCCCGTCCTCAGTCAAAACACAGCCAGCCAGCCCCACGCGAGTTTGCAGAAGTGTAAAGTGCCGCATGGGATCTTTCATCATTTGGGGGTGTAAGAGAAACAGTTTAGTGGGGAAAAATGCCAGTGGTCTTGCAATCCAAATGCTTACTAACAAGATGCATTCACATATAAAGGTGTGCACAACAACAGCTACAGGAAATACTGCTGATTTTTTGGTGGAAATGGCAAATCCTCTTCTTGAAGCAGACTGGAAGCTTGAGCTGACGGGAAGGAATTACTCTGCGCTGATCTTAAGAGAAAATGCAGCCTACTTTGAACATTAAATTTCTACGCTTTTTTCTTTTTTTAAAGGTGCTTACAGGAGGGAATGCTCAGTTTTACTTTCGCTTTGCTTTGCATTCTGTATCTTCATGACAGTGCATTTTAAACAGCATCATCTGCTGCAATCCCAGGACCAACACTAATGTTACTAGAAATACAATGCTCTAAGGATATTAGCAAGGCAATTTTTGCAGGGACAGCGAGTATCCTTTAGCAGACCAATTCATGTAACTGGAAAAATTGCGTACAGGTTGAGAACAAGACTGCTATGACGAGTTTTAACGTGATCGTGTTAATTGGTTAGTCAATTTGAGGAAAAATAATGCCGTTACCTGTAAAGCTGGGGGAGGAGACCTTAGCAATGGAAAAGGCAGCAGCGTTTCCCCGTCTTGTTATGGGACAAGGAGCGGGACACATCTTTATTGCCCATGGAGTGTCGAGGTGAGTGTGGAAACGCTCCCTAGGACATTTGCCAGAAGATGAAGGAGCAACTAGGGGAACGTGGCCACAGTTTGTTACCTGCTGCAAGGAAGTGTGAATAGGGAACAGGTTCGACTCTTCCTTGAATGCTGTGGAGTAGCTTGCTCCAGCGCGTGTTTTGTAAGAGTACATGTGCTTCGTATTAGCCTTAATGTGAACAACAATTGATCTGTTTAGAGGGAAACAGAAAGTGCATGAAAATTCCCCATCACCATGCAGGGCCCAGCCAAAATCTGATCCCTAGGAGGCAAGTGGAGGTGAAGACTCCGCTTGAATATAAGTGGAATACACTCCTGCTCCCCAGAACCTTGTCAGATGAATCACTCTTCTCATTTCTTCTCCCACTGTAATATCACAAAAGTGAGTGAGTGTGAGGTTTCCCAGATTACAGGGGGTGTTAGCTCTAAAAGAAACAGATCAGGTAGTTGTTGGGTTTTTTAGAATTGCATTTAAACCGAATCCAGCAACTTGGTCCATGGTTAGCATTCACTGTTCTTCCTGGCTTGAAGAGCTGGGGAATAGCTTGGCAGAAGCTTTGTTTGTAATCTCCTTGAAAAGCAAGGCTGAGTGGGATCTTTTTTACAATCCATCACTGCTCTGAATATTTGGACCAAAGTGTGTAAAAACAGGATATAAAGCTAACTATCTGCGTCTTCACCATCTTTCCACTTTTCTCAATGAAAGAAACAGTTGACACTGATCAAGTAAATTGCTGGGTTTCAGAGTCTTACACACTCTATTAATTTCAGATAAACAAGGCACCAGAGGTATCTGTTTCTGTTTCCCAAAGTACTAATTACAATAGCCAAGGTGAAAAGATTTAGACAACTTCCTTCTCTTTTGCAGTCAACAGTATTTAAGAAAGAAAATGAGTGACTGGAAAGAAAAATATTTTGATTCATCTTTAAGACACAAACCAATTTCACAATATCTGTGACAAATACTTGTTTAGATTTGATTTTATGAAATTCTAGGTATTTTAATATTGTCAATTTTTTAATCAGAAAATTCAGCAGAAAGAATGAGTTAAGATTGCTCTTCAGCAGTGAAAAAAAATACCTGAAAGAAGCAGCTGGGCTTCACATCTAGAGATATTGTACCTCATGTGAAAATCAGGCTTTTCTTTCCAGACTCTATAATTTTATACAAAAACAGAATGAAATTTCCTCAGTCCCAGGAAATATTTTAGAGATCCCTCCTTACTCCAAGCTATTACCACAGGTTGCCTCAAGGCATTGCTTTCCTCTTGGCTACAGCCTGTAACTCTCTTCAAGAATGCGGAAACTGAATTGCTGTAAAACTGCATTACCCTGTCACGGGTTTGAAATCCTTGGGAAAATTGTGATAGCTTCACAGCTCAAATTATTTAAAGTTTAAAATGTCGTCTTTTTTTTTAACAATATACAGAAACCCTGTACCCAATTACTCACAAAACTGTAACAACCACTATTAAAATGTCAGCATTTACCAACAATTAGCGTATATATGTATAGCCCATTTAAAGGTAGGGAAATTCTGTATGTTACAGCACAGACTACTGGACTGTGAAATGTGGGGTTTTTTTTAATGTAGTTCAGTATCTTCAGGGAGTTCTCTAGAACACATATACTCTCTAATAGGACAGCCAACGTATATGAGTAAGGATGGGTTAAAATTAATTGCCTGACATATGAACCGAACTAACTGTACAGTGATGAGAATCCTTCAATGCTCCACTGAGCTGCAGTGAACTACACTGCTGCCAAAATCCCTAAAATACTGCCTTAACTCTGAATATGCAACCATGAATCTTACTCTCTTAATCCTTCCCCAACATATTTTCTCCTCATTTCTCTTCCTATCCATTTGTATCCCTAGCAGAAAGCATAAATTGTATTATCATAGAGAAGCTCACAAAAAAAAACCCTAAACCACAAAACCAGCTCCATGGGCTGCTTTGAGTATAGCTGAATTTCTGCTCTGGATCTCTGGGCTTATTGATCAGAGGCTTGAACTTTTCACCCTTTTAGTAGAACAGGCTTTCTGATCATCGCAGTGTGATGCTCGTCTGCGCACAGAGGCTTCTGCTTGCGGGTATGATAATAAGTGACATTAATCACGTAGTGCTTTTCCCATTAAAGTCTGCATGCTTTAAATTAGAAGGCTACTGTGATTACATAGCCTTTTTTGATTCATAATAATCCAATTAATCCAATTTATACAGGCAACCTAAGTGCAGAATTCAGCCCTCCTCCACAAACGTTAATGAGCCAGTGACCTTGTGATGTGTAGCTTCATCTCAGTCTCACGCATTGGAGGACACAAGCCTTTGAGTTCAGAGCAGCAGTGTCTTGATGTCACTTCAGTAAACAAGCACTTGGAAAGCACATGCCCTGAAACAAGTGGGCATGAATCAGCCTAACAAGCTAGAAGCGCTGAACTAGTAACTCCTCGGTAGCATCCCTCCTTCCATCGGGCAAGCACGGTTCTGTAACACACACCTTTCAAGGACCGGGCTTTTCACACTGCTAGCTATTTATAGCTATTAAGCCAGCACCATCAGGCAGACCCAAACACAGACAGAGCACTAGAAAAGTGCAGTCTGTGCTAGAAGCGGAGCCTGGGCGTATCAACCGCTGAAGCTGGAGCTGTAACACAAATTCGTCAGACTGGAAATACAGATCTAGAAAACCTGTGTGCTACCTGTTTACCTCAGCCAAACAGCCCATAAGTGACCAAGTAGTGAACAAGAGTGCTCGAGTTATGATATCAAACCAATAAGACACGTAGCTGGTGAACAAGTAAAATCATAGGAAGTTGATGGTTCCTAACTGTGTAACACTGCAGGTGTTGAACAAATGACCTTACCATAACCTATACTTTTCTATACTAAACAAAGTTCCTATGCAAATCTGTACTGAACAAACTTTTCCTCTTGGCATCCACCCACGTAAGGGAGAGGAATAATCAAACTCATGTACCCCTGAGCATCAACATCGAACGTCTCATCTAGAAACAGCAGGTCAAGATCTCCCTAGGGCAAGCCTGAGATGTCTGGAACTACTGTCATCAAACTGGCATCAAAACTGAGCGTCAGGTTTGCCGGCTTGATGGATGTTTGGTGAACAGACCCGAGTTGTGTTTTAAGTAACGTTACATACAGCCTTGTACAGTGTACAGAAAACAGCAAATACCAAGAAAGTTGCTTGGTACCTTCTTAAACTAAATCAGGAGCCACAAAGCTAGGGGATCGGGAAGAGAAATACTGCAGCAAGGCGGAAAGAGGAAATTTTTGTACATGCTTTATATAAAATATACAATGTACTGAATGAGCAGCGAGAGGACACATCAAAGGCAGGGCCCAATCCCACAGCCCTTGTGCACCGTACTTGCTAATCTGAGCAGTCCCATTTGGAGTGAGAGTGGACACAAGATCTTCTTTGTGAACTTGTAAAACTGCAGCTCTTACTACAAATATGCTCAGAGATCTAACGGACCACAAATTTTCAGTAGGAATTCGCATACTCGGTGTATCTCTACGGGGCTCTGATGAAATCGGGTAGTATTTCGGTAGCGGCCTGCCTCACGGGGCGCACCCCCCCCCCCCCCCTGCAGCCCCTGGGGTTTATGTATTTCTCGTATTTGCTATAGGGTGGAAGGAAGCAGGTTGCTCAACGTCTGAAGGCTCCCCAGTGCCACCAGCCACCCCAGGACACACTTCTACCCGTCTCGTTTTATCCCTCCAACTGTCCGTCTCCCCTAAAACCCTTCCCTCTCGGGAAACACGCCCTGGGGGCCTAAAGCACTCCGGCTCAGTCTCTGCAGGGCCCAGCTCTGGCTAGCAGAGCGACTCATGAAGCACGCACATGCTTTAACCGCCCTCAGTTACAGCTGCTGCACCGCGAAACCCGCGTGGGTTTTGCCGCCTGAGCCCCGCCGGGGCTGTTCTGAACCCGTGAGGACCGAACGCGCCGAGTGCGCCCACGGCCTGTCCCGGGGCTGGGGTGGCGAGGCGGCCGAAGCCTGTCATGGCTGCCGCCCCCTGTCATGGCTGCCGCCCCCAGGGCGGGGTCCCGCTGGGCGGCCCGCTGCCGCGCATGCGCACAGCGGTGTGTCAGCGAGCGGAAGCGTCCTCGCCGCACGGCTTCTTCGCCCCCCGCCCCCATTTCCCGGGCGGTTGGTGACGTGAGCGGGGTCCCGCTCCCCCATTGGCGGCGCTGTCCGGCGGCGCGCGGAGCTCGGCGCGGGGATGTCGGCGCTGCCGCCCTTGCGGCGCCTCCGGCAGGCGCCGCGGCACCTGCTGGTCTGCGAGAGGGGCCACGCGCGGGACGCGCGCTCGCGGCACGCGGCGCGGGTGCGGGACCACGCCTACAACTGCCGCGTGAGTCGGGGGCGCGAGCCGGGGCGTTTAACGGCCGCGGCCGTTGGCGGGCGACGGGGGGGGGGGGAGGGGGGGGTGGGGGAGTGTTACCTGGCAGCCGCAGGCTGGTAGTCCGAGCCGTGAGGGACGGAGGGGGTCCCTCGGCAGTGTGTGTGTGTGTGTGTGGGGGGGGGGGGTGTGTCAGCTGAAGCCTGGCTGCAGGCGAGCCCGGGAAGCCCTCTTTTTCGCCTCGCCCCTCCATCTGCCAAAGGATCCCGCCGTGCCGTCATCAAGAACTGCTTCGCTCTTTGGGGCAACTGAACGTTGCGAAGACCAGCTTTCGCCAGCTCGCTCGCCGTTCTTTGCCCGTTGCCAGTGTCAGCGTGACCCTCTCGCTGTTTCCTTAGTGATTTTCCTAGCAGCTAAGTAGAAAGCTTTCCACTTGTGTGGGAGGCAGCCCGCCTGTCAGTTGTTACTTCTCTTGTGTACGTGTGCAAAGGGAGATACGTACCTGTTCTTCTGTGAGCTCCTTTGTTTCTGAAAACAGGTTTTTTTGAGGGGTGGAGTGGGAAGGAGCAGGGGGATGAACCTTTATGCTGCTCGTGCAGGGTTATTGGGAAGCTTGGTGTTTGCCCGTGTAATAATCTCGTTTGCCCTCATCTCGCGGCCTTAAGAGTTCCCTTGATCTATGAAACACGTACAGGAAAAGTTTTAAACAAAAGGGAAATTAAAGGTAGGCAGTTGGGCCGAAAGAATGAATGCTGAGTTTAGTAAGAAAAGATAGGCGCTCATCCCTTTTGAAAATCGGTTTCCTACCTTAAATTAGAAGCCCGCTACAGAACTTGTAGCCTTAACATACGTACGCCCTGTGACTTTTTTGAAAATTGTAAGCCCATCTTCAAGTTTTGTTCCGATGGTCTATTTGCTCTCCTGACCTCTAAAATGTTCTACAAAGGAGAATGCTTTGAGTCAAAAACTAGTTTAAATTCTACTTTGGTCTTTGCATTTCCACTGACGTTACATAAATGCTTAGCCTGCATTTTCAGTTAAAACTGCTTCCTGCAGCAAGGGCTGAAGGAAACGTTCCAGTGCGACTTCAAGCTAAATTTATAATGATGTCAAACAAGATCATTAGTTAAGTCATGGTGTGTAAAATCATGCTTTTATGTAACACCTCAAATACTGTTGTATAGCATGTAAAATGCAAAAAACAAATAATGTCTTTGCTGTACTTGGAGACTTTTTGCAAATTAATACATTTTGAAGACAGTAGCTTGAAATTATTTTTCCTTCATCTCATTTTGGTGTAGCATACTGATTTATTGGAAAAGAAGAATTTATTTTTTTTTCTTGGTTTCCTTCCAGTAGGATATGATTTACATTACAAATATGTTCCTAATAGGTGTCCTTTTTGATCCCTGAATGTGGCGTACTACCTGAAGTGCTGAAAAGTACTATTGCAGATGTTGGACAGTACTACCTGGTGAGGAATTTATCGGTTCACGAATTGGTCACTCATGAATTCATCGATGCTTTTGTGAAGAAAGGTAAGGAGGTAATCAGAACATGACAGATGCAGTAACAGTGTATATTTTTCATAACACAGTAAAACCCATTTATTATTATTTATTCTGAAAAGTATTTTAAAGGAAGGGAAGAAAAAATACTAAGAAAATTCTGTATTAATTTCTTTATCTGCTTTTTCTGCTCTGTGGTATGCCAACATTTGTTTACACCCAATGGGTCCAAAACTTCTATGACCGTTCCCTCTTCGTTTCTCCCTATTCCATCTTAACTCTGCAATCTAGCTATCACGAGGGCTTCCATGTATCCTCACACCTGTTTATCTTTTACGTTTCATCTTTATGCAGATTACTGCAGAGGTCAGCTCCCTTCTCCCTTTCTGATTCCTTCATATTTCAGCACAAGAGTTGTGTTCCACAGCAGACAAGAGAAAAAGACGACAAAATATGCTGTGGTGTTTGGGGTTTGGTTTTTTTTGGTGTTTTTTTTTTTTTTTTTTTGCTAATGGAGCTGCAGCAGCTCATCCTTATACAGTAAGAGCAAAGAGGGCATGAAGAAAGATGCAGCCTCTGCCCAGCCAACTTGCTATTGCATACTCAGAGCACGTGGTTTTTATTGAGCAGGCCCCGCTCATTTGGCTCATGATAAATGTTGTACCCTTCAGATGATTGTCAGGGAGAAAAAAAGCTTTAAAGGGAAAAGAGAGGAGGAGAACATGTGGGTGACACAGGAGAATGACATCCATTCTTTTATAAATGTGGGACTCTTTTTCATACTTCCTTTAGTCTCATAAATGGCTTTTATGCCAGCAGTTTTATGGAAGCAGTACAATATTTGTACACCAAGTTTACAGGATCCGACTCTTGTATTTTTAAGTGCAAAATTGGTTGTGGCAGATAATGCTACAAAATATATTTAGTAATGTGAGCATCTTCCACCTTGTCTGCATGTGAACCAATAATAGAAATGTGTCTGGAAAATACAGGGCTTTCCATTTGCTGAGCGGGGAAGGCCACAGGTGGAAAGAAAGTGTTTTCATATTGGGGCATATTGTTAATATTATCTGTATTACAGGTCCTTTACAGTAGTGCCAGTCCAAGGTTTATAAAAGTAATAACAGAATGCTATTTTGCTTGAGAAGGTATTTGGCATGTTTGATTATCTTGAGGTGAATCTTTCATATTGTCATGTCTGTCTTTAGAGACTGTAATCTCATGGGTTTCTGCTTTACTATTAAAGGTTCATGCTATGCACTTACCTATAACACAAAAATTGATCAAGATAATACTGCAGCTCTGCTACCAAACGGTATGTTTTGTTGTGTTTTTAGTAATACATACTTATTGATTATGGTCTTGGTTTTGGTGGGGATTTTTTGGGGGTTTTTGGGTTTTTTTCAGTTGGAATGATGTAAACTGGAAACTTTAATGCTTATTGTACTTGCCAACTTTATTAGAAATATGTTTGAATCAGAAGAATATTCATTTTAACATATTCTTTACATTCATGCTGTTAAATTATTTATTTCATCTAAAGGAAATTAAGAAAAAAAAATCAGCTTCACTTACGTATAGTATCAGATTGTCAATGCTTCAATCATAATTGCAATTGCTACAGAGGATTATATTTGTGAAAGCGTTGCATTCCAACTTCTTGTTTCCTACTGGTCTTAAAGATAGAATTTGTACCAAAAAAGAAAATTATCAGCACTGCTTAGGAACACTTTTAAAATATTCACTGTTTATTCTTTGAGAATTATGTGACATATTAAAATACTCTTTTGCAGTTCCATCACAGTTTTATGACAAAATTTTCCATCTCAGGTGGAAAAATACAGAGAAAGTAATGAAGCTATTTCAGGCTTCAGATATGTCTGTTTAACAATATATCAGATATAATAGAAACACAAATTGGTCTATTGGCCCTCTAGCGTAAGATGCTGTAAGATGATGGGTGCCTATCAGTGCATAAGTAAATTAAGATTCTTCAGAGGAGGAATTCTTTTATGTGGTCTGTTAGCACAGTCCTAGCAAAATGAACACTTGATAGTATTTATATGATAGAATTTGTATGATAGTTATTACAAACTATGCACAACTAATGCGGAGACAGTGTTACAGTTCCTGGTTATGTCACTATCTGAAATCTTCAGCAGCAGCCTTATTTGTTTGTATTCTATATTATACTGTATTCTGTATTATATTGTTGTATGCTATATTATACAGTAGAATCAAAAGACTGTAGTAGAGATCTGTTGTGTGAAATTCTGTGCTAAGTAGCTGCTGCCAGATTTGGTTCATGAACATGGAAGTGGAGTTGTTCCAGCACGTATCTGCTCATCACTAATAAGCATAGTTTACTCAATGTGAGTAGTCCCACTAGAGTTGGAGGAACTGCTTTTGTATGTTTAGTTGAGCAGTGCACGCATGACTCTCTACTATGTCAGGCCCTGGTGTAATGTAGCGCTCAACCAATGACACAGCAAACGCTAGGGGACAAGTGGAGGAAAGATTGAGGCAATGAAGAGAGGTAGTACAGTAAAAAAAACTATTACTATCTCAGGAATAATATTATACTTTTCTCATTCTAGTTCATAAGACCTCTTTGATAAAAAAGAGTAATTGAGTTATATATTTTTTTAAGGGTTAATCTGGGAATCCATTTAACTGGAACTAAGGAGTCTGGATTACGTTAGTAATACCATTGATCCCAAGCTAACGTTGTATAAGGTATACAGTTCTCGGAAGACTTCAAAGGGGACTAAGTAGAAGATTATTTATACTGAAGTTTGTTTTGTTTATAGGAAAACTAATTCTATCAGTGGATAAGGATACTTATGAGGAACTTGGACTGCAAGGTCGCCCTTCTCAGTATTCGGGCAAAAAAGTAATGAGATATAGTAAGTATTATTTATATTCACAGAGTAATTATTTCAGATCTGTCTGTGAAGCACCTTGTTATGATGTTAAACCAACAATGCTGAAACTTCCCTTTCCTTAAAATTGGTTATTGTCTAGGTCATATTTTTCCAGATGCAGATACAAGGACTGCCTGAAGAGAAAAAATACTTTTTCCAAATAATAAAGCAGTTATAGGGAAACAAATGTGTGATCTTTTGGGTATTCTATAAAATTTTTGATTTTGGGGTCCTTCATAGTCTTTTTTATGCTGGAGTGATGTAGGACGCAAGGATTTTTGTATACTGTGCACAGTATCTATGCCTTCCAATTTAAATCGGAAAATACTAAGCTAATTAAGGTAGAGCTTAAAATTTGCACACTACACAGAAAAAAATTAGTGAAGAGCCTCACCCAAGACTGCTTGTTTGAGAGGCAGAATTGTATTGTGTTTGACACATCTAAAATGGTAATCTCTATATACCAAGTACTTGGAAAATGTTATAGTTTTTTAACAGCTGCAGAGGAGACATACTGAGTGTGATTTTTTTTTTTATTGTTGTTAATTTTTTTTTTTTAAATAATTAAAAAAACCCATGAACACTATGCCATCTCATATGTATTAGAACCTGCAGTACTTGATAGGTAGGTAGACAAAAACTTTAGAAGGGGAAACT
Source organism: Astur gentilis (assembly GCF_929443795.1). Taxonomy (NCBI): domain Eukaryota; kingdom Metazoa; phylum Chordata; class Aves; order Accipitriformes; family Accipitridae; genus Astur; species Astur gentilis. The sequence goes on along the minus strand of NC_064899.1, from coordinate 15,292,745 downwards.
TGTCATCCATAATAAGAATTTTGGCAAAATGGGACACGATTTTACTATTCAGTTTGTCAAGTAAAATGTATGATTTATTTTTTACATGGAAATTTCATGTAGCTTTTAGCCTGTGACCAATTAATCTAGAAAAAAAACAGTTGAAAAAGTGTCATTGCCATATATGTGGCTTTTGATATATGTGCTTTTTTAGTGCTAATAGCTTGCCTAATTACCAAGATATTTTTAAGGTACTGTTTTGGGACTTCTGTCACTGCCATTACAAAAGGAATCTTTCCCTCCAGTCACTAGAAGGCAGTTCCAGATTATATCAAAATAAGGACAGCAGGAGGTGAATATTTACATAATGGGGAGTCATATTTATATAACCAGATACTTTTTATGAAGATGCTGTCTATATGAAAAGGATGTCTAATGTTCTTTGGTTTCTTTGTGTTCTTTTAGTTCGTAATGAATTTAATATGAAAATTTATTTCAACTGAGTAACAACTGCTTTTGTACATTTTTGCAGTTGTAACTGTTGACTTGACTGATTCCGGCTTTCACCCTGATAGCAAGAAACATAACAGAGTGCTTTGGGCCTTGAAAGAAAAGAAACCTTTAGAATTTGACTTCCTACTGGCTTGGTATAATCCAGGTAATAAGAACTAAATGGAAAACTAAAATGTAACTGACATGAAGTTCAGATATTTTTAGTTTACTGTTCTTTTCTAGTGATGGTCCAAATGCATTTTTAGTGGAGGAAGAAGATAGATTAAAATGTGTTTACATGTGATTGTTTGTTTGTTTTGTTTATTTGATTGGGTGGGGGGAGTGTTATGTGCATTACTTCCTACACAGCAGAACATTTCAGTTCGGGAACACAACAGTGATTCATAGGAGATATATTAGTTGCTTCATTTCCTTGTCTCTGTTGCCCAGGCTTTCTGGTGTAACTTTGCCTGTTTGATAGTGCTGCCTCTTTTTTATAAAGTTGTGACATACATGACTATTATTAATACACATTTTTGATTTTTTTTTTTAATTAATACACGTAAGTTACATATTTGGTGTAGTATTTGAGATGGGGAACTTTCATCTCGTCAGTAGTTGTAGGACATGTACAGAGTCCCTATTTCTGTTGTGTGCCATGTACACTGATACACATGCAATCTGCTATTTTATCATTTTATTCTCAAGCACTTGTTTGAGATTGGAGCAGAGTAAGAGGTTGTTATAAGAAATTGTATTGTCTCAGATCATCTTTCTTCTAGTATTTATCTACTGTTTTCTAATTACTTTTGTTTTTTCCCCTTGGGATTTAAGTATTGCTCTTCCTCTCGGGGTTGCTTTCCAAAGTCCTCAGTTGCTTGTATAACCTCAGAATAGGCTGTGTCTAGGGATATGTGGCATATGCATAGAATTGACAAAAACTGCAGGAGTATGTACTGCAACACAATGTTTTTTCTTCATCATAGCTGTGTAGCTTTTAGTGTAGTTCTGCTTTGAGTTTCCAGGCGAGACAGATGTTGGAGAGGTCCCTGAGAATGCTTTCCCATCTGCTCTTTACATTGTTACTCTTTCCGAGCTCTTCAAGACCCAAGTCTGAGCAGGAGTTAACTGATCTGAGAAACTAAAGCTTCTTACGAGCTCCTTTAGCAGTGTCCCATGTTTCACTTTAGTCCTTCATGTTTCCTTTCCCCCTTTTTAAGTACTAATCATATGACAAGGATCCGTCCTTGTTTGTCATACAGAAATTGTTTAAAGGCTTGCAATTCCCATCCTTGTAGTCTTCAGGAAAGGGTCACAGTGGAGACTGTTGCTACCATAAATGGTGACATAAATCCAACTAAGGTGGCAGATCTTTGGGCTCAGCTTGCTTGGATTTATTGACCCTGGGCAGAGAGCAAAATGCCTCTAGGGCCAGTATGTTTCTTATGTTGTTTGCTGCCAGGGTAGCAGCATTCAGGAAGAAGAGCATTCCTTTTCCTCACTTTCTTACATCCAAAAAATGGGTCAGGTCAATCATTTCCTGAATATGGAGTTAAGTCTGAATGCCTTTCTCTGCAGGAATCTTGTGCTTATAACACACGAAAGACTCTTAGTTCCATAGTACTGCCAAAAATAAAACTTTTATAGATTTTTATTAATAGACATGAGGCATCGTGTAGATTCTGCTGGAAGGGAAAAAGAGGGCTGTATTTTGTCAAGAGAATCTGTGTCCTCCATGAACATTCTGCTTTCAGCCTTTCTGCTGATAACTGGTGTTACTTGCTATGGCCAACACTGCTGCAAACCTATAAACAATTGTTCCACTTGCCAAAAGCAGGATTTTTTTGTTTTCATACCCGTTTTTCCCACTTAGTGGCTCTGGCACCAAGAGGAACAGAAAAAGGGAATATGAATTGTCTCAAGTCTTTATTGAGAGGCAAACCAATCTTCTCTTTTCTATTGCTGTAATTTCTATGACAATTTTAAATGCGTATTGGCTGAAATACACTGGCCTCCAAAAAACTTTGACAATGTGCCTGGTTGTTGCTGACATGGAGAGCTATCATGCAGCTAGAGAAATTTTTCTCTTGGAGTCTTGACTGTAGTCTTTGAGATTTCCTGAAGTTAGGGCTCTAGCTGAGGCTCCCATATGCAGCGGACATTTAAAATGTATAATTTTTTATAATTGACTAAGAATTCTAGGGCAATATTATACATTCTTTAAACCTGTTAGTTTAACAAATGCCGATAGGAAGTACGGGCTGAAGGAAGATTGTGTCTGTTCTGGCCTTTTAGGACAAGGAAACTTTCTGCAGGTGTGAAGGCATGTTCCAGGAGAATTTAAATGACGCTATAGCTTTTTGCAAAGTATTCCTGAGATCTGGAGGAATTTATTCTGCTGGAGTTGTTCATGATTCTAGAAGCCATACTGTCCCTAGGAGGCAGTTTTTAGTGAACTAGTGATGCTGGGTTCCCTCCAGACACTCAGTGTTTTTTGAGGGAATACTACCTGGTTTCATGTGATCTTAGTTCCCTTTACCTCATCTTAGAGATGGATTATCTTTGTGTACATCTACCACGTGTATTCTCCCTCAGGTTGCAATGCTTGAGGAATTTCTAGAGATGCTGAACTAGAGATGATCTAATGGTCTAGTGCACACACTACCCTTCTACAGTAGCGAGTACCTGTGCATGAGCACAAAGGGAGTGTATGTATGGGCACTAGTAATGCAAAATGTTCTCTGGCCTTGTGTTTATAGGCACGGGTATATTTACAGTGTGAGTGCATTTGCAAACCACGTTATCTTGGGGAGCAGTTAACATGTTCCTGCTCCCTTTCATGTGTTCCTTTTCAGGAACGCTGAATTCCTTTCTAATGAGTTAATTTTATTACTTGCCCAGTTAATCTGCTTGAATTTTCTATTGACAGATCTATACTTGCTAGTTAAGTAGTAAATTTAGTGAGCTATGCTAAGTTGCTGGATCTTGTACTAATTTTTATTTCCAAGGTAAGGAAGCTGAAGAGTCTATGGCTTTTGCCAAGGATAACAGCATGTAAGCGGTTTTACACACTGCATTTTCTTGTACGCGTATACAAAGGTTTCATGTATTCAGTGCTCCTTTTGTTTAGTAGTTTCGTAACAGCTGTTTGTGGTGCTCTGTTGTTAAGGTGCAGAGGGATCAACGTTGATGTCATACTTTTCAAAAAACCAAATACAGGCCCTGAAGCCAAAAATAACTTTCAGCACACTAAGGGACTTGGAGTGTCCCGTGTTGCAAAGTAACGAACTACAAGGAAAGCCAGATGAGTCCTGCAGTACAGAGGAGCTGTTTGAGTGGCTGGGTGCTGTCTTGAATCAAGTTAGCTTGTAAGTATTTGAACTTGTTTTATCTTTAAATATATTTTAAGTAAGGAAAGCCACAGTTCATTTTAATGAGGAGTTAAATAAGAATTAAGAAAGGCACATTTCTATAAGTGGGAAGTCCATTATGCACTTAAGTGTTTGTTCTAAGTCTTGAATAACTTACCTGTGTCTTTAGGGGTACCCGTCTGTACTGGTTTTGGCTGAGATGGAGTTAATTTTCTTCATAATAGCTCCTACTGTGCTGTGTTTTGGATTTGTGAGGAAATAACACAGGGGATGTTTTCGCTATGGCTGAGCAGCGCTTACGCAGCATCAAGGCCTTTTCTGTTTCTTACACTGTCCTGCCAGCGAGTAGGCTGGGGGGGGTGCGGGCAAGAGGCTGGGAGGGAACGCAGCCATGACTGCAGACCCCAACTGACCAGAGGGATATCCCACACCATATGGTGGCATGTTCAGCAATAAGAGCTGGGGGAAGGAAGGGTGGGAAGTGTTCAGAGTTACAGCGTTTATCTTCCAAAGTCACACTTAGACATGATGAAGACCTGCTTTCCTGGAGATGGCTAAACATCTGCCTGCTGATAGGAAGTAGTAAATGAATTCCTTAGCTTGCTTTGCTTTCACATGCAATTTTTGCTTTACCTATTAAATTGTCTTTATCTCAACCCATGCATCTTCTCACTTTTACCTTTCTGATTCTCTCCCCCACTGCACTAGGGGGGGAGTGAGCGAGTGGTTCTGTGGTGTTTAGGTGCTTACCAGGGTTAACCCACAGCACCATGACATCTTGTGTATTAATTGCTTGGCCATTAGTTGCTTTGGTATTAATTTAGATGATATACATAGATACTAGTTTGGTACAAGTTTCAATTACTACGACTTCCTATGGAAGATTTAAAGTATATTTATTTTAGTTGTTTTTTGGGTTTTTTTGCAGAAACAACAAATCGTCTAGCTTCTTATCAACCTATTGCTGTCCTCAGCCCAACACAATGGTGGAAAAAGCTTTTTTGTGCACAATCACAGGCTTTATAATTCCTGAGAAGATAATTCAGTTATTGGAGCAGCTGTGGTAAGGGCAGGAGTACATTACTAAAACACTTGTACTTTAACACTTTTTAATTTTTGAAATCACTTTTAAATACTACTTTTCAGTAGTGCAGTTGGAGTTAAATAGCAAAATATACACAATGAAGAATTTTTTAATTAGGAAATGAGCTGGAAGCTTAACATTGGTATAAAAAAGGCGATAAATGATTTTGGATACTTCAAATTTGAAAATGCCTGCCCTGTATTCTAGTAATGACTCTGCTTTTCATTTCTAAAAAACAGTGGCTCTACTGAACTCCTACATTTTCCAAGTTCCCCCCCCCCCCCCCGGTCTATGAAAATCAGATGCCCTCAAATATGTCTGATTTAGTATTTTTAACTACTGATGGAAAATGTGATTGAAATCCCTTTATGATACTAAAAAGAGTATCACAAGGTACTTCAAGGTTATTATGGCATTACAATAAATTAACTTACAGTGAGTTTTTTGAATCAAGTGTTACAATGTAGGACACTGGATAGTGATGAATGGGGTAGCTGTAGCTCTAATTCAATACCAAACTACATGATACTAGTGTGTCATAGACCAGTGTGGTATCTGTCTGTATTATATATTAGTGCTACTGATAGCAAATTCTGGAAGCTCCTTGCTCCATGTGTGAGACAACACTTGAAGTGCCTGGTGGCTACCAATTGTAGCACTGACTCATGACAATATTGCTGTTCCTTTATTTGGAATATGATCATTACTCTGAGCAATTTTCAAATCTCATGCAGAAAGCCTCCCTAGGCTAGGGTTGGAACACAGGTTTCCTTGGCTTTTATTCTCTCCTTAAGAGCAGTGGATAATGTCTGGGTTTGATTATTTGTAATCCATTTCCTTTCTGGTGGTAAAAGTATTTGTGTCAAGAATAGCCTGACTATGTTTCTTCCTTCAATGTCTTTTTTTTGCCCTGATAGCAACTGTTCTCAGTAAATGTTCTATTTTCTGAAAGATAATGCATGCTGTAGGAAATTGAGAACAGCTACTTTACAACTTAGAAATTTTTCGAATTGCTATTACTTGCAGGTTTGCCATGTCTAAAAGTATGGTAGGCATAATCGAGGGTCAATCTTATTTTATTTCCTAATGTCTTCTGATAGAGTATTTTCTTTTGAATCTATTCATTATGTACTAAGGCATGGGTTTTTTAACTGTTAATTACAAATTTTCACTGAAGTGCCTGGGTCTGATTTTTTTTTTTTTTTTAACTTTATGTTGTATACTTGGACATGCTGTCTATTCCATTATAATTATTGATACCTTGTTGTCTTCCTTGCAGTTGCTATTTTGGTGAACCAAAACTGGCATATTGGCTGACCTTAACTGTGCATGGCTTTGCAGACAGCCCTGTTTCCTGGAGAGAAAGTGAACATGGTTTCCACAAGGGAGGAGAGAACTTGTACAACTTTGTCATTTTCAGAAACCTGGACTACTGGCTTCAGATGGCTGTAGGAACTAATGATGATTGTCCTCCATAAAGCTATGTCTACAGAAGAAGTTTTCTAATAATCCCATGTTACTGTATAGAAACCTAATAAGATAGTTTTATAAAAGTTATTAGGTAACAAGTTAAGTACTAAGAGGCTGTATATGGTTTTCCATTATTTATAGCCCTTAAAAGATGACCTGCAATCGAAGGAATGGATTTTTGTTTCTTCACTGTCATACAGTGCCTTCTGAAAGACTTCACAATTCTAGCTTTAAGAAAAAGATATGTTTTTGAGCGTTTTAAGTTCTCAGGAATTGACTGTAGGTGGTTTTCCTTTTATCCAGGAATGATTTTTGGAATTTGAAAGTTAGTTTTACAGATTACTAGCTAAAATATTTGGGAGGAAAGCACATTTTGGGATTTAGTGTTTTCTTTCTTTACGTTAAAGATCTATAGAACCTTCAAATTCATGTTTAAGACATTTCAGCCTACATGCTGGCAAATAAATAAAAGAAGGGAGAGATGTGTTCTCCATAATTTGGTAGGGAGGAGGAGAAGAAAGCTGAGGAGAAGGAGGTATGTGACAGTGGGAGGAGCACCCATTAAACATGGAAAAAGTGAAGACTTACTGACCTGCTTTTTGGATTTTGCAGATCACAGTTGGTTATCAGAAAAAAGTTGATTTTTAAGTAATGCAAAAGACTACTGCTTGCTTTCTTAATTAAACTCCACACACTCAACCCCCCAGCCCCACCAAATCTCTACTTTTAAAAGTAGCTTGTGATTCTTGCTTACAGGACAGCTCATGGAGCTAAGATTTCACTGTCATGTTATTGCAGACACATTTCTGGGAAGAATGCTGTGGACATACCCTCAAACAATGCAGTTCAAGTCAAACAGGTTCTGTTAACAATAAGCAGTAATACTGAGAGCATAGGCAGCTTTAAAGAATCCAGGTTAACTCCTGTTGAAATCCATGAAAGGTTGGATGGTGGGTTGGGGGGAGCAGATGGGCGTTATTTGGGTTTTGTTTTATGGAGTGGGTATGTGTCATTAAAGTACCAATGCAGTGCGGAAAACGAAGTTGTTCACTTGACGGAGTAAGAGATTGGTAGTGGAAGTTAGGGCATAGCTGTAGTGGAAACATCAAGATCTCCTATCAGGGTGAGTGGCACAGAAAAGCAGAAAGACCATGGGAAGCAGTTGAGCTTTCTTTTTTTTATCTGTTTATTGGCTCTCTTCAGTGAGGAGGATCATCCTGGGTGATTTGCTGGATGGTATTTGTTTGTCATACACCTCCACTAAACATAACCCCTTTTGCTCAAGTTTTGTTACATGTTTCACAAACACAAATCAGCAAACAGTTTTCTAAATCATTACATTGTTTTTCGAAATTATCCTGCCATGAGACTTTTCTGGTAGGTTAACAGAACAGAAGTGCCTCTTTGTCACATGCACAGACATAGACTCACACGATCACAAACTGAATGGACAAGAGTCTGGGAAAGTTCTTGACTTGGCACTTGACTAGTAAATACTTAACATGGCTGGCTCAAACTTTGTTTCATTACTGTGCATGAGTGCAAATGGCTTCAATTGTTGGCCAAAATCTGCTTTTGAAAGTGTCTGTTGAGGGATTATGCCATGTGTCAACTTTCAGAGGAGACTAGTAACCAGGAGCGTCTTCCTTTTTCCTCTTGATCAGAAGGTCTCTTAAAAGCTTGGGCTTTCCTGAATGTTAAACTGGCAGCGAAAGTTCCAATACAAAGTTTAAAATCTTAAAACTTTATGAAAAGTTGGGTGAAGTTTGCAGCTGCTCCAGTAACTGTGCTCATTTTTGTCAGATTCTAGTAAAACTTTTTCTCCAACAATGTGTATACATGTGTATACATACAAACAAGTGTAATGTATACTGCTGGGGGGGGGGCGGGGCTATCCAGAAGTAAGAATCTTGTATTGGTGGGTTTGTTTCTCTTAGTAACTATTGGCCTTGGCTCTGAAATGGCAGCAGGACCAGGTGAAGTGATTTTTCTAATTGGCACCTGGTTGCAGAGCACCTTGGGATCATTGATGAAGTAGCTGCTGCAGAAGTGCTGGTGGGTACAAGTTGATAGCCTTGTTGAGACAATTCTGGAAGGCAAGCTGAGAAGCAGGCATTTCAGCTCTACCAGCTCTCCTCCAAATGTGAGTATTAAGGTTAATCTTTTACGGGTATCTAGGAAAATCTCTTCAGATTAGTCAACAGTTCCCTTTGCCTCCTATCTACGTAGGTAATAGGCTAAACATTTCTCAAAGCTCAGTGCTGTAGGCAGAGTCATTTGGCCATGCTGCTTCCTACAATCCCTAGTTGTCTTCTGGTGGTTGTTTCAAATTGCTTTTCCAGCTAAGGAAGGAATGAAAATACTGTCTCTGAATCCTGTAACTTGAGATGCTGAGTTGGTTTCTAGCTTTTTCTGTGTTTTCTTTAAATCTGCACAAAGTATAACTGAAAACCTTGTGCTGTTAATAGTCACTGCAGTTTGTCTGCTCTTAGACTTGGTGAGATGATACTGCATTAACCAGATCCATGCTTTCCTAGCAAGATCCAATAGTGTGTCTGCCTCTTCAGAGGCAGGCTTTCCTGCACTTGCTGGCCTTTGTAGATGCACAGAAGAGAAACTGTGGGGTGGAATTGACTCCTTTCTTACCACCTGCAAACAACTGTTACCTGAGGGAAGATTTTCCTGGGATGAGGGACAGCAGCTTGTTCTCTAGGGTCTGTGAGGACAGATGGAGTACTGTGTCTCCCCAGGAGACTCCTAAACACAGAGGAGACTCCTGCTGAGAGAAGGAACGGGAAGGTATTGCTCACATGCCTGGGAAACAGGTTAGGAGGGAAGATCTGGGACTAGGCCAGGTGGGCAGTAATTCAAGGAAGAATTGGGCAGGGCACATGAGGTGGAGATAAAAGGTTTTGCCTGAGAATGAAGGATAGCTGCTGGTGGTGTTCTTCCCCTTTGTGCCTGCCTGTGAGGGAGGACAGGAAAGTGCAAGAGGTTCCTGAGAGCTGCAAAAGTAATGGGGAGCAGCTGTGCACCAGCTGCTTCTGAGATCAAAGGGCTGACTGCTTGCTAAGGACTTTCCCTCTGGGGAGTGTTATATCTAGCATGGGGAAGGAGAGTCGAATATCAGAATGCAGAGACAAGCCTGGGGCAAGCTGGGTGCATGAGGAGTAGAGGTTTTTGTTGTCCTGGTATGCAGAGAGACAGTGATAAGACACTCCTTGAGAGCTAGGGAACTGCTCTGCTTTAACCTCAGGCCTTCTACTGAGCTGTGCATTCCTGCCTCTGTGTTGGTGGAAGGAAAGGGAATTTTGTTGAGAGGTTACAGGGAGTAGCAGAACCAGCTGGGAATGGGCCACAAAGATCACGTGCTTTTCCAGCCACGTTTGAGCAAGTGGTTGTGTGCATTCAGAAATTGGTGGGTGTGGAACAAATAGAGCACAAACTTCTATGTTGACAGAGGGGAGATAAAAGCTGAGGCAGCTGGATAGCATGTGTTATGCAAAATCACTCTAAATAGAATATATTTGCCTTTTTGGCTTGCACATGCCAACAGAGTCAGGAATGTGTCTGCAGAAATAAAGGCATGTGTCCCATAATGGCCTAACGGTGGCGGCAGTATTTTGTGTGAGGAAGGTAATATAAGCATGGGGGACTCTGAGAAAGTTAAGGATGAGAAAAAGAACTTTCACTATGAGATTCTAGAGATGTGGTTGCAGAGGGAAAGCACAAGATTTGGAACAGCTTAGATCTGGGGAATGCAGGAGAGACAAGAATGAGTGCTAATCTAAGGCTGCTTGAAAGGGAGGTCATGGCTTAATGGAAGGAGAAGCATAAGCTTTGTTTTGATTGCATCATGCTGTCATTTACTGGGGAATATCCATTTTGGAGAGGCTAGCTGAGATGTAAAGTCTGGAAAAAATCCAACAAGAAAACAGGTTCATATGTCATCAGCTGGGGGATTGCATAGGAATCGTGGGAGTGAGGGAGATGGATCAAAGATGGGCTATGTTTTTGTTGGAAACTTGTGTGCTTTTATTATTCCTTGTTATAGGCTGTCTCTTTCTGTCTTATCTGTAAGGTTTCTGAGAGTGTTACAGAAACACCAAAGATTTAAAACTCTCTTGAGAATAGGTTGGATGATGTTGATATTGCTGTTAATTGCAGTTAGTTGGGCTGCTCACCCAGTGCTGCAGAAACAGTGTGGAGTTCTGCACATGTAGAGAGCACCCCTGCTACAACTACTGCAAAAATATATGGTAAGCTTGACAAAAGGTAAAAAGGAAGATGAGAGCTTAGAGGGGTATTTCTTTTCCTCCTCTCATGGGAGGTGCATAGCAAATCAGTGGCTGATCTGGGATTAGAAAGAAGGCTTTTCATAGCTGGTCTAGTACTCTAGCTACTAGACTATAGTTCTCTGATGCTGTTAATTAAAGATTAATGCATGCAATTGAGTCTGTCTTTAGTATTTCTTTATGTGGAAGCTATACTGGAACATGCTTGAACTGTTTCTCTTAATCATTTTTATTCACAGAATAGAGCTTAAAGAGCAAAACCAGAGACTAATTCAATTAGTGGGCTATTAAATAACCACCTTCTGAATATTAACAATTTCAGAAATATCTACTATAAACTAAGGCAGCTCTTCATAAAAGACTGGTCTCTGTTTCATCCTTGGAGGTAGCTTCCAGCACTGCTTAACAATATTTGTTTTAATGCAGCCATATACAGGACCAAAAAGGGAGAGCTAAAGTGACTTGAGCAGTTTTCAGCTTTCCAGAGAGCAAGGTGCAGGGTGCCTTGGCTATGCCAAGTTTCTCTTAGCTGGCTTTATTAGAACAATTTATTGGGCTTTAGTTAGTAGAATATGGATATGTTTTACTTGGGTAATTAAAGAATATCCTCAGCAGTGGTATATGCTATGCTCTCCCCCCACTGTAAAATATAGATAACCATTGATAGTAACACTATTGTTAATGTCTAAGCCAGATGTCTAGGTTCACTAGATACCAACAATCTTTCTGCATCGTATGCCAGTAGGGTTGCAGAGAATGTAAAGGGACTAAGTTTTATTATGCGATTGCAGGTGAAAAATAGCATGTTTGTCGATTTATCATGAAGACAAGTATTCATAATCTTTGTCACTGTTGAAGTTTGTACTGTTTTTCAGTGCTACCAAATCAAGTATGCAGTTTTAAAAGGATATAGCTTAAGGCTCTATGGGAAACTAGTGCTATTACACTGCAATATTCAACAGTTTTTGTAGTTTGCCATGGGATGAAAGCCATTGGGACAACACCAATTACAATTTATGAAGAGAGGTTTCTTCTTTGGTATTGACGCAAATGAAGAGTTTAAGTGGTCAGCTTTTGCAGGGCAGGCACAAAACAAAGCAGTGATACATTGGGTTTTGTGCCTGTTTTTTGGTTAGATATTAAATCCAACTTTAGAGCTTCTGGTGTCAGAACAAGATGTTGTAGTCCCATAAACTTATTTAAATGTGCTCAAATATTTTTATAAGCTTTATGACAGTTGGGTATCATTTGTTTTCCCATAGTTGCTATAAATGCCATATAACGTACTTGTGACTGATTTGACAGAAAGGTGGTTTTGTGTTCCAGATGTCACTAAAATTTGTACTACTGTACAGGATGTTGTGACTCGCATCTCTCGTGTTAAATACTGTGGAATTACAGTCTGAGACATGTGGAACCTCTGTACCTGCGCTGATCTTAAAGGTCAGTAGGAACATTTAGCAATCCGAAGTAATGGGTCCCTTGGCCAGATGATTAAAGGTATTCATGTGACCAGTATGGGTTTGCAAAGTCTGTGAATTAAGTCTTTAAAATTAGGTAGGCACCACTACTTTTTACAGATCTAACCAGAGGGTGTCTACCTAACTGTGAAGACTTGTGAAAGACTTTTGAAAATCTGTAAAAGCAGAGCATTGTGGTGCCTACTTGTAGGCAGTTAATTCCTCAATGGCCTTAACAGCCTTCAGGTTGGATACCCAGTCCCACAAAGCGCATTTACTCTTGTGCTCAGAATAGAGATCCAGAAAAGTCAGCATGCTGGTTAGTGAGCTACCTGTGCTAGCTGGTAGACAGTGTGAAGGACTACAGTCCACGTTCAGATTCTAGCTCAGCCTGCTCTGATGGAAGCGGGGGTTTGGTTTTGGGGTGTTTTTTTAGGGGGGACAGGGAACAGGCAGCTTGAGCTAGAAAGGCAGGGTTGCCTGAAGAACTGTGATAGAGACATCTGGGTTTTACCTGTAGCTCTGATAACAAATTGCTGGGTGACCTTCTACAAATAACTTAACAGTTTTGTGTTTCTCTGACACTTTCCCGTTCAATGCAACAGACTTAGAGATGCTACTTGCTTTGTAAAGCACTTTGAGAGGGGCATAGGTTATCATTTAGTGTTCACAGAATTTACTTCAGAACCTAGAATTAGCTCTTGCCACATCCGTTTTCCTCTGAAGACTGCTGATCAGAGAGGGGTGGTTTTGACCAGGGCTCCAGGGCAAAACAAGTCTTATCTTTCCTCTACCTGCCTGGAGGGTGATATAAGTGAAGGAAGTGGTATGAGGTTTACTCTGCTTGAGGCAAGACTGTAATGTGCTGGAAAACATGACTCCATTTAGTTGGCAGCATTGTAGAGTACAGGGATGAAGGGTAACTAAGGGTAATGTGAAGCATTTGGGATATTTATAAAAATGTGAAATGGCTTTTCTTGTTAAAAGAATGGTTGTGCATCATTAAAGGCTACAGAAGTGAAGTGGGAACATGCTTTCCACATCAGGAGGAGAGCAATCCTTAGCAGTTGCTAATCTATTTATGTTCCAGTCATGCCCAGAGTGTGGCTTTGAGGTCTGAAGCTCTTGTAATTGCCTGGAATATGTCACTCTGCAGCAAGATTCATTGTTATGTTCTCCCCAAGAGGAAGGCTGAGATTTTTAGCTGTAGGACTTGCCTTTCAATCAAGCAGAGAGACATGGCTAAATTCCCATGTATTGTTTTGTTGAAACACTATTAATTATGGCTTCCATTATAAGCATGTCAGTTCTATGCAATCTGGGCAGAAATTGATGCATTTGGTGGGAAGCAGCCAGAGCTTTATTTTGGGGATTATACATGAGTTTTAGGAGCCAGGTTTTGATCCCTGTTGATAGAAGTCCCTCAAACTCTGCAGGATCAGTAGGATGCTTGTTTGGTTCCCTGATTTCTCAAAGGTTCAGAGGCTTAATTTTTTTTCTTTCCTTTTTCTCAACTTCTTGCTGCCAGGTTTTCATTGCTATCCCCCAAGCAATGTTCAAAACAATTAGACATTAAGCCTCATTAAATGAGAGTGAACTCAAAGCTCCATGCCTTGCATGAAGGTTTAGAGGGGCAAGATTCAGCGGGGATTGAACACAGTTTCAGGAAGCTATGTAAGATGTGGCTTCAAAAAGGCTTCCAGCCTAACCTCACCCATGTTACTTTGCATGGGAACGTCTCTCCTTTGTGCCTTCCCTTGAAGAGAAGTGAGTGCATTTTTAAATAGCGAAGAATTTCTGTAGCTTCCTTTCAAGTCCCCAAGGTACCGTTGGCCGTGGGAACCTCTCTATATAGCTCCTATGGAACCAGGAGCTTGGAGTACAGCCATGACACTTCCATGTAAGAAAGCACACATGCCCTATGCAAAACTCTTCACTAGTGTTGGTAGCCTGAGTGGAAAAACCAATTTTTATTCTATAGATCCATTTCTTTTGTGAATGACAATCTATGCTGACTTTTCCTCCCTGGGGCCTGAAAGTGGAGTTGCTGCTGAGCTTCAACTAAATTGGAGACTTTTTTAGATCCAGGTGCTGTTCTTCCTGCTCCTTCTTTAATTGCATGGCTTGATAAAGTGAATTGTATGCTGAGGACCTCTAGGGAGGGGAGCTGTGAAGAAAATATCTTTCTTCACGCCTGTCAGAAGGTAGGTCTGCCCCATCCAGGACTGCTTCGGTACTTTGTAATCTGGAGCAGCTTGCTCTTTCTTTTCTAACTCTGGTACGTGTTGGTGGGTTGCTTCAGAAACTTCAAGTGCTCTTGGATTTACTGGAATCTGTTTCTAAAATTGTTTACTGTGCTGAAACTGAGAAATCAGCCAGAGAGATGGGCTTTGTTGCAGGCAGGGGGCCTGGTCAGTGTCCTGCTGGCCCAGCCCCACCCTGCCCTTGGCCAGAAGTTGCCACAGCCTGTGTAGATGAGCAAGCAGGATTTGCTTCCAGGGAATATAAACCGTGGAGTTCGTGGCCTCTCTTCTGGAAGAGTAGTCTGACAACTGTCATCCAGACAGAAAGCCCTCAGCACTGAGAGCTCACTCTCCTCTTTAACTCACAAATGGTATACCTCCAAGATGGTGCTTGGTTGTTTTTACCTTCAGAGAGCAGTTATTTCAGGAATACCTGCCATTTTCTGAAAGACTCAAAAAATGTGATTTGGAAACAAAGTTAAGGGGTCAAAAACTGCAGTGGTAACATAGGACAGATTTTGGCTGAGGCTTTTTCAATAGCATAGAAATTGCTTCATGAACCAGATTTGTCCAAAGTGTCATAGGTGCTTGTCCCTGTAAATTGTAGGGACAGGGTAGAAGCATCTCGGGTTCTTAAAAAAAGTGCAAGCTCATACAGTTACTACTCTAAAATGGCTGTGGTGCCCCCTTTCTTCCCTCTGAATTAAATTTCAACACAAAAGCCAAAGTGTATAAAGAAGAAAACTAGAATTTAGAAATTGGTTTTAGACTGAGACTGAACATGAAAAATTTTGCCTTGGATGTTTTAGATAGTAATATAGAAAAAGATACAGTATTTTAACACTAAGTTGAGGCTCTAATGTGTTTTTCTCCAAATCCAGTAAGTCTTGTGGGCAGAAGAGAACAGAATTTGTTAAGATGGTTGATTTCGGTGCTAATAGAGAGCTCCCAGGTTCTTCTATAGTGTCCTGAATCTGGTAGAAACATGGTTTTTTTCTTCCTAATGAACAAATAGCTTACTGTGCTAAATACTTCTACACGTTTAGATTTATTCCGTTTGCACTCAAAACAAGATGAGATGCCACCCTATTCTAAGAGGAGATCTACAAATACCAGAATCTGTGCAAAAATCAAGCAGCTGATCAGCACTGTAATAAACCCTCTTGGTTTCTTGCCCTTGTGCAATTATGGAAAGAAAAAAAACCTCTTGATAAATGGCTATGAAAGGCATTTACATACAGCAAGTATGCTGGCTTATAAGTAAGTACCGTTGTGGATGGCATCATCTGGTGATGGTGGCCACAAGAGCTGCATCCTCTGATCAGCTCTGAGCTGTTCTATGTGACCCTGAGTGGGGGCTTATTGAGTCAGATTTTTCAAAGAATCCTGTTTCCATGTAGAAGTAGAAATAAGTAGCAGCCTTCTTGTGGACTTAAGTTTCCTTTGACTTCATGGATCTTTAGTGTTCTCTCTTTTTTTTTTTTTTTTTTTTTTAACTCCCACAGATGTTGTACTGTGTCTGTAGTGTGAAATTACTACAGTCAATTTTAGTACAGAGGGGATAAACTTGATTCCTGCTGTCTAAAATCTTCCTGCATGAACTTCCTGGATGTTCTCAGTGAAGGATTCAGTATTGGCAGTAGCACATTTAGAGGGAAACAGTGCAACTTCTGAGCACTTCACTGAATTTCTAACCAGTTCTTACACTGAACACAAAATGCTGTAGTCTGCTAGCAGCGTTATGTCAAGCGCTGTACTAATGTGTAAAGAGAGACCATCTCTGCCTTTCAGTGCTTCCAATCTTTTCTAAAAAAAAAAAGTCATGGAGAAAAGTGGTAAAGTTGCACAAAAGATTTTGCTGTTACTAGAAAAGGGAGGCTAGAGAAGAGAGAAATGCACTGTAGAGTGTTTCACCCAAGCTAATGCTTTTAAACTTGATTGGTTGTTCTTAAACAAGGTTCAGAAAGTTTGTGATTAGACATGTAGCCTGTTGAATTGTGTCCCTGTAGTTGTTGAGTGTGTATTGCCAGCAGAATAATGTCCTATTTACCAGGTTTTGGAGGTATTGGCAAACTACCAAAGGGATCTGTCACTCCTTATTTTTTTATTCTTCTCTCCCAATAGCATCTGGCTTGCCTTGGTGATGGAAAAGGCTGGTACACGGAAAATTCTGAGACAGACTTTCAAGAACAGTAACGGTTTGAGATAGTGAAAACCAGTTTCAAGATACTGTAAAGAACTAGGGGAAGCTTTCTGGGAAGGGAGTTGAAGCCAACCAAAGAGAAGTCTGGACTATTAAATTAATTAGCCTGTCATGAGGCTTTTGAAAGCAAAGATGGAGCTCTGTTAGCATGTTGGCTTCATGGCAAGTGAGAGCTGGCTGGAGCCTGTTCATCTGCATGAAATTTTGAGATGAATTAAAGTCTTAAAGCCTGTGGGTTTTGTTGAAAAATGACATTTTGAAAGAGGCAAGTTGGCTGCTAGGAGTCAGAATCACAACAGAGCCAAAATAAGCTTCGTATTCCTTAACCCCTGTGTTACTGAGGTCCAGATTATCCCAGATGATGTACAAATGCACAAGGAGCAAGCATTGTGAGCTGTCAGGGTTTTTTGGGGGGGGAGGGGCTATAAACTACAGTTGTCCATTATGTAAATACACAGCAGGTATGAAAAAGACTGCGTTATTCAAACCCGATACTGTTTATGAGGAAAGGGAGGAGGTGGCTATAGAATAAGAAGAGGAGGGATGTGAGTAAACTGAAAACTCAGACTGTGACTTCAGTGTTTGGCACAAGTCAGAAGGATAAATAAAGCACTGAGATGGTAGGGGGCAGGGAAAAGAGAAGTGTCAAGCATAGCATAAACAGCAAGTCTCAAGCCAGTGTGCTGTGCACTGTGTTAGTAGGCATCAAGTTGGATTTGTGGGAAAGATGGGTAACAGCAAAAGATACTAAGGGGTTTGAATGAAGGCAACCAAAAGATTGCTGTGCTCCACATGTTTTTGTACTCCAGTATGAATCAGATGCAGCTCCATGGGACTTCAAAGAGGAAAACTAACATAATGCTAGGAGAGAAATGGGCTTTCTTTTTATTAGAAAAGATGCAGATTAGATAAAATTGTGGTTTATGTGATTCCGTGTATGTGGAGAGCTGGCATCAAGGGCTGAGAAACTAGCAAATTAAAAAAGCCCAAAGAGAAATGGACTGGATCCCAAGGGACTGCTTATTCTCTCCTGATACAAAATGATCATTAAGAAAGATAAACTTATTAAAATTGGGTAGTAAATATAATTTTGGGCAGATCGTAGCCAACAATGCTCATGGCCTACTTCATATATGTGTGAATGGGAGCCTAAATGCCTTAGGATCTTTAACACTGTATAGCAGCAGCTCTGGATAGGTCAAGCTAGAAGGGTGCCAGTCTTCCTCCTGTACCCCTGTGTTCCTTTTACAAGTATTGCTGAACTCTTCAGATAGTGAGTGGTTTTACATGTCCTTGTCAAAAGCTATTCTGAGCGCTGGTAAAGTTCTGCTTCAAGGTTGCTGTTGGATAAAGGCAACACAGCAGAGGGGGGTGAAGGTTGTTAAATACGTGGCTGGATACAGTACTGATCCAAAAGACAGGGAAGGATATAGTGCACAGCCTTTCAGGGACTCCTGCCCCTTCCCTCCGTAAACCTGAGGGACACCATTTTTTATAATTTTGTATGTCCGTATGATTTGATCAGGGGATGCATAGTTCCTGCTAAAGAAAGAAAACTACTATTCAGATTAACTCTTTCTAGGCAGGAAAAATCTGTGCAGATCAAGTAACAGTGCAAAAATCATTGCACTGTTCCATCTTCTGTCTCAAAAAAACCTATAATTTTTTTTTTTTGCTTATGACAGAGGACATCAAGGAGGATGTGCCTGATATCTACCTCCAGAGTTCCTGGAATTGCTTGTGAAAGTTTCCCCATCATATATAATCTTGGACCAAGGAACTTTAAAGCGAAGCTCCTGAAGCTGTGCCAGCAGGCCCTGTTTTGTAGTTTTATGAACACTTCTGATCTTCACAAGCGTTGAATTCAGAAATTCTGCTGGAACAATGTTAGCTCAGTGACAGGGGGATAAAATTGAGTTTAAGGTTGTCTTGATACAAGGTAATTGGGTGACTTGTTAGTAAAACATTTTTTTTTTTTTTTTTTAAAAAAGGAAAAGTTACTGAACAAATGTGGTTAAAACTCTTAAAATGGGCAAAACCTTGCAAACTTAATGGGTAAGTTGTCCATGCAGAATATACATGTGAAGACTGCACATTATGTATTGTGTGGGTACAATCAGCTGTTTATATATCATAGATTTATTTTAAATAAGGGATTTTAAAAATCTAGATCTAAGCAAAATTTATTTCCCATTTGCTTTTACTGACAGCTGTGTGTCTGAACCTCATGGTTACTGTCAGAAATATCAAACTTCACCACTATCTTAGAGCATAGGTTTATTCATTTACACAAATAAAAAAGTAGTGATGGGGGAAAATCTGTAGCTAAGATTTTTTTGAAAAGTTCGAGGTCATTTTGCTTTGCTCCAGGGCTGTGCAAACTGTAATATGCTTGTCAGTTAAACTGGTTTGGGGTTGTTTACCCATTCTGGGCACCTAGCCAGCCTAACTTACAAAACTGCAATTATCATGATTGTTAGGAATAGTTCCACTTCTTCCCTTCCCTCGGATTTCTTCTGCCTTGCTTCTTTTCTTTTTCGAGGAAGTCTTAAATTTTTCCTGTCAGTTCTGAGAAGACCCTAGTTTTCCCCTTAGGGGTTCCCACAGCAATGCAGAGTCGCAGAGGCTCCCCGGCTCTCTGACAAACATAATCCTTCCAAGAGGCAGCAACAAGCAAGAGTGTCACTCCTCGGGATCAAATGCCTGTTGGCCCAAATTGACAAAGCCAGGTCTTGCTGCTAGGAGACCCACAGTGTTCTGGGTTTTTTTAATTTTATGGTTTAACAGAGAATTTATAAATATGTCTAATTTGAAGGCTGAGAGGCTTTGGCATTTGCATCGTTCCTCACTTATGGCCACACCGTTGCTGTGGCAGTTGCCAGCGGTTGGTCAGTGAACGCTTTTTGAAGTACTTTGATGCCCCTCCACAAAACACGAATCGAAAAGAAAGATCTGGCACCAGGTGCTGGCCACCCAGCAGCTTTTGGACCGCAAGTACTGTGCGGTACCCATGGTTTGAAGGCCCTCGGGTAACAAACGCAGTGTTTACTGCGCTGTTGCCTCTGGCCTCGGACTCCTTTGTGAGAAAGCTTGTGAGGTGGTGATAGTATGTTGATCTAGTGGGGAAACCGGGCAAGTCTGTAATCTTAGCAACGTTGTTCTCTGCTGTTTTATTGTCGGTGATTTGCAGGCTCAAGTATGGCAGCAGTCCAGGCACGGCGCATGGATGCCTTTGTGCAGCCCTTCGAACAGAGCTCCTGTTGTGCGCGATAGGAAAAACAGATGTAAGAGATCCTTAATCTCGGCTGTCATCTTTGCAGAGGAGCTGTGCCTCTCTTTCGTGCATTTCATGTAGATTCTGGGTGGGATGCTCTGATTCTCCTTTGTCCATGCAAATGGTTTCAGTTTGTGATGAGGCGGTGGTCTGAGACAAAATCCAGTGCTTATCTTGCTTGTGCCTTGTACTGCTGGGCTGCTGTGTCTTCAGTGGTAACGTGTTTCTGGGGAGTGTGCTGTGGGTCCTTGCTGTTGGTGCTGGAGCTCTTCCCAGGTTACAGTTGCTCTTCATCAGTATGAACTTAGAGGAGCACTGGGAACATCAGAGACAGGGAAGTAATGATGACTTGTGAGGTTATTGTGGATTGCTGGCCAGACATTTTCTGTCAGGGAGTTTCCTGGGTTCAAACCAACTTCTTGGGGTACAAAACTCTGCTGAGGGTTTCTGAAGTCTCTGTATGTAAAGTCAGGGACTCTGTGCATGTCTTTTGCTAGACACTGGCAAAATGATATCTATTTTCAGCAACAAACCTCTCTCAAACTTCTGGACATTTTTTATATGGCTTATTTAATATATATATTAGTGTTCTAGACTGCTGTATTACTTGCTTATTTGGTTTTGAAATGTCAGTAATCAAAACCAATATACCAGAGGGGGAATTGAAAAAGAGGGATCTTAAGTTACATGTTGAGAATCAGTGATAACCGGTTCAGTGGAAAAATTGCAGTTTTAATGCCTTTGTGTCAAGAACTGTCTAGAGGCAGATGTGCCATGTCTCTTGTTCAGCACATTTTGCTCCCGAAGCATTAACTTACACAAGCGTTGGGTGGACCTATTGTGCTGTTAGGAAGTGTAGTGAGGGAACTGAATGGCATTTTAATGTAGGCTAACCAGAGATTTCCAGAAACTCCTCACATATTTTCAGATATCTCATTAATAGCATTCTTGTGTGTTTACCACTTTTTTTAATTGAAAACTGTGTTTTCAACCAATTATGATTAAACTGTTTAATATCTGTGAAAAATCTGTTTGCTGAGCTGCAATGTCTAAATCTGTAGCAGAATATAAAAGAATTGAGTGAATGTGAAAAACTGTCACCCTCATCTGAATGGCTGGTAGTGACACTGGGGATATCCATTGTAGGGGAACCTGAACTGTAGACCTTGGGGCTGCATCTTTTTAAGGATGAAGTGCAGTAGCGTATCTTGTGCCAAGATCTTTCAGAAGCATTGGACATCTGAATTATTTCTAAAGTGTTTATTCTACTTGAGAGCTGGGTTATGTAAAGTATCCAAATTTCCTGCTTTACGTTATCAGGACTAGCAATTTGCAAGTCTTCTGTTGAAGGAATTAGAAAGAATTCTGCTTCCCCACAGACTAATACCAATAACTTCAGATGCTTATCATTCTAGGGGAAAATAAATCTGTTCTTATGAGCTGAAATAGATTGTCCAAAATGTCCAAAAGATTGTGGAGTTGTTGTCCCTGATATCTGCGTCAGCCTGGTTGTTGCACTTTATTTTGCTTCAAGAAAATTGATGTGAAGACCTGACTTTTTTTTTCTTTCCCTTCCCTTGGATGCATGGACTTGTTTCATTTCTATCCAGAATACAATTTTCTGTCAGCATGAATGAACATGTAATTCCTTCAGAAGCATTCAAAAAATGAAAGTGTGACTTCAATTATTACTAGACACAATATAATGCTGGCTTCAGAAATACTTCTGTGGATGTTACAGCCCAGCTCTTGAGATTACAAAGTTAAGTTTGCAGAATCCTATTTTGGCATGATTGGTCTTGAGAAGCCTACCAAGAAGCAAGCAGAAAAACTTCTGGTGGACAAGGTGGCTTCCCTTTGCTTTCTTATTTTGGTCCTCTAGATTCAAGGAGTCATCCACTTTAAAAACTCCCACCTTTGCATTGTTTTAATTTCGTTAACTGTTATTTAGCATCCAAAATAATATACTTCCAGCACATAAGTTTAGGGTTTATCAGGTTTTCAGTTTAAATCCTTACCACTCCTTCTGAGCATGAAGCCTGGGAGAGGGTGGCATGGTGGAGAGAAGAAAGGGAAGAAATATGGGGATGTATCTGTCTTTTGACATTTGAATGTGGAAAGAAAACTGTTATTTTGTCATTTTTACATCATGTAGTGCAAGCATGATTTCTGTAGATGTGTGTCTTGGTTATTCCTGGCTTAGCAGGTGGTTTTAGTTTTGTTTTGGTTTTATAATAATACCATTTGATTAAAGATCCCGGTCCAACCTGACAAGCTCAGTGAATTCCATAAACCATTGTATTTGTAAGGAGCAGCATCTGCATTTCACAGACGTTGCTACTGGCAGTAGTCAGTTTGCCCAGCACATGATTTGGTCAGTGAGTGCCTTTTTCTACCGAGACAGATGGTACAGTGAGTTTAGTGAAAATTAATTAAGAAGGGGGAGGCAGGGAAGACAAGCAGGACTTTGAAGATTGTTTATATTCTAGGTTTTGTCCAGCAATCGGAATGCTTTGCTGCTGGTGGAAGTAAAAGGATATAACGAATGAGTCTTGGAAAGCAGCATCTAGGAAAAACTGGTTAATTACAGCATTATGAATTGACTTCTCACACTGCAGTTAGATAGTTGATTGCTCCATGGCGTGTGTGTAGTAAGTTCTATCCAGAGGACATAGTAAAGATGTGTTACATTGGACCTAAAGGCTCACACTATATGCTGTCTTCTTGTGTAACCCATGTGGTTACATTTCAGTATGACTGCCAGTGGCTGGATTACTGTTCAGCTTGATCAGGCAGATCTTGGAAAAAATGCAAAATTTCAAGTTGCTGCTGAGGCCAAAGCAATGTTTCAGGTACTGTAAAAGGCATGTATTTGTTTTGTTTAAGTATTGCAGTCCTGTTTATCCTCAAAGAAACAAATAACTTCTTTTTCTTTGAACAAATAACTTTTTCTTCATGCTTTTTAAGAGGGTAAAGAATGATCCGTGTCTTACCTGAAACACACAAGTTCCTCTGTGCTTATCTCTTTTTCTGGGTGATTTGGGACCATCCAGCACAAGGTGTTGTGTTTTCAAAGACTAAAGCACGTAGTGTTGTAGAGCCCAATGAGCCCGCAATTCTAGCCCCAGAGGTTGTTTGGTGGATGATGACTGGATAGCTAGAAAATGAATGCAAGTGGTGTTTGGGGTGGTTTGTTTTGTTGTTCCCCCCACCCTGAATCACAGACTGGTTGAGGTGGGATGGAACCTTTTGGAGGTCATCTAGTCCCACCCCCACTGCTCAAGGAGGGCCACCTGGAGCACGTTGCCCAGGACCATGTTTGGAACGTTTTTGAGGATCTCCAAGGATGGAGACTCCACAACCTCCATGGGCAACATGTGCCAGGGCTCAGTCACCCTCACAGTTAAAAAGTGTTTCCTGATTTTCAGAGGTAACCTCTCATGTCAGTTTGTGCCCACTGGCTCAGGTCCTGTCCCTGGACACCACTGAAAAGGGTGTGGCTCCCTCTTCTTCACACCATCTCTACACATTGATGGGATCCGCCTGAGCCTTCTCTTCTCTGTGTTGTCCCTCCAGCTGATACCAGGTTGGCTGAAGTTCCTCCATGAGGACCAGGCCTGTGAATGTGATGCTCATAGTCTGCATGAGTTTAGGCATAGGTACTGATAATGTGCTCCACACTGCTGTATGGAACAAGTTTGTGTCCACCTGGTGTTCTTGTCAATTGTATCTCTTCCAGCACTGAGGATAATGAGGACTTAAGGGAGAGTAACTGCCATTCCTTCATTTCCTCCTGCAGCTCCTGTAAGCTCTTACCTGCTGTATCGTGGTGGTTTCTAATTCTCATTTGTTGTATTTTTCCCTGTGCAGGAGCGATGAGGGGGACCAAAGGAACTCCATCACCATCTTTTCATTTTGTACTGCACTTCAAAATCCTTGTGCCTCAAACCACTCTTCATCCTGTGAGTACCTCATGAAGTAATTATATTTGTTTGTTTATAAGTCTCTGGTGCATGAATTAATCTGCTAGTCATGTTCCTCATGAGTAAGATGACAAATGTGCAGACCTGTGAATGAAGTACTCTCTAGAGAAATCTGAGGGGCTGTACAGAACAGGACAGGATCTTGTGCTATACAGGGGCTCTCCTCCTGATGATACTTCTTCCCTTGGAAAGGAAAATTCACCTGTGTGCCATCTTAAGGATAACTGAGCTCCCATGCTGCCAATTTAAGATTGCCAACTCGGCCTCTGCTACAGCTCTGTAAGCCTGAGTGCTGAAAGCTGCTGGCAGTTGCTTAGGATGGAAAATCATGTGGCAAAAATGTAATTGAGTTAAGAGATACCTCCTCCTTCCTACTCTCATCAGAAGCATACTGGTCGTGTCCCAGATTAACATGAAGTGCCTCAACTTCCAACAACAAATCTAGGTAGTGTATAGGCTCCATTTATTGAAGAAAGTCTCTCCTGGCCACTTGGCCAGGAATGTTTTGTTTGCTGCTTCATTCCCTAGATGTCTGCACTCCTGTTTTGTCTGCTGTTTGGGTAAAGTATGAAATATATCAGTGTAAAGTTAAGCAGTTTATAGGTCAGTGTTACGTGTTTTTCTATTCTTTTCAAGTGTGCCTGACTTTAAGAAATAAATCTCACCTTAAAAGATTATTTAATTCCCCTGAGCCTTGTTTTCAGAATGATAATGGTGCAGCTTCTGAAGCACAGAGAAGTGTCTTTTAGGAATATCAGTGATCCAGTGAAGGACATGCTGAAGGAAAATGCTTCAAATCCTGGATTCATGCAAATTAGGAAGTTTGAACAAGGAAAAGACCTATAGGTGAGTTCAGCTCTTCACATATCCTAAAATACCTTTTGTTGTAGGTTAGCTTACCCAGAGCTAAAACTTTGCTCTGCTTTCTATTTTTGCTCAAACTAACATATCAGCAGAAGGCATGGCTAAGTGTACACAGGTGGCTTTCAAACAGTTCCAAGTCCATTCAACCCATGGCTCTCTGGTACTGTTTCCTGACCAGGAGAAAAGTTCTTTCTTCCAAAAATTAATTTGAAGGTGATGTTTCTATGTTCTTACATTGCGCCCAGATCCAACAAGTCATGATGCTCCAAAATTCTCCAGCTACAGTTGTTCACACATCAGTACAAGCTAGCATCCATGTAGAAAAGCCATTTTGAAGTACCACTACTTCTGTGAGGCTGTGACTCCAGACCAGGTGCCTCAGAAGTAATGCTGGCTTCAGCAGCTGCCCCATCCTTTTCCTTGGGCCCAGTCAAATCTTTGTGGTGACAGTTGCATTCAATAATTAGAGGCTCTATCTGATGCTTCAGGTTAATCTATGCAGTACTGCAAATTTATGTAGAACAATACAAGCATCAGCAATGAACCAGGCTAGACAAAGACCTGTGTCTTCTGTGAAGAAAAGCCTTGAAAACTTATTTTAAAATGTCTTAAGTCAGTTCTTATGATCTCTCGGGCCTTCTTGCTTGCTATTAGAAGTCTGTAATTTTTCTGTCTTTGTTCTATTATGGTTTTGCAAAGACTAAACTAGACTTAACTAACTTGCACGCACATCAAAGGATATTTACTGACCTATATTGAAAAGAATGTGACAGTATTTTCCCAAAAAACCAGTATCCTGTAGTCCAGCATATAGACAAAATGCGTACATTATTTATGAATGAGAGCATAATTTGTTAATGAAGTTAGTTACTGCTTTTTAATTCTTCTAAATATCTTTAGATCCAGTTCTCTGTTACAGCGAAGTTCATTCACGTTTAAGGAAAGCATAAATAATCTTCTAGCTGAAATAGATGCAATCTATGCCCAAATGCTTCTTACAGGTGCCAGGAAAGGGATCTTTATATAAATTTGAGTTGAACTCCAAAAGGTTTAACATTACAGAACTGTAGGTAAGATATCTTTCCTTCTCCCTTTCAATAAAATAAAATTCAGCTAAGGAATTTTCACTTTACCACAGCATTCTTAAGAGACTGCAAAGAAACATTTACTAAATGTTCTTTTAGAACTGTAACAAAATAATTTAGTAGAATTACTTCTTATGTCTTCTTCCCCCATCCACCTCCTCTAAGAGAAATCTTCTATATAGTTTACAAAAATAAATTAATTTTCAGCTTTTCATTTGAAGGAAATTAAGAGCTTATATAAGTTTAAGAAAATAAAATGTAAATATTGAAGACTAATTTCCAAGATTTGTTTAAGCAACTCTTACTTTAAAATCAGAACTGAAATGCCTTTGAAAAAGACAACTATGAGAGCCACATTTAAAATGTGTTAAGAAATATTAGTTTTATTTAACCAGTTTTCACAGCTGAATATTTATTCTATAAAAACTTTACAGATTGTACAGTTTATATATAGTTCAAACTACTAGAACAAAAAAGTAGGTCCCACAGATGCAAAAATACTGTACCAATCCAAGGTAAAGGCAGATTTACACACTGTACAGCTCTCCACTGGGAAGGGGAGGTGGGTCAGTTCCAAGTAAAAACTTCAAAACTGTACAAAAATAAGGTTTGATTTCTTTTTCATTCTTCATAATACATTCAATAAGATTGCAAGCACAGATACCCAAGTAATAATAGATATCTGTAGTCAGGAATCAATAACCACTCCTGAAAGGAATGCAAAATAGGTCTATTTACACAGGGCACTCTTTTACACCATACTGTATATAGTGTATATTTAAAATAATAAAAAAGCATAGACAAAGAACATTAAACATCTAATATAAGGTAGTTTTTTTAAAGGAGTTTTTTTTTACTTAATAGTGTGCCAAAAGAATTTTAACTTATTAAATAATATATTCTAAGTGAACCTAAAATTTATGAACATAAAATGCATTTTTGGTGTAATACATCAATTAAACCAGCAAATAGGAAAAAAGAGAACCAAACCCCAAACTGTATATAAAGTAGTATTCTCACCCAGCAACAGAAGCACTTATGTAGTTATTAAAAAAAAACAAACAACCAAACCAAAACAAAAAGACAAACCCAGAGAGACTATTTAAAACCCACTAAAACTAACTTATAACTTAGGATATTCATACATAAGATATTCAGTGATTCACTAATACTGCAAAACAAGCTTTTTTCCCTGCCCCCCCCCCCCCATTCCATTTCCCTCCCACTTCCCCTTATTCCCCTTCCCCAAGAGACAGTGGTTTCTTCATGCTATCTGGGTAAGAATTAAACATATTCCTGCCCCCTTCCTCCCACCCCTCTATACCTCCCCCCCAAAAAAGGACAGAGTGTTTTCTTAGCATTAATCCTGAGCACACTCTCTTTTGGGGGATATGTGTGATTTAATCTTAATAGGGTTTAATTCCAAAAAATTTTAGAATGTTCCATTACTTGAGGTATTTCAACCTTCTTCTGAGACAATGCCTTGTATCTTAGCTGACTCATTGGGCAGTGAAAGTAAGGGCTGGCTAATACCCGTTTCAATTCTGTATTCTAATGAAAAAGAAAAAGCATTATTCCAGACTTCCCTGCCACACAGAAAATAATGCAACACCATTCACTTTTTAATCCATTCTCTATTTGATACAGTACTAGCCAAAGATAACAAAAACTAGAGCCTTTAAAAGAGATGTTTGGTAGTGCACTCTATCATTTTTTTTTTTAGCTTGTGTGTGTGTGTGTGTGTCTACATACACACTCACACACATATTACATTTTATATATATATATATAAAGACATATATATGCACACACATACACTTGTGTGTGTATATATATCTATATGTAACAATCAGGGAGAAAGGAGTTTTTGTTCAAATTTAAGTGATACAGTACTTTTAAACCCCTTGACAATAAAAGGGGAAGGGGGGTCCACTCCTGTTCCCAAGCTGAGCAAGGGGTGAGTTTATATAGGTTTTTTAAATGGGCATATTTTGTTTGCCCTGATGTCCAAGAAATACAATTCCAGTGTCAATGGGCATCTCATCAGAACTCGTCAATTTTCTTCTGCAGATATTTTAACATTGAGTCCATCCCTTGTGCTGAGCCCCAGATTTTCTTCAAAACTTCACACTCCTTTTCATTTGCTTGTTCCAAGTCCACCTTCATGATATTACGTACTAAAGCTTTGGATTCTTCAAGTACCTAGGCCAAAAAAAAGGGAGAATTAGTGTTACATGAGAACAGAGCAACATGTGCATTTACAGGTTTATATGGACGAATCCTGAAGTTGATTATGAACTTAAGCTTGTCAAGTCACAGTCATACTATGACCCTAAGAAGTGTTTCTCAGAGTCTCTCTCTCATAGTGTCACACAGGATTTCCTTTACCAGCACAATTTACAAGTACCCAAAAATGTGGAAAATAATGAAATCGTAACTATGATACCGATAACTAGAGAAAATTCCATTTTGGTGAAGGCTAATCATAACACTATTATCCAGAACTGCTCAAATAACCAGGCAAGACCTTGAATCTCTTGAGCATTTAAAACAGACTGAAAAATCTTGTTTGCTTTTCCATTTAGAAAACTAATAATCTGTTTCAAAATCCAAAATTTCTAATGCACAGAACAGTTAATTTGTACTGCATCTCTTCTTGTAAGAAAGCATCAAACAGTGGCAGATTTGGCTATTTGTGCAACTGCCAGTAGGGCACACAACCATAAATGCACTAAGTGTTACTCATAAAACTGTAAATTCAACATAATGTCAAAGACTGCATTTATTTCCTTGGTAATTTAAATTACATCTCAAGATAACTGATGATTTCTGTGTTTCTGTGCAGTTCTTAGGGCAAATGTTTACACTGTTGATTAGAGTAAGTTGGACTTATGCAACTATGTTAAACCAAAATATATTGTAAAGGAAGAGTCCGATGCTGTTTTAATGTTCTCAACCACCATGTACTATGGCGTATGATAAAGAAGAGTCAAGTACAAATTAAAAAAAAAAATAAATCCTCAAATAAGAATGAGTTAGAAGATATTGCTATACCAAAACGCAGTCCTTGTTTCATGAAAATGGTCTTTTCTTAGAAGGACATAGTGATGTAGTTTAATAATACTTAGATTAATTTTTATTAATCTAATCATAAAGATGTACTGTAAGAAAATAAAGGAAACTTACAACTGAATTACATGTGACAAGTTCCTTAATTCGAACCATTACTTCTTGCGTGAATGTTCCCGGCCAAAACACTTGAGAGACGAGTCCTTTGGCACAAGCTTCCTGCGCAGTCAGCTTCCTTCCACTGAACAACATTTCATTGGCCTGAAGGGATAAAAAGTTACTTCTGGTATGAAATGTAATGAGACAAACTCATTAAAGAAAAAAATGTTCAAAACAAATAAGGAAAATGCCTGCGCTATTTGAAATTCTTTTATTATAGCTCTTCCAACTTTGAATTAATAAAGAAAAAGTCTTGCCTACAGGTGGCTGGTTGGTGTTGTTGGCTATACCATGTGAGTAGTTATAAAAATACAGAGGTCTATGATTAAGGGTTAAGTGTGAAAACATCTTTTGTCGTTTCCCATTCACAAATGTTCATTAGCTCTAGCTTTCTTGCAGTATTGCTGACTGATTAACTGTATAGGTGGTAACAGGTTATAATGCCTGGCAGATCTGTAAAACAGCAATAAATACACAGCTTGCTTTATAAATAAACAGCTTGCTTTATAATATAATAATGTTAGTTGCAGCAGTGAAGTCTTTGCTAAAAATCTACATTATCTGTAAATTATAAAGATAACCCAGTTTTGGTAGTAGACCTCCTGGGAACTGCCAGTCCTGGTAGAAAAGAACAGTTAAATATTTTGCAACTAAAGTGCTTTTTAGTACTAAAATGTTTGAAACCTAAATCTATGGTTTATTTTCAGCACTTCTCAAACATCTACAGCAGTATGTCATTTATGATACAACATTTCCGATAGCTGGATCATCTTAGAATTTGACCTCCAGAACCCACTGAAATTAGTAGGATACATTCCAATTTCTGATCAAATTCATAGAAAATAAACATTCCCATTTTATTCAAGAGTTCAATATTGAACTGATAAAATCCTTTCAAAAACTGATTTAGCAGTGTTATTAAAAAACCCCCACATTTAAAAGTCCTTGTACATAATTTAAGGGTACAGAACAGAGTACTACATTCTATGCAGTAAGGTGATCTCTAGTTATGTAAATCTGTTTGATTTGTAATTATCATACACTTCACTATTTATCAGCTTCCCCATTAAAACTTCATCCTACAACCATTTATGCTTACACTGCAATTCTACCTTCAGTGAAGTTTCTTATATAGTTAAACTTTTTGTTTGCAGTGACATCTGCACAGTAACAGCCAGTGAAGGTTAAAAAGAGTAACTGTCAACATCAAAAAAGAAATTTGAAAAAAAATCAGTTTTACTATTTCTTAACGACTAATTTACATTGAAAATATGACAAAGCTGTCACTGGACTCTGGGAATATGGGAAATAAGGCTGTTATAAAACACCCAAACCTGATAGGTGTAGCATTTCTGAATACAAAATTCTGAGTTTTTTAATGTTTTCTAATACTGGAAGTTTTGGTAGTTACCACAGCATCTTTCAGTTAAGGATCTCAAGTTATCTAATTACTGTCGGTAGTGTTCCTAGTATTGTGATTTTACACATGAAGAAATTTGAAAACTTAGAGGTCTATTACTTGCCCCTTTTTAGTGAAATACAAAGTCTGGGGTTTACTGGCCATCTGAGTTGCTGACTCCCAGTCCAATAGGCATAAAAAAAAAAAAAAAAAAAATGTTTCCTAGGATCTTTTACATAAAATTTATCATCAGCTCATCTTTCATAAGTTACTATGGAAAGCTGTGATTCAGATGTATTAGTTTGAAAAAAAACCCCCACCCACAACCCAAGCCTCAAACTAAAGGTACAAATTATATACCACTATAGTTCTACCTTCTATGAAAGCAAAAATCAAATATACAAGTTTCATTGACTGTCACAACTATTCCTTCTAATCCTCCAGATTATATGGGAATGATACTAACCTGAAACACTAGCAAAAAATCAGTGATATATACAAACTTGTCTAAAAGCAGGAATCATTTTCTTAAGGGGATGTGGAAAAAAAAATTCTTCCCAAATAATTTTAAAAGATACTTAACATTTATATTAAAGATAAAAACATGAAGTCAGTCTAATTGGGAGTTAAGAAAGTCAGAAATTGAAGTCAGCTGCTCAGGTCTACATATTCTTCACATGTATCTTTGGTAACAAGGATAAAAATGAATGCTAGAAAACCTTAATAATTTTTTTCTAAAACTTAGTAGCAACTGCTGTGGTCTCACTGAATGTGAAAAACCACAAATAGTAATGGTGCAGGTATCTTATTTCTGCCAGCTGTAACACAGCATTAGCAGAAAACCTCACATGAAATGAGCACTCCCATTAGTGTTCTCAGTTGACGAGTTTTGAAGGGAAATGTTTTGCTCTGGCATCTTCACTTTTGATCTACACGCAGCATATGCTGGAGACTCACTACTAAACAGGTTTTAATCATATAATCGTGCCTTGTATCTGCTGTGAAAAATTAACAGGTTTGGTGGTTACTTTCCAAGAGCTATAATACAGCAATAGAAATGAAGATGATAAAAATAGTGCATCCATACAAGATTCTCATTTTCTACGCAGCCTTTCTGCTTCCACAGAGGAACGTCACCAGGACATCCTCTGGTCTCTCTTTTACAGCAAGTCCTTTGAGGCTCACGGCCCACCTTTGTGCAAGCCCGCAGGCATTTGCCGCTGTGCAGCATGTCAGCTCCCCTGCACAGTGATCAGGAGGCAGCTGGTCTCTGTGACACCAGAGACCCTGGCTGTGATGTGGCCTACAGGCACTATGGAAATGTGAATCCTTCAAAACTGACAGAAAAGCCTAAGAAATACTGCTCAGCGTGTGAAGTTGATCACGTGGCTCCTGTGCTAATTTACATCCAGGACCAGAAAACCAGACCAAGAACTCCACAGCAGACACACAGTACTGTATCTCCCCAAACAGACTAATCTCTAGAATGGATTATTTTCAAAACTCAAATACTAAGTTTAAGAATCCTTCTAAAATCCTTGGTATTTCCAATACAGCATCAGTTTTGAATCCTAAGGATTCAGATTTCATGTAATAATTAACTCTGTTGAACAAGTTCTGTGAGAAGAAAACCTCTCTGACAGACCTGCTCACCAGCCAAGACTGACCCGTAGGAAAGCATTTCCAAATGTAACTGCTGATAATAAAAAGAATGCACTGAATTTGACTTACAAGAGTTAAGGGTGGAACTAATATTGCTGAATACATTTGTAGCAAATTTTATGATGCATACAGAGGCCTTAATTCTTTCTTCTGTATATTTTAACTTCCCCCCCGCCAAATGTTTCCTTGTCTCATACCATCTTTCTGCTGACTTCTCTCTCCCTTTTATAGCTAGAAAGCAAGCTACTTTATCAAAACGTTCGGTATGGATTCTGAATATATTTCATGGAATCTGCTGCTTAAAGTCCAACTTTGTCCCATACAGCATTGACATTGCTGTACTGCAGAGGCTCAAGGATAGTATGAAAACAGTGGACATTTTTTTCCCTTTTGCAGTGAATATTATGGAATTGTTATCACTGGAAGATTTCAGTTTAAGTCTTCGTATCGAAAAATGAGAGCATTCACAAACACACATGAAGGAGTATACTAGGGAAGAGCTTCTTGTGTTTTTATACAACTTCTGGAGAAACGAAAAGTGATAACCACAAGTCTCTAAAGGACGGGGATGGATGGAATGGATGGATGGATGAATGGATGGATGGACAAATGGCCAAATAAAAAGGGAAAGGAACAATCAGTAGTTTGAAACATGCTAAGATATTAAAGATACTCTTATAACTGTTAATCTGTTTCAGTTACCTTTTCTGTTCTCTTCCAACAACTAAATCCAGACATCACACAATTAGTCATTAGATCTGTTCATACTGATGCTTTTAATATATCAAAATCTGTATTTTTAAATTAATAAACACCTACAGGGAAAAAATGGCTTTTATAATAAACAGTAATTTAGGAAAAATGGGTGTAGCTACAAGTGCTTGTTTCATACTGTTACTATTCAACTTCATATTGGAATGGGACATAGGTCTAACAGTTTCCAAAGAACACAGCATAAAAAATAGCAAGCAACATGAAAATAATGTAGCTAATAGATTTTAAAATAGCTTTTTGTTACATTTGATTCTTTAATTGGAAAGCAAGAAAAGGGATACTAAGTAACATGGCTTATGTTTTCAGCAACGGTGCAAAACATTACCTTTTTTTTTTTTTTTTTTCCCAATCCAGCATTACTGTAAATAAGAGTGCAAGACTGAAAAAAAAAAAATCCTTCACAAAGGTGATTTGGAGCAACTATTTCCTGTATAAAATGCTAGTGTTAAACATCAGCAGAGATCTAGGAAGTTCAGCAGGACTTCTTGAGAACAAGAGCATGAAAGCTGAATTACTTATTTTGAATACTCGCACGAGACTGCTAATCGCTGGTGACACAGTGCTCTGCTATGTAAGGACACTGAGTGCAGACCAGCCCATTCGCTGCTACACTCTGATGCTGTGCTGAATGAAAGACGCTGGTGGCTGGTCCTCACAAGGCATCAGCAGGGAAGGTGTGTCCTGGTACACAGGACACAACCCTTCTGCCACTGTTAGAGTTAAGGGTGCCCATGACCTGGGATTAGGTCCTGTGCCTGCTTTCTGTTCTGTGCATGTGGGTGAAGACTGGGTTGTAGCAGCATGGAGCAGAGAAGCTATAAATACCGGTTTCTCATGAAAGCTTTTCATGAGAGAAAGAAAAAAAATAAAGAAAAGACAACACAGCAAAGGTAGAAAGTCTTGAAATCGGTCTGGATAAGTTATCACAACTGCACTGTGAAGCTGTCAGCCCCTACCCTGCAAGCTACTTACAGAAGCCAGGCCCATTATCCGGGGGAATGTAAGGGATGAACATCCATCTGGACTTTGTCCAAAAGTAGTGTATGGTGTCTGAAACCAAGCCTTCTCGTTAGCCCAGACCACGTCACACAGAGGCAATATAGATGCTCCAAGTCCAATGGCTGGGCCATTTACTGCTACAATGATAGGCTTCTTAAACTGAATAAAAGTATTCACAAAATTCCTGAAGAGAAACAGAAACATGCACTCACTACATATATATAAAGAGTAAAATATACCAGCCCTTGAAAGCTCAGTAATAATTAATCTCGACAGTAACATTACTTTCAAAACCAACCTGATAACCTTCCACGATGAGGTGGTTAGCTTGGTGGATGAGGGGAGAGCAGTGGATATTGTCTACCTAGACTTCAGAGCAAGGCTTTCAGCACGGCCTCCCATAAGATTCTCACAGACAAGCTGTTGATGTATGAGTTGGATTGAGCAGTGAGGTGGACTGAAAAATGTCTGAATGGCTGGCCCAGAGGGTGGTGATCAGTGGTGCAAAGTCTAGTTGGAGGCCAGTAATTAGTGTTGCACCTCTGGGGGTCAGTGCTGGGTCCGGTACTGTTGAACAGCTTCATTCACGATCTAGATGATGGGGCAGAGTGTACCCTCAGGGAGTTTGCTAATGATACAAAACTGGGCTGATACGCCAGACACTCATGCTGCCATCCAGAGGGTTCTCAACAAGCTGGAGAAATGGGCTGACAGGAACCTCATGAAGTTCAACAAGGGGAAGTGCAAAGTCCTGCACCGGGGGAAGAACAACCCCAGGCACCAATATATGCTGGAAGCCAAACAGCTGGAAAGCAGGGTGGCAGAAAAGGAGCTAGGGTTCCTGGTGGACACCAAGTGGAACTTGACCCAGCAACGTGCCCTTGTGACAAACAAGGTTAATGGTACCCTGGGCTGCATTACGAGTGTTGGCCAGTGGCCAGCAGGTTGCAGGAGGTGATCCTTCTCCTCTGCTCAGCACTGGTGTCCAGTTATGGGCTCCCCAGTAAAAGAGAGATGTGCAGCTACTGAAGATGGTCTAGCAAAGGGCCACCAAGGTGACTGAGGGACTGGAGCATCTCTCACATGAGGAAAGGCTGCGAGGGCTGGGACTGTTCAGCCTGGGGAAGAGAAGGCTCAGAGGGGATCTCATCAATGTGCATGAATACCTGAAGGGAGGGTGCAAAGAGGACAGGGCCACACTCTTTTCAGTGGTCCCCAGTGACAGGACCAGAGGCAATGGGCACAAACTGAAACACAGGAGGTTCCCTCTAAATATCAGGAAACACTTTTTTACTGTCAGGGTGACTGAACAGGCAGCCAGCAAGGTTGTGGACTCTGCATCCTTGGAGACACTCAAAAACCCTGCCTGGACATGGTCCCCGGCAATCTGCTCTAGGTGACCCTGCTTGAGCAGGGGCAGGTTCAACAGGATGACCTCCAAAGGTCCCTTCTAACCGCAACCAGTCTCCAGTTCTGTGAAAGCCTAGAATTTCTCCCAGCCCAACAAAGCACAGTAATTGGGTAGGTGTGAATGTAATGCCCCTCCTACAAGCACCAGCTGATACAGCACTTGTGGTATATTCACATGCCTCACAGCCCTCTCTTAGATGAGGCTGAAGTCATAACTCACCTCTGGGCACCAAAACCATGGTTACAGCTCTGCTTTGGTCTTCACTGTGTTTACGTATGACATTGGCATAAGGTATCTATATTTGTAAGTGAAAGTGTAAGGTATATAGGTGTAAGTGAAGATGGGCAAAGCATTAATGAGTTTCCTTAAGGAGTATTTCTGGACTTGTGGGAGACAGCTTTTCTTCATAAATAAATCTGCCTTTTTAAATGATGAACAAGCCATAAATAGTAGAGCTCCATTATCACGTATCTCACACCTGTAAACTTCCCCTCCTCATCTTCCCTCTCTTGGTTGGTCATGGTGCCATGGGTGCTATGCTATTAAGTTACAAATGTGTGTTCTCATCCTCATTATCAAGATAAAATGACAATTCATTCCAGTACCCACAAAGTACGGATGCTTACATGCTTCTCCATTCTCAAATAGTTAATACCTTCAAGAGCTTCTTAGGAAAAAGTAAGCATGTGTGTGTACCATGCATCAGACTAAGTAGAGACTTCTAAAACATTGACGTTGAGGTGCAGACATTTCTCAGTAACTACCACATATAATGAAGAATTTTTCCATATTTACTTCAAGTACATGACAAATTCTGATTAGAATACAATGTACAATATACAGTTGTCAGCACTTGTAAAGCACTCCTTTGCTCTGAATGACAGATGCTTTTTCATATCAGTATTAGGTGCCGAAATAAGGGATTGTTATCAAAATTTTAAAAAGGGGGGGATTTAGTGGCAATTTTGAAGTTTGCTCTTTATCTGTATAACACATTCTTGTATTTCTGTGAAACAGGACATTTTTATGATACTGCATCCATCACTAAAGGTTATCATGCTTCTTAACTCATTCTAGTGAACTGAAATAGATGAATGCAAAAAAAAATTCTGGAACCATCTTATGCAAGCTGTCATACAAACATCCCATCCAGAGTCTTAAGATGATTTTAATCATGTCTGAATATTCCAGAGACTATCATCTCTAGCATATATATGAAAAATACCATTATTATACTTGAAGGGGGGGGTGTGGGTGTCATAGGTGTTTTAGGTTACCTTTATCCATTTTATTAACAATGAATAATCAGCCTGACAAATCAGGCTTCTGGAAGGGCCTGAATTAAACTAGTGACAGCAGCTAAGTGTTAAGAGCCTCTATCCCCTGGCCACATCTGAAGTCACTGCATGAGCAACTATTACATGGAATGATTGAAAAATTGCCTTTGAAAAAAGTAACTATCATAATCTCAATGAGCTAACTGTGCCTCCAATGAAACAGGCTTTACATGTTACAAGGCCTTTTTAGGGATGTGAATATTGATAACAACAACAGAACATAGGTCGCTGAAGGAATATAGATACTCTGGAAGCATACAAGAGCTAATCCAAGAGCCCAGAACCTCAAAACCAGTGTTCAAATGATAAGCTGCTTGTTTGCACTGTTAAAATGTGTCTCCAAGATCCATACTTTTTTTCCGTATATATTCTTCTAGTTTATGTTAGTTCAGCTCGTTTTGTTTAAACCTTAGGTTTGGTATGTAGCATTGGGATGATGTTCACCTACTCTAACCTACTCCTCTAAAACATCCATCATTCCACTGCTGTGAATGTACTATACTGTTACTCATTCAATGCACATCTTGTATTTGCGTGTATTAGATTTTTCCTGAAACTCTGTGGCTGTTTAAGTCTTAAAATTGGCTTCAACTGGAGGAGTATTACTATACTACCAGTTTTCATAGTTAAATTTTAGTTGTAAAAACAGCGATGTATGAAATGACAACCCAAATAGAAAGGGACAGGGAGTATAAAAAAAGTGCTGCATAGTATATTGCCTAACAGGTCAATGTCTGAGATCTTGTTGAATTAAAGGCTTTTGAAACAAAAAAACATAAAACAAGCCAGACTACATGATGAAGAATACCCACTCAGATGATTGAAGATAATCTTACATACCTAATAGCTTCTGCCATCTTAGTGCTTTCCTTTTTTCTATCATCTGTTAAACGTCGTATAAAATAAATAAAATCAAGACCACAGCAGAAAATGCTACCAACTGCACTGAACAGCACAAGTTTACTGTCATCTGCAGCTGCTGTGTTCAGTGCACTTTGGACTTCCTTCATTA
This sequence comes from Astur gentilis, assembly GCF_929443795.1. NCBI lineage: Eukaryota > Metazoa > Chordata > Aves > Accipitriformes > Accipitridae > Astur > Astur gentilis. The sequence continues at coordinate 15,255,120 of NC_064899.1, read as the reverse complement.
CCTGAAAAAATAAAAAATTCATTAGAATCTTCTTATTCCATCATTAAAAAGTAGAATGCTGTTCTCCCCTCCTCCCGCCATGGGTTCTTTGACAATCTTTCATTTTTCCTTAGGATCCAACTCAACCATCATATTAGAAAAGTTAACTTTTTTCATTATCCAAAAATAAGAAAGTTTTAAAAAAGTATTAGAAGCTTTGCATTTCAAAAATTTAATTAGACTAAGATAATGAAAACAATACGAAAAGATCTATTGGATGTTATCTGTAACTAAAGCACTCATTCAGCATTTCTGTAATTTGGACAGCAGATGGCATATGCAGCCAGTTCAGAAAAAAAGAACCTTAATTCAGTCCAAAGCTTGTTTCAAGTTGCACTTCATAAATTGCCACATGTCTTATAAGAGACATCTACATGTTCAGATAACATAGTTCTTAAACTCAACTGAATTACACTTAAGGTCAATTCTATGTGTAACATCTTGCAAGCAACAGCCTGAATCTTGTTTTGGGTGTTGGTGCCTGAATAACAGGCATAAATGAGGCAAGGACTTAGAATTCCCCCAGTACCCTTCCCCCCAAAAAAATCAGAATTGTTCGGACCTCTGGATTTAGTGAATTATTTTCAGATGATTTTGTTGACAGCAAAATGTGTGTGAATCCATCTTGTTTCCTGACAACAATGTCTCTGTACCGGTATGCACTCTCCGTTTGTCTCACGCTGAAACGTAGCCTTTTATCAAAAGGTTGATCTCTCCTGTCATCAATAAACCTTCGTTTGCTGGCTGTCACTCCTGTTACAGATGTCTGTATGTTGGTTGTACCATTGGCTGCTAATGCTTCCATAAAGGTGGATGTACCTGGAAATAATTCAAACAATAACTTTCTATTAATTACATTTTATTAGCTCAGCAGTTTCAAAATCCCTATTAGCATGAAAACACACTAGTCATACTAAGAAGACACAGTAAACATGAAACTCAGTCCTCTGGAAGTTGCTGAAATGTTACAGAAATAGACACACTGCACAGAGCAAAACTGAAGTAGCAAAGGGATCCAACAAATTCATTTTAGCGTTGTACATTTTAAACAAGCCAAACAGACCTATCATCATATACCTATTTTTGGAAGGAGGGAAAGGTTTATTTAACATTTCTAATACCAATGCACTTCAGTAAGTTAACACTCTGCTTTCTCCCTTTCCAACATCTTTAAGTCATCTAACAGCATCAAAATTGCAAAGAGAAAGCAGAAGCCTTTTGTTTCAAACACCACGAGACATTAATATATGAAAGAAAATGACACTTACAATAAGCAAAATAAAGAACTTAAATGACAAGATCATATAAAGCATAATAGTCTTTAAAGTAAAATGGAAATGAAGAAACACAGACTGTAGTTCTTTGAGAGGGAAATAAGACCCATGCAGTGATGGATATTTTAATGGATTCATAGACAATGAGATATTTCTCAAGTCTAAACAATTTTTGCTATTAGAATTGGCAAATAGAGCATTATGTCTTTCTGGTCTTGTTCCCAGTCACTTAAATGGACGGAATTTGAAGGCATGCAAGTAAACAGGCCATTCTCCATGACACAGAAGGGACAGGTTTTTCTATACTCCACATTAGAAACATAATACCAAATAATTAGCATTCATAAGAGAAAATAAGAGAATATCTTAGATCTATAATCCATCTGTACGTTAAAAGTCTCCATGTAAAATCTCCATAACATTTGTTGGATTAAAGTAATGGAGTACGCGTGGGGGGCGGGGACAGTAGTGCTAAAAATATTGGAAAAATGTGTTACAGGCCAAGATAGGAAAGTTTTGAAAGCCTTTTCCTGAAAACTGAGGTCTGAGACATTTTTAAAATCTGCTGGAAACCCACAGCCCTTATCTCACAAACAGATACTTCAGAAGATCATGCATATGATGTCCTAAAAAGTACAGTTAAAGCACATATAAATAAGTTAATTAAATGCCATTGATGCATCTTGCTCAATTTGTCATTATCTTTCTGAAAAAGCTATATTTTTAAAGTTCTAATAATATGCAACGCTATGATTTTTAATTTTTTTTTTTTTTTTTTTTTACAAAATACTTCAAACACTTGTGGGTCTAGTGAAGACATTAAACAAGCTCACCTAAATAACTGAAATATCCTATATCTCCACATTTTAACTGTATTCAAATGTTGCTTACTTGGACCTGTATGCAGTATGAGAGATATTAAGAGAAAGACTAAAGAAATTAAAATTCAGAACATCATACATTTTTCTATTTGTATTTCAGAAACTGCCTTCAGCTATCAATGAAGTCTTTATATCAAATATTTTAAAATAAATAAATCTGTTATGATTAATTAGGCAAGTTGTCTGTCAAAGGAGCTATACAATAATAAGTTTTTATTTTACTTTTTAAAGTCTTTCTTGTTGTGTTAGTGATTTAATCCTCTTCCCATATCACTTTTGTCAAGAAGTTAAACACAACTCAAGATTTTTCAATTGTTTAAAGTGAAGAGTAAGAAACTGAATTCAGTTTGTGGTAAGTCTCAGAGACAACAGAGGTGAACAAAATGAAATGGAAAATTAATATTTTATATTGCCACAGAAGCTTCACATTTGTTCCTAAATTTTTCACGGCTTATCAAATTCCTTTTTTTTCATTTCAGCAGAATAAATAAAAATTTGATGCATACCAAATATGATATTGATGAAGGATGTGTTTTATACTTTTCCCTTGCAAACCACACTACATTGATTACATTCCTTTAAAAGAATTCCCTTCAAAGGGAATTTGCAGGAACACCACTGTTGCCCCATATTTCATTAGGAACACAAGATGAAATGGTATCACCGGCCACAATGGTTTGTTTTTCCACAGGAAAAAGAAATTAAAACAACTGAAATCACCTCTGATTTCTAAACCCTGATACAAGATTTTATGGCTTCTGTCCTAGCCACAGTGAAAAAAGTGGAGAATCAGGACAGCACAATAGACTAGACTAAGCCAAAAAAAGTCAGTAAACTTGTGTAAGAGCTTTGCGTAGATCTTTTCCCACAACTCATACTTCCAAAGACATACTCAAATACCAGAAAGTTACGTCTGAGATGTAAGAGACAATGATTATACATTTTGAGAGACAAAACTTTGGCAAGAGAGACCAAGATGTAAACACCACACACCACTTTTCATGCTTATCAAATCAGCAAGAGACCTTCTGAGTTTTTACATAAGCTCTGTCTGCACTCGTCAATAGTTGCAGTTTCAAACCGCAAATGAGGGACAGCTGCAGTTCCACGGAAGAAGTCTCCTGCATCCAATCTTGTAAACACACTTTTAGGATACTTAGACTGGAATCAAAAACTTGACGGCTTTAGAAACCATACCGCTGCGCAGGGAGATTTGCCCAGCTGGTACGGATTAGAAAACGGCACCGACAGAGTTAAAATACGTTGGTTAGTGTTTGTTGTTATTGCTGAAGTTTGTGACCTTCCACACCTTAAAGTGTAGGGGGCTCTTTCTTTTGGCATTTGGTCCTCAAAAGTGAAGAGACAACCAAGAGCCATAAAGTAGTACTTCATGCCATATATAAATAGACAAAGCTTGCATCACTGGCCAGTCTTGGACACATGTTGCAGCGAATGAGGATGAAAATTTAAAAATGTGCCAGAGAGAATTAACTGTATTGCCATAGATTTCCTCATGTGAAAATTTGGCATTGAGGTTACTTATTTTCAGGTTAATTACAACTATAACGTACAATTCTAAAATACAGATTTCACAATAAACCAAAAGCAGTTCTGCTTTTTAATACGTTAATGGAGAGAGCATATCAAAGAAACAAAACACCGCAGCCTTCTCCTTTCAAACTGAGCCTTCCAAAACCAATGAGGGTTTGGAGAAAAGACAATTTACCCTGGATATTGTCAACTAGTGCAGAACTATGTTTAAGAGGTAAACAAACAGCTCTTATAGCTATAAAAAACCCTTCCAACTGCAAACTGTTAATGTAATGTGATCTTCTCAAAGGTGCAGACATACTACTACTGTGCAAAGCTTCACAATAAGAGATGCAACACGAAATGAAGAGGACTACTTGCTTTTGCAGCTGCTGATCAAACCTGGTAACAGTCACCATTTTCAAGCAGCTGCTCTTAGAGAAAAAAAAAAGTTACGGGCAACAGATAAGAAAGGAACTGGTCTTATTCAAAACGAAGATGGACACAAAATACAGAAGTTGGAAAAGGGGCAGAACAGCAAAGGTATCGTCATCTCCATCCCACTGGCATAAGAAAGACAAAAGCCACTCGACAAAATATAGGGGGGGCAACAATTAAAATGCATGATGCCAGACATCTAGATAAACAGAGTTAAAACCAAACCAAGTAACACACAACTTCACAACAATCCAAAAGTTAAAATCCCAAGCTCTTCTCTAAGCTATTTGTGCCCAACTGTTACCGTCTCCCAAATTCTTGAGAAGTTCAGTTTAGCTTACGTAGCAAGTCTTGAGTACAAACACTCCCCTCCCTGCAACAACACTGGGGACGCATCCAAACAGGGCCTCTAAAAAACAGCCAAGCCTCTTTTGCATGCTTCTTAAGTATACATGTACTAGTGGTGGTACGCTTAATTCAAAGGTTTGTCTGACAGAGTATGCTGTTTCTGAAAGGCTTAGCACAGATGTCTTAGGAGCAAGCATAAGAAGATGGGAGGTGTGACAGATGCTGTGGAGTATTTTCCCCAAATCCAGCCACCAGAAATTTAGCAATTCCTAAAATTTGCATGCCCAGGACCATAGGCTGCACCCAAACCCGTGTCAATTAAATCCTTATCCCCATGGGATTGCCCAATTTACTTTTGAACCCACTATGGTTTCGTCATCTTTACTTTCTTCATCCCTTTCATCACGTGCCTTCTCCAGCTTTATTAGTCCCAATCTTATTTACCCTTTCTTCTTCTTCCAGAAGCCAGCCCAAGTCTGTCATTCTCCATACCTCTTCTACTAAATCTTGGAACAGGGTCCAAAATGGCACACAATATTCAAGATGGGGATTTATAACATGGCATATTCAAGCCTTCTCTCTTGTCCTCTGCTCCTTTTCCATAATAATTTCTAACAATTTGGGGGGGGGGGGGGGGGGGGGGGGGAGTCTTTCTTTTTTTTTAAACTAGCGCTGAGCAGCTGTTTGCAGAAAACTACCCAAGCAAAACAAACCCAATGGCCTTTTCCTGAGCAATAACACACAGCCAGGAACCAGTCATTGTCCAGGCACGGTTTTATGTTTTGCTATAGGCATAACTTTGTCTAGAAGTCTGTTTTGTCCCCTCCTCATTGCTTGGCATTCATCTGCGCTGAAAGTAATCTCTCAGTCACAGAATCACTCTGTATCTTCAGGTAAGTCTGCAGTGCTCACAATGAGCTTTAGGGACCCTCCGTCTTTCCCGTACCCTCACGCACCAACCACGTCCTCTCTTACAACAAGTGACAAAATGGTTAATAAGAAGCATCCCACTTGAATAAGCAAATGAACACACACCAGCAACAACAATTTCTTACAGTGTTAACTGCAAAACTAACACTGTAATTGTAACTGATTACAACTCAAGTACTGGAGAGGGAAAAATATGATCTGTAAAACTGATTGGGAAAAATTTAAATTTAAAATAATAATAATAAAAAAATAAAAATCAGTGCTAGAAGTTGTATTTTTTCCTAAGTCTTTTCTATACTTTCAGTACTTTATAGTCCCCTGTACATATAATCCACAAGACTTCATGTCAGTTGTCCACTGCAGGTTGCCTCATGTTCCCCTTTTGGCTGCGAACAGCGGTGTTTTGCTACATGTTCATATGTACTATCTAGGTCTGACTATAAATACTGTTAAGCTTTTCGAGTCTTAACTTTGCACTGCATCAAATATTTCATACGAGACACCAACCCCAGACAGTGATACTGCAATGCAAGCATCATATATAAGTTTCCAATAATTTTTCCACCTCTGCTTCAGCAATTACACAGAAAATATTTCTTAGAATTGTAGTGTATTGGCACAGATTAGAGAAATTCAAGATGAGACTCTAAAAAAACCCTATATATGTGCTCATTTTTGTCTGAGTATATGTATTTACAGCACTTATATTTTGGAATCAAACAAAAGTCCCAGCTTCCTTTAAAACATCACTATAAATATTTGCAAGAAGAAAAAAAGTTCTGAATTTATTGTACATTTCACCTAAAATACTGGTTTGCTCTATGTTTCTGAAATAGTGTTCAGAAGGTATAGGTCATTTATGAAAGAAAGATACACTTTAATTAAATCCTTCCAGAATATGGCATTACATCGATGCAGCGCACAAAACAGTGCGACCAATAATAGGCTGCACATGTTCCAGCATTAGAACAGGCATCCCCAAAGATGCCTGGGAGGAGAGGGGTGGGGAAAGGGCAATACTTCTTCAAATTATGGGCTGCTGATCACTGTGACACCCTGCCGCTGGTGTTGAAACCTCCTCAAAACTCTTATTCCCCATGAGGGAGCGCGCGTGTGTGTGTGTGTGTGTGTGTGTTGTAACTTTATCTTTTCTAATCGTGTTAGCCACTCCTTGATTCTGTTTCAACAAACTAGTGACACAGGGAACCATTAGATGTTCTTCAGCCACCCTCTGTTGTTTTTGCAGTTATGTCACTTTTCCATACACAAAAAATGTGGGTTTTAAGCACAGATTAACTGCCAAATTATTGCAGTAGTACTCCATGAAACATCAGCAATAGGTAACTAAAACTACAAGTCAGCAGTAAACCAATCCTGCAGTGGCTGGCAGGGTTGATTGTCAATATCTATCTTCAATCCCTAAAAAGCCCTTTTTCTCATGCCCTTTAATTCTTACTCTTTTCCATATATTTTGTATAGGTGTTAGTTTTAAATGTCACTTTGAAGCATTGCTCCTATAAAATCTACTTTTCTTACAGGACACTGTTATTGTGGACAAAATTAACATGAGAAGATAAACACATACACACATGTACCCTTGGTAATATTTCTCTACTCAAAAGTTTTTCCATCCTACACCAGTTTTTATCTTGGCTGCCATGGTCACATTAATATGTTCTATAGTGGCCATTTCTTCCCTCTTGTAGAGAGTTTTCTCATTTTCTTTGATTACTTACAGCATCAATCAAATATATTTATATGTTTACAACGATACTGTTAGGAAGAGGGAAACATTACTGGTTGTATTGGACTTTAGTAGGTTATATCCTGTTTAATTATTTTTGCCTTCGAATGTCTTTCCTTCTTGGAGCATAAGCATCCATGTAAAGATAAACTCATAATGCCAACCAAAAATGCAACTAATCAGAACATGAAATTCTACTACTGGAAGTGGGCAATCAATGCAAGAGAAAATGGCATTTCTCTACCTTCAAGTTAAATAGGTTTACCTTAGTCTGACTATTTTAAGTCATATAAGTGGGAATAAAAGAAAGTTTACATACTTTAAAAAGATGGGAATAACAAAATACTAGACCTAACACTTAAGATTATGCCCATAAAAACAATAAGGATAACACTAATAATACGTAATTTGGCAACAAATCTCTTAAAAAGTCTGATTAAATTTTTACTATCTTCAACAAGGAACCGCGCATTTTTATGCATAAGGTATTAAGTAAACTTTCCACAGTCTTACGGTGGAAAAAAATGTCCCCCTCCTATCAAGTGCAAAAGGCTTTCTAAATACATCTCATTCTTATTATTTCACCAGAAACATATAAACAAACACTGCTCAGGTCAACAAATCCTCTTTCTCCTTTATCATGGCATCAAGATAAATTAGGATTGCTGTCTTCTCCCTTTCCACTGCAGTTTTAGACTCATTTTGGAGTGATTTTTATTCTATTGAATCTATAGTCAGGATACTACTGACAAAGAGAAAACAGTGCACATGATCATTCTCACCATTTTAGCTGCTATTCAAGGTGGCTGAAAGGAAAAAATATAATTAAAATTCCTAAGCACCTCTGATATTACTCCAGTCAAGAAATTCCAGCCATAATTCACAGTAGCATGCACTAAAGTATTTGATGGGAGAAGCAAAGAGTTAGTTGTATTTCTTTTTCTCACAAATAAGTACAAATAAGAAAAAACTTTCCCCAGGTTACAGACTCCTTTTTGAGGCCTTTTAATACTGGGAACATTTCATAGGCAAGAACCCTCTTATCTTGATATTCTTGGAGCTGCAGGTTATGATACCACAGCATTCATTCGAAATGCTCTCAAATTTGAGAGTTAAGTAAGGACATCTCTTGGGGCTCATCTACAGAGGAAAGGCATCACAAAATAGGCTAAGGTTTAAACTTGACGTATACCCAGCTATTTCACACTAACTCCTGAGGTGAACACATTCTATATTAAGAGCACTTCATTGCAATTTAATCCAATCCCCAAAGTGATCTAAAAAATGGCTCTCTTCCTGTGGAATAAGAGTGCGCTAACGTAAGGCTAGCCTAGAACAAGTACTGCCAAAAGACATCCCAGGCAGTTTCCTGTATAGTCAGGAACATATACATGCCATGTATGCATGACATAATTCCTTAAAAGGACATCAAAACTTTTTGAAACATTTCAGCTAAATTATTAATGAGATTTAGATAGACGGGAATAGCACCACTATGTTGGCAGAGTACTTTCATTTATCTTCTTTTTGAAAACAACATGTCAATAAGTACTCACATTTCATTCTTATCACACAGATGAGGCTTTCAATACCAGAGCTTGCAAGAGCTCCATTCACAGCTGCCCACAAAAACATTTCAATGCAGTAAAGTAGCAGACAAAGAGGGCTGGAGGACTTTCAGAGGTTCAGGACCCTAACGTGTATGTATTAAGCTTTACAGGAGACCCCAAGCTCCAAGCGCTCAGAGTATCTGGAGTGAGCATCCCTGCTGGGAAGAAGCACCTCTGGTTTTACATATATACCTCAAGGAGGTACATGTGTCTTCCCAGTCACTGTCTAATGTCTGCTATTAGTAGAAGATGTCTCAACCTCCTGTGGGATAGTCACCAACAGGTTCATTAAGAGGTGGCCAGTGAATAGACTACCTGAAGCCATAGGAGCTTGCAGCAGAGAGGCCATCTTCCAATACACCAGTGCACACAGCTGCGTGCCTTAACAGGGCCAGCTATATACCCTGTACTTGGGTAACCTGCAATACATAACGTTGCTGGCTGCTACTAACACTGGCACTCTGTTCTGCAGCAGCACCCTCTTAACAGAAATCACTGACCTTGAGAGAAATAACTGGCTGGGGCGGGAAGGGGAAGCACAAAGGGGGAGTCTCTTGAGTCTTCACTTGAGGCTTTGGGGTACCTCTTACAAAAAATAAATATTGCAGTGCTGGGTGTTTAGTCCTGAGCCTTGCACTTAAGCAAGAGGGCTGCCAGCTCCTCGAGCACGTCTGCTGCTTGAAGGATTGCAGAGCAAAAAATCAAAACAGCTGGGCATTGACACCCAGGAGAGAAAATAGGGGTAAAAAGAAGATTAGAGGTCTCAGGGAAGTGTAAACACAGCTCTAGAGACCTCTGACGAACAGCACATTCAGAAATGCATGTGCCAAGCAGGTTCTTACCTTTGATTCAGAGGTACTCAACAGAAAGTAGTCTCCACACCAGAGAGTCAAGGATTTGAGCCAAGAAGATTTCTGAAAGACCCTGCCTTTAGAGTACGCAACTGCTATTTACACCACATCTAAAGAGGCATTCACAAGTTGTTCTAGAGGCAATCTCTCCACCAGTTTTCCCAATATGCTGGGAAAATAAACCCACATTAAAAGCAGGATGATGAAAGGTATCTTTGGGTATCCCCTGTAACAGGTGCTGGATGCTCTGAACTGAAAAAGAATTCAGAACAGTGTATTACCTTGCCAAATTTGTCCTTTTATATTGTTGGAGAGGAATAAATCCCAAGTATGATCTACTGGCAACAGCTGAAATGAGGTATGATGGAAAGGAGTAAGTAAATACAACCTGTGTTCTCAAGCTGAATCTGATCTCTCCTGTTTGTTTTTTGGCAATACTAGCTAGGATCATTAAGTGTGTGAGGACATGCCTGAATTGGAGAACTCATGGAAAATATCCAGAATTCTTTATTCTTCCTACATTAAATAATAATGATAATTGGGGAAAAAAACCCACCACCACCAACAACAAAAAAAACCAAACAGAGAAAGTCCTAAAGTCATCAGTAGAAGACTACTGAGAATAAAAGACTTGGATCAGATGCTTTGCATGAGGAAAACTTATGCGATCTCCTCCCTCAATTAGGTTTTGTCCCATATTACTGCAGGCAACTACTAGAAAACACAGGAGGCATTTGTCTTCACATCATCTTGCCCCACAGCTCGACCCCAGTACAAACGGTATGGTTCTCCACGTTGTGGGATTTGCACAGATAGCAAAGATCTTGAATGTGGCCATGAGTCTTGGGAAAACGCCCATCATAAGAACACGTTTTCACCAAATTTTGAAATGAAAAAATATAGTGATAAACAAGCAAATAAAAATAAACAAACACCCCCCGCCCCCAAACCATGCCCAGGATAAATCACAAGAAAATAACCACAGCCAAAAGCAGCAAACAGACAAGGCAATGGAACTGGAAGCAGTGAGCTGCCCTTACACAGCAGGATGGATCCCACACGCACGGGTAGTGTTTGGGGACATACTATTCATATTGCTGAGGGAAGCAATCAGCTTCTCTTTAAGACATTAGGCTTTCTATTTCATTGACTGTTGTCATATTTATGAACAGTCTGTCAAAGAGAAAAATCTCACAGACAAAACCCCTAAACTGATAACTCCATAAAGCACTAATTAAGTAGTTAACACATGCTGCCATACATAGAAAATGGTGCAGAGCTGTGAAAGTGGCTTCCCTCAGGCTACAAAGCAAGTCAGTATAGAAGCCAGGATTATTAGTTACAGGTGGTCCCAATCCTCAAAAGCTACTTTCCCCTGTAAAAATCTGCTTTTATAAAGTACTGGATTTTTTCTTTCTTTACAGAAATTATATGTATCTGGATTAAAGTACAAGTAGCAATATTGATACTATTGCTAGTCAGAAGAGACAGCTAAGGAAGCACTGGAATAAGCACTGTGATATTTAAGGGGAACATATTGTTTCAGCAGCACCAATATCTTAATATGAAACCACAGCCTCTAAGAGATTATGAAGACTAATATTAGGAGGCTGAAATTTTGAAGAAAAAAAAGTAATCAAGAAATTAGGAAGTTACAGATGTGGCAGAGAAAAAAAACCCAACCAACAGAAAAAACAATGTGGTTTAAGGCAAATTTCAGAACAAGTTTCAAAAAGACAAACCAGTTAAGATCTATCTCAGAGAGTAGGACTTAGCAACTATCGACCATGCCAAAAACGAGGGAGGCTTAGTTAGGTACCATAATGCCTGTCACTATGCAAAACCAAGAACAAAGTATATCACATCTGATGCTTTAAATCAAAGAGTGCAGTGGCCCGAGAGGCAATTTTATCGTTTGTGTAGCTGGCAATAGGAAAATAAGGTTTATTTGACTATTTGGAGGTGGAGGTAGGAGCGCATCTTTTCACAGGAGTCATACTAGCGTGATCATAGTTCACAAGTCATTTGTAGATTTTTTTAAAAAATATTGTCACTGCAAGTGCATGGAAGGCCTTGGGTCCACAACCTGGTAATTTGAGAAAGCGAGGGGGACAAATGGACACGAAAGAATAATCTCCATCTGAGTTTTGGGCTTGGGAATTGTTGCAACTCCAATTGCTGTAATTCCAAAGTGCAGCACTGGAGCCTCTGATGTTCAGCAGGAAGTTCATAAAGCTGTGCTCAGACTTACATTTATTAAAAGGTGGTTCATGGGTGACGGGCTCTGACCATCTTTAGATACAGTAGACGCCTACAATGCTGAATCTTGCCTTAGGAAACAATCCATTAAGAACACACAGAGAAACCAAAAATATCAGAGGAAGTCAGTACATAAAAGACAGAAGAGTTACTATTAAGTAAAGCAAAGATCGTATACACAAAAATAATGGGACTAGTACATAACTAGTCAAAATTGTGAGCTCAATTTTAATTTGGAAAGCATTTAAAACATGTCATAGATGAGACAAAACAATAGATGAATTACATGACTGGTTGTTTCCTGAAACCTGCCAGGGACCCACCTGTTTAAGTCAGATTCCAACCACTAAACAAACAGAATAAAGAAAATAGAAACAAAACAGTATCAGCAAAATGGAATTGAAATTTCTACCAAGATGAATGCTGTGCAATGTTACATAATGTGCTATGTAAAAAGATATTGCATTAAACACTTTTTAGACAAATAGCAAGATACCCCAGTCATAAGGAAAGGGTGTATAAATGGAACTAAACTTATACAGTAATTGAATTATTTTCTTCAGGAGTGAGATGTAGCTTCAGTTAACTCCACATGGTTAAACAGGTCAATAGGAACTGAGGGGAAAAATAGAATATGCTATACTTACAAGAAAATAGGAAGTAAAGAACACTGGGAAGAATACAGGGAGATGCTAAAACAGATAAAGAACGGGTATTAGAAATGCAAAGTAAAACTCTAAAGTTCTCAGTTACAGATCCTAAACACAAATTATTTTTCCAGTGATAAAAAAAATGAGAGAGAGGAGAATTAGACCAAAAATGAGAATGAAATGTAGTATAAGTTACAAAGTCAATTAAAATATTAGTGGGGAAACCAGCATGCCATGATAAACCAGAAAAGATTTATAATGAGTATGAATATATTGTACATATAACAAATGACAGACTAAAAGGCTTGAACATGGCAAGATTGCTGACTGACAGTCAAAAAAGAGAAACAGACAAATGTGATTGTCTATATGGGAAACATATCATAGTAGTGAAATACCTCTGAGAGTTGCTTGCTTCAAGACTAGCAAATTTGGAAAGTACCTTAAGTAATAAAATTTGTATTGATGTAGTTTCAGATAGAGTTGGGAAAAAACTAAAAAAAAAAAAACAAAAAACCAAAAAACAACAAACTAAAAAAAAAAACCAAAAAAAACCAAACAAAAAAACCAAAAACAAACCAAAGCCTTAAACCTCTGCAGCTTATTTCTGTTTATAAACAAGACTGCTCTGAAAGTCATGGTTCAAAAGTGTCCTTCCAATTAAAACCTACTGGGGATCCAAAGCAATACTCAGGAGAGGCATACTGGATACTGCAGAGAAATTTCATCTTCTTACACAAGTTCACTCATTACTTGCCATATATTTTACCAATATTTTGCAGTTTCATACCATTACAAAACATGCATCAGAACCCTCCCTATCATATATATTTACATCGAATGTAAATTTCAGGATTTTAAAATAATATCACAACACAGGAGCAACCCAATTTTGCTCAGCATCGAAGCTGTATACACAGAATTTTTCTTAGTGATATAAAATTAGAAAATTTTTACTTTTCAATTTCCATCTAAAATAGATTTTACTTTATAAGATCCTAAAACATGAAAGTTTCTATTGATACCAAAAGTGGAAGTTAGTAACAACAAAGATTTCAGGGTTATTGTACAGTAAGAATGGTAACATTATCATTGGGAGTTTGATGTACAGAGATATAATAAATTCTGCATCTCCATTCGATATCAGAATATGATGCCATATCACTAGTACATTGCCATAAGGTCAACAGTTAACTGAAAGATATCGCCTATAGTTTTCTATTCTGTTATTTTCTATACGACAACATAACGGTGATTTACAAACCCAAACACCTTGTCCATTTTTAATTACTGCGGTAGATGACTTTTCCAATATAGCTACATCACAGAAGATGCCACACCATCAGATATTTTCCCCCACAGCTCAGTTAAAATACTATCAATACCTCAAAGGACTTTATCTTCAAGCTGTTCTTTGGAATCACTATAATTAACAAAAATGCTGCAGTGGGATCATCTTATTTTTCCATTAATTCTTAAACAAAATTATATGCTTACTGAAATTTCTAAAAGAATGTGGTGGTTTGTTTAACCGAAAAAAAATCCCACCAACCAACACCAACCAAAAAAACAACATTACTTTTTCCTTTCCCCCCCCCCCTTTCTTTCAAACCAGATAAGAGACTATGAGCAAGAAGCAGCAAGATCATACACTGGCTCAGATCAGACCAACACTGCAAATCTATTAACCAAGGTCACCCCTGCTACAAGGGCGAAGAAGTCTGCCACATGTCAGTCCTTGGGCTCGATTGTTCTTGCCAGCAGACTGGCACTCCATCTAGCTGGCAAGTTCAGGAAAACCAGCTAAGGACCTTCCAAGCAGCCTCACCATACCCCTCTGACCTGGGCAAGCAGCACATACTGAATTACTTACCAGTCCTTAACTACCAATCTAGTTTACATAACATGAAAATTAAGATTTGTTTCCCTTCACAGCTCTTTCTTCCCTGTATAGTCTGCCAGACCAGAAACAAGTCATTCGTCACAGGTATTTGTCTAACCCAGAAACAAGGCAGCTGGGTTCCTTAATACCTTCCTCCCTCTGATACATCTACTGAACAATTCCACAAGAGCTTCCAAAGTTAAACCAGATTCCAGTTTAAAACAATTTACCATTGTCAGTGTTTTTACCCCCTCTGACTTTCCTTTCCCTTCCCAGCCTTAAGACAAATGGAATCCTAAACCAAATTCATGAAAAACATTAAATATAGTTCAACTACAGTAGAATATCTGGGCAAAAGTGTTTTCCTACTCTGGGCTCATTATTTGGACAGAAATATCAACTTATGACTAAGTAGCAAGAAATGAGTAATAAACTGACATAAACAAATGAAGACATGCCAAAAACCCCACAAAACTGACAAAATTAATTTAACAGCGGGAACAAGCCAAACATTTTTGCGGGGTGCACTGGGTTAGCTTTCAGCTTGATCAGTTCCTGAGTGCTGCTGCTGACGAAGCAGGGAGCAAGAATGTGTGGGGAGGGACTGGTGGAAAGAGGAAAGGCTAATTGAGAGTAACGTGAAAAGCACATCTAAAGACAACAGCAAAACATTTATCTCTAGTTTAAATAGAGATTAAATTAAAATTAAATGCAAACCATTTAATTATGAGATTGATTCCCAGTATTGCAAAATAAACTCCAATGCTTCTGATTTATCTGCATAGGAACCTGGCAAAATTGAAATCGTCAGAGAACAGGTATCATTGTAGAACATGAAAGAGTATGTAGCACTACAATCTAAAGCATTTAAAAAAACCCCACCTGCTGCGAATCTATCTTCTAATATTTCAACTACATGGCTACAATAAACACTGAGATTATGAACTACTTTTGCGAGCATAAAGTGACTTGTAGTTTAGAACAGATCTGTGGACTAGTTTGTTTATACTGTAGAAAACAGCCTGTGATGTAAACTCTTTAAAGTTCCCAAACACGAAAATCGTGAGAACAACTGTTGCAGGTTATGTGGGAGGGAAATACAGCACACTTCATTGCTGCCATCGATTTGGCAGCAGAGTTTATCAATGCTTACCTAGAGAGCAAAGAAATGAGAAAAGTTGTCACAGAAAAGAAAATGGCTGAGACATGAGCTAGAGCATGCGGTGGGAGGTAAAGCCACGCATCTGCTGAGACTGCTAGGATCTGCAGTGGGATGAAGCACAAACAGGGAGAGTCAGAGAAGTGCAACCATTCATCACCTCCTCTTCACAATCGGGGACTTCCCTGCCTGCTAGGTCCAGGACTGTCCCAGCAGCATGAGTTTTGACTATAATAAATTCTAGATTAAACTGCATGGAACAGGAAAGGGGACTAACGTTCAAGCTGAGGCTCCACAATCGGTTTAACAAGTGCTTCAGTAAGCCCCTAGAAAATGTTGTTAGAGAGTGCCCTGCCAACTCTTGAGAATTATATTAGTGCAATATGTACTCAAAAAGCCAATTTGGGATCATTTAGTTGCTGACTTTGTCAGCCTTTTGAAGAACACAGAAAACTGTAACTGATACAGACTCTAAAGCTGTTGGGAAAGTTGCTTTTCCCAAACTATTGGCTACAGTAAATAGTAGACTTCATGTCAAAACACATTCTTTCTGCGTGCCATAGCATGTTGCCCATTATTTAAAAGACGTGTAGATGTGCTGCTTAGGGACATGGTTTAGCGGTGGACTTGGCAGTGTTAGCTTAATGGTTAGACTCCATGATCTTAAAAGGTCCTTTCCAACCTAAATGATTCTGTGATTCCCAGCCTATGTATGAAACAGCTTTATTTTCAGAGAGAGACTCACAACGTGCCACTCTGGGTGGTTCTCTCACGACTGCTCCTTCCAAAGTCAAGCCATTCATCAGGCATCACTCTGTATACCAGCCAGCAAAGCCTTTCCCTTTCTTTTAGGTTTGTTAAGGTTTAAAGTTTAAAATTTCCCCCTCATTTTCACCTAGCTTATATATGTTCCCTGTAACATATGAAAAACAAGTATGACGATGACCACGAAGTAGGAAGCAATCAAGAGCAGAAGTGGGCAAATAATGGATTTTGGCTCAGAGTGTGAACTGGAGACACAACAAAAAACTTAAACAGGTGGTTCTTTTGTTTTCAGATTTACTCCTTCTATGTAACAGCTTTCAAAATGTTCTGAACCAAAATAAAAATGCTGCTTCAAAACAGTCAGATGTGTATTTAATAAATTGGACTCATTTATAAATAGGATTCTGCTCTTCCCTGTTCTAAGCTCTGCTTTTGTTATAATTTCTATTGTTAAAAAAAAAGTTGCCCATATCCATTCAAGAGTAATAATTATAGCACTTATTACTAGAGTTAATGCAGTAGTTTTAATTCTTTTGCTGTATGATGAACCTGAATACGTATTATTCACGTTACTTGTAGCAAAGTTAAGTAAGAAACATAATAAAGTTTGCAAACACTAATACAGCTTTTAACTCATTAGATTGTCCTTGAGAAAGGTTAAAATTGAAGCAGAACAAGCCCAACACTATATCTTACAGGTCGATTTAAAATTAATCATAACTTCAATCACGCGTGCGTTTAGCTGAAAGCCAGAAATTATTTAATCTTAAATTCTAAGATTGGAAAGATGTTTCCCTTATGCGGTAAAAGGAAACCAATGGCTTGAATTCAGGCCTGTGCTGTTTCAAGATCACTCTTTGAAAAAGCCTTGGAGAACAACCCCTCTCCCAGTCAGGATTCCTCCACAAAACCCAAAGCATTTGTCTCACACAGGCTCACTAGTGTGCTAGTGCTGATTGCCCTCTACAGTTATACTACACAACCAGGCAAATAACCAGGACCCATAAGCAAAAAAGTCAAAGTATGGTCCATTTAAAACAACATACTTCCACTGCCCTGTGTTGCAATTCCACCTTATCATATGCCCAAGAGGTGTATTTTAATGTTCTGATGCAACTAAATACTTCAACGAGTAAAGTCAACCCAGGCTCTGAAAGCAAAATAAGATTCCCCCATTTTGTAGTCCTAACAGGCAAAAAATGGCTCAACGGAAAACCAAGCATCTCCAGAGACACGTGAATTATTTTCACTGAAAATTTCCCTCATTAAAACTCTTCTCCCCCGCATCTGTGACTACCTAGAATGATCAGTATTTCTGATGTCCCAAGGGCATCTACAAAAGCAGATGGCGTTCTGACTTTATCGCACTACCTGAAACACCTCCTGCTCCACCAGATGACCCTCAGAGAGAACGTACCTCCATTTTGCAATTCCCCGCTTTTATTTCTGCACAGTGACACATCAGCTACTAGCCTTTTTACTAGCTGGCACGCTCTTTAACCACAGAGCTACAGGTGTTTTCCAGTGACCCTGATGGATTCCCCCGCATGTGAAAACCATTTGACTGAATCAACAACAGCATCTGAGGAGCAGTTTGGGGGGGAGGAGGATTGATTAGACCACAAAGGTCTCTTCCAGCCCTATTTCCTACTATTCTGTGATGCATATGCGATCACACTATATAGCATTTATGCCTTTTTGTCCTGACCTAAAGGCAGTTGCTTTTCAGCAAGCTGGAATACAAAGGCGAAGCTCCTGGACCGATGGTATCAGATGCAGATTAACAAACTGTGGACAACAACAGTCTGGATTCTTAGCTAACTGCTGCTTTCAGTGCTGATGGGGAGTGCTCTGCCTGTGTCCTTCAAGAAACCCGGGGGGGGGAATCCTCTTCTGTGGAGATGCCTGAATATTTGTCTGGGAGGCCACAACCACAGCTCCAATATCTGTACCTCTGCCACAAAGCTTAGGGTCTCGTGCTATGTGTGGTCCTTGTAAGAATGTGCCTATGGATTGCAGTCTCCATTCTGAACTGATATTTCTGCCATGGCCACACTGATGTGAAAATTACTCCCGTTTTACACATTATTTGTAAAATACCTCAAAATCAGGAGCCTAGACTCTATGACTGGGTACAAGAAATGATAGCCTTCTAACAGTTTGAAAATAATGAGAAAAATAGCCTGTGGTAAGAGGAAATTTCTAAATGATCAGATTAAAAATGACAGTTCCCTTTTCTCAAAGGGTAAGGAACATGACAGTCATTCCTCAGGGGAAACTGCTAATCTCCTTGGTTTCAGCACAACCAAAATACTATCTAAATTAAATATGGGTGCTATTATTGGATAAATTTTGTGCAATACCTTTGGGACTGCCCAAGGGAGTTTATGGCCAATTCTAGGAGTCATTCTCCGAGATGACCTTCTGCAATGATTGGTGCTAAGCTAGAATTGGGCAGGGGGGCAGCAAGAGAAGTAGAGCCAGTCTGATTCCTGTGATATTATTAGCATTTAAGTGCGGACCATAGTAGAATCACCTTTCCCCTGATGTGGGGGAGCTGGGAATATCTGATAAAACAGTAGCAAGAATGGACATAACGAGTTCAAGAGCACCATGTTTCCCTGGTTTACTGCATTTATTGAGGAGGGATGACAACAGTTACTTTTTGAGAGTATTTTTTCCCTTTCTTGGACTCACAGTGGTTTTGCAACTGCCTGTTTTGTCCAGCGTTGCCCACTGTTAATATAGTTACCTGATCATCCAAAGCATATTGAGGGAGCGGGGTAAGGGAAAATCAGGTTTTCCGTAAGTCTCAGCCAAAGCAGAGCCAGCTCCCTCTTGAGGGGCTTCAGGCTTCCCTCCCCCCCTTAAATCAAGCAATACTTTCTCAGGGAAACATCACCATGAGCCAAAAGAGCGTTCAGTAGCTGAACAAGAGTTGCAGGAGGGTCTTCCACCCTGGCAGTGCTTTTGGCCCTCCACCAGTTTGCAGCTGCTGTCCCAGGCGGGCAGGCAGGAGGTGGTGGGCACAGAGTCACTCTTCTGTAGCGAAGCGTTATACAAAGATAGAAAAGGCCGATGAAACTCGTCAAGAAGGAAGGGGGCAGGGGGAAAAGGTGTCTTTTCTTTACCTGGGTGCCAGCAAAGGCAGCCACAGCTGGCCGTAATTTGGTGAGCAGCCCCTTCCCCACCTGGCCTGCCCAGGGAGGGAGAGCCTCAGCTGTCCCTGCTCCAGCCGGCACAGCGCGCTCAGCACAAAAGGAGCTGGTTACAAAACGCAGTCCCCTCAAAAGAGAAAAGAAAAAAAAAAAAAAGTCTTTCTAAAGAAGTCTAGCTAGCGGGTGCAGTACTTCTATGCTGCGGAGATCCATTCACTTAAAAGGAGGCTTCTTCCTCTGCTGTTAGCATTATGTGAGTAGGAAACATTTGCGGGCGCTGTTAAATTCATTTCCAAGGCTAGGCTATGCTCAGTGTAGGCGATCTTCAGGCAACGTAGTGGATAAAAATCGAAGAGGGTTTTGCTGAGTGTGCACACAGTCAAACATTTTTAAAAAGACAAAAGGTGGCCAAGTCTGAATGGATTTTAACATGATAGCAAAAGCACATCTCTGACACAAAGGCCAAAGCTGTGTTAAACTGCAAATCATTGCACAAAGGCTTGTCTGAGGAGCAGATGATCCCTCGCCGCCTTTGACAGTTAAGATAGTCAAGAAAGCAAACTGCTGAGCAATGTATGACATTCTCAGGATATGGGAATTCCTGACATACCGTACATTTCTTTCGTATAGTTCCCTCTAATGCAAGCTCAATATTCACGACAGAGCTTTCTGCTATTGACTTTTTCCTTTCCTTTATTCTTCTGGTAATGTGTTTAAGTTTGGATGATAGGTGAAGAGCCTGAGGTTTTTGTCCCTCCTTTTCCCAAAAGGCTAAAATCTCAAGCCAATAAAAGTTTCATCACTGTCCCAAAGCTTAAATACTGCAAGCAAGATGGCTAAAACAAAATCCAACCCCCACAAACATGACACGTAACAATGACTCCCTGTTACTTTTACAATGGAAATCTACCCATGAGATATTGCTGTCCACTGAAAGGTAGCCTGTGTGAACATACACACGCTACAAATTCTGTGTAAACTTTTTGTTTGTTTTAAAATTTCTTCCTGGAAAGGATGTTCCTTTATCTATCATACTAAAAGAGGTTAATTTGCACTGAAAATTGTTCTTTCTCATCTTCTTAGCAAAACTGCATTTATGATTCAAGAGAATCAATTATCGTTTAGTTCAGCTATTGTAATGTTTTTGCCAGTGTAATTGATTTTTTTACTATGTGGATTTTAGTTTTAAACTTCATTAAAATCATTTAACATTGGCTTATCTAATTTACATGTATAAACTATATTTCAAAAATCACAAGTGAACTATAATCAGATATAAACAGAAGCACAGACATTTCTCTGCATATATACATTTGTCTCAAACTTGACATATTGTGAAAATCAGTCATTCAAAGCAAGTATTCACATCCCTAAAGTTCCAAGTGCTGAAGTTACATAAATAAATAAAATAATAATTAAAAAAAATATTAAGAGTAGTCTATGAACATCAACATGGGATTTAGAGCAAAAAAGGCCAATGCAACTTGGAACGCGTTAGCCAGACCTGAACCTTATGAAATGAGAGAGTAAGAATATCAATGCCATGGCAGCATCAATGTTATGGCAGTCCTAACCACTACAGCAGTGGAGAATAGATGGAATATTACTTCTGTTGTGCTTGTAACACCTGCAATAAATTTAATGTAAAAGAATTGTGGGTATTTCAGGCAAATACATTTGGTCAGACAGTGTCTATGGAATTCCTTCGGTTTATAACACGGTACAATGTTTTGAAAGAAAGATACAGAAAGAAAATTAATACCCTCAGAACTTTAAAATATTTGTCTTTTAGCTGTTAAACTGTTTCACAATTTAAAATGCCTAACAACAGTTGTAAGAGGAAAAAAACCCAAATATAATCCCTAAACCAACCACCAATACTGACATCCTAGAGAAATCTAGATATTTTAAAGATGGAACCAAGATCAAGCAAGCAAAGTAAAGAACATCCTTCTGTAGGACTTCACACTAAAATTAACTGTCACAAAAAAAGGGTGCTGTGGAATAGCAATTATCAGGAAACTTGCGTAGATTTGGGGGCATCATTTTACTGAATTTCTACTCAGTGAAGCCTGTGGCACTCTTATTAAGTGTCATCTTACAGATTTTTACTGTTTAAATCCTTTCAAGTAAGCTAGAAATTAAAGAGTAACATGTTTTCTGCAGGTTCATTTCTATCCTGCTACTGTTCCCTATGCCCTTTCACCTCACAGCAACTGAAAAACCTTTACACATTGAGGGCAAAAACCAGACACCCAACCAAGCTAACAAACCTATTAGTATCAAGCCCCAAAACCTTACTATGGGGATTGTAATGAAAGCTAAAACAGGAGGACAGAAGGAGTGAAGATAACATACAGAGAAATAAAAAGCATAAATCTGAACTTAGCGTTGAGGTATCAGGTAAGGGCTTTTTTGTTCGAGTAGCAGTAGCACAGGACAGTATCATAGTATCTGCCCCTACTGTAAAAGAATAAACTGACTTTAGAGAAACAAAATTATTCCAAAAAGCCTCTAGAACACATCTGCATGTCTTCACAAGTGAAATGCAACTTTTTATTAAGAACATGAAATAGAGCTTTGAAGATGTATTAGCTCCTTTATGGAAAGATCAGAGTATGGTAAACTATCTAAACAATTATAAAGCAATTAACGAACAGAATTACACCAACTTTACTTTAATTATGAGAAAATCAAACACCTGCCAGTGAATTTAATGAATGCTCATACTGAAAATGAAAAAAAAAATCTCAGTAAGAAAGAACAAATCCCTATGTCCCCATAACAGATGAGCTATGTGATACTGAAAGAACACTACGTCCTTGGCATTTGCTTATTTTAAG
This sequence comes from Astur gentilis, assembly GCF_929443795.1. Taxonomy (NCBI): domain Eukaryota; kingdom Metazoa; phylum Chordata; class Aves; order Accipitriformes; family Accipitridae; genus Astur; species Astur gentilis. The sequence goes on along the minus strand of NC_064899.1, from coordinate 15,232,759 downwards.
CCAAAAATCTAAATCTCAGGAATGCTACCCATTATTGCAGGTTACTGGAAGTTTATAAAATTACTAACTTTATATTCTGTAATGCAAACAAGACAGCTCTACCTCCCAGCTGGAATAATGTATTTTATTTATATTATGTACTAAAACTAGGTCCAGAAAAGTAATTTCAGATGTGTCATGGAAAAGCATTGATGAGATGCTTTCAAAAAATAGTGGTCAGAATCCCTTTATAAAACAGTCTATGTTTTGTAGGCCACAGATCATTCAATGATTTGCTACTGAGCCTTTCTCCCACCAGGCTGAATTTTGCAAGAATCACGTGTGAAAACCATGAGGAGACTAAAAGAAATGGAAGAGGCAGCAAGAACCCTTAATGTTCACGAATGAAATTACTTTTCACCAAACATAACTGTCTTCATAAAACTTAAGGATTTAGATCAACCTGATACTTTTGCAGCATTTCCTACCAGCCTAAAGAGCTGTCTTGATGAATTCACACTGAGCTTAGGTCTCCGGCATGACCAGACAGCAGAATAGTTGAGAAGCAGAGATTTTCCATGTACTTACAGATGCAGTCTCAGGGGATCTTATTATCCTGACCTTTAATAACATGCAAAAAAAAATAATAATGAAATAACAAATGTATCAAATTCTGTAGAGTCTTAAATTTAAGGTAGATATATGGAGATTATTACCTCTTAGATTTAATCATGTTATTAATTCAAAGCAGCAGACTCAGGCAATGAAATTTGAACTTTCCCTAATTTAGGCAAAAAAAAGACAACACTTGATCCTAGAGTCTGACCAGTACATTTTGTGGGCAAAAGCCTGTTACACTGACAATAAAAAACAAAGATTGTGGCTTAAAGAGGTTTTCATCTAACTTGGATATAATAACACCCCACCTCCCCAGTTATGATTTATTACCAATAGACCACAAAAATTCCCAACTAGTTTGGATATGTATTACGTAAGTAGCAATGCTGATCTGTGAATTTACAAGGCAGGAGTCTCTGAAGCGCAGGAGTGATTACAGAATTGGGCATCAGTGTTGGGAGATTTATGAGGCAGATAATATTAGACATACTTAACGTTAGACACACTTTAGTTCAATCTCTGCATCATCCATAACACACTTCTAGTACACGTCGCACAAATTACACTATCAAATAAATATACAAAGACTTCTCCTTAGAAAATCCACATATGACAATTATATTATGCCATTTCCCTCACTGGTGCACTAGAAGGAAGCTCTCCCACTACAGCCTTCACATAGCAGTAGTTATGATTTGCCACTGACAAAAACAAAAGCAAAAGCAAAGCTACAATTGCACGCAACCGCAAAAGGCCCTAAATTAAGTATTTCTGGTCAGTCTGTAAACGAAGACAAGTTTCTCATTTGTGCAGTGAGCCAGGGTACCTTTCCTGTCATCATCCGGTATCAAAAGTATTACTCTACACTCCAGACTTTCCACGCTACAGCAACTACTATCCCTTGGAAAGGTATATTGTTCCTGAAGGTATACTGCCTCTTTCTTCTGGCAAAATGTTACTTCTTACAGAACTATGAAGATCCTTGAAAACATAGTGTGATAACCCATGAACTGCAGACTGTATTTAAATTTGGAGATGTGCATTTTTATTTGTCATAATGTTGCACAAACATTTGAAATCAGGTGGTCTTCATTGATATCGTGATGAAAAGAAAAAAGTACAGGACAAAACCTACTAATTATTTTTCTTAAACACAGACAACTTGTCATTAAATTTAACCGCAAAATATTCTAATCCTGAGTGGTGAGTCTGTGTAGTTCTTAAAAAGCTTGGGGTCGTATTTACCTTGCAAACAAGAAAAACCCAACACAGGCTAGATTTGTTAACTTTTCTAGAATATGTTTAAAACCAGTAAGAGTCAAAGGTTTTCAAGAAAGTCTCAAGGTAATGCTTCATTGCTTACAGCAAAAATCATTCTAACAGTCTTAAAGTGAAAAGTATGTAGGACAAAAAGACAAGTGGGTTTTTAAGACATACATGCTGTTTAAGCCTGTGACAGGCAGCCAGAGCCTGGACAGGAAAAGTTCTCAGCAGAAACTCAATTGAAGCTCACCAATTTGTAATTAGTGACTTCACCCCTTACGTGCTTTTTTTTTTTTTTTAATCCTAACCAAGTATTTTGTTTGAGCACAAAAAGCATCCATAATTCTGTACAGTTAGTAAATAATACAGAACTAGATGCTGTCTTTCTTCTATTATTTCAAGTTAGGAGTCATAAAATAAAATAAATACTGAAAATCATTCTTTCACTATATATTCTAGTATTATATAAATTCACGAGATATTTTGAGAATGAGTATTTCCTCCTACCCTCTGCATCACAAACCTTAATTTAAATGAGCTGAAGCCCACTAACAAGGCTAGTAATTAAGGTACTTACAGTCTAACTGATTCATAAATTGTTTACCTTCCCAGACAAAAAGATTAAAATAACTATGGCACTTTTTTTAAAAAAAAGATGAGGATTGCTATCTGAAACAAATACAAAATGGAAGATACTGCCTGTTTTCTCCTACAGAGTCCAAACAGTGGGAAATATGTGGGGAAATAAAACATTGTGAGTGTGGTATGAGCAGGAACAAGCATAAGCCCAAATTATTCAGACAAGTAGGGCATAACTTTTTGGAAAGGCTGGAGCTAAAAATGAAACAGAAAGTGCAACTGATTCAGCAGTGTCAACTACTAAAACTGCAAGTCACTGTGCAATGAAAGAGCCGGTGCACAATAAACACTGGGAAGTATTCCCATGGAAAAGAGATGTACTGCAAATCACTCCTCCTCCAAAATAAATACTTTAAATAAACTATAATTACAGAGTTCCTTGGTCAAAACATGTAGGTAATGCTACCAAAAGGAATAAGACTGATAAAGTCCAACACAAAAAAAAAAAATAATGCGTGGAGAAAAAATTTTTTAAAAAGGAAGATAGAAGTGAATTTGCTGTGTGTTGCAAATGTATGCAAATGACATCACCTGACCAGACTGAGTGAGCAATACATTGTAAAGACAACATCTACACAAGTACTTGGGGCCGTTAATCTCCAGAGAGATCTTTCAAACGTGATAGGCAAATCATTTCAAATTTGTAACTGATTCAGCAACAGCACACACTTTGATTTACAAAACGTGATGAAAACGCAAGGCAGTCACAAATAAAAGCAGCCCAAGGTCACGCTTGATAGTGGGATGGCCAAACCTTACCTGGGGCAGTCAGAGGCTGCAATCACGCACAGCCCACCCAGAGGACTCCCATGAAGATCTTCTCTGGGAGAGGGGCCACAACTTAACAGCCCACAGGCACTACAGGCTACAGAAGAGCAGGGTAGGACAGTGAGGGCAGCCCAATCTTGCACCGACGCAGTGAAACTCTTGGCCTTTCTGCTGCCAGTCAGAAAAAACAAAACCACAATCTAGCAATCTCACCACATCTTTTTAGCTTCACAAGGATAAAATGAGGAAGTCTGCAGAATCTAGAAAGTTTCACAGGTGCTAACATCACCCCTAAGTTTGAGAAACGGCAAAACAAAGTTAGGAAATCTCGGAAAGTAGTCATAGCTGCTGGACTAGACAAATGGAAAAAGGTATGCTGTGACAGTCCATGAGGGTTACTGGGGCAGTGGTTGTATGAATAGATAGGGGGAGGATGAAGCAAAAAAACCCTGCGTAAGTATTACACTTCCATGTGTAAATATACTTGGACCACTGCTGTTATTTTTTCAATGAAATTTTGGCTCCTGCTCCTGGCCACCCACTTTTGAACACCCACTCAACCTCCAAAACCACAAAACCACCACCACAACCACCCCCTGCACACCTGCAACCAACCTCTACAGGTTGCTTGAAATCAAGTAAATGACCTAGTGATAAGGGGAGGGGGGAGGAAAGAAAAAGATGGAGTAGATGCTTTTGGCACTGGTGGCATAACAAGATAAGACATTATTGTCTAAGGGTAATAACCATTGAGAGGTGAGAGGAGCAAGGTATATGAATAGTTGAAAAAATATATGCAGAAACATTATTATTCATACACTATCAAACTAAAAATACTTTCCAAGTACAAAGGTCTGCCTTGGGCCCAATTCTAGTCAGTATTTTTTATTCAAGACTTGGATAATGGAAGAGAAATTATACTTATGAAATGAACAGATACATCAAACTGAAAGGACTGCCAGCTTTCAGAAGGCAAGGATCACATTTCTAAATTATTTTGCTGAATTTGGAAGATGTGAATTTTTATTTGTATGGAAGAAAAATAAAACATGCACTAAAAATGTGGAATAACAGACTATGAAGCAGAACACAGAAAAGTTTATTGGGTTATAATCAGTCACAAAGTATACCCCAGTCAACAATGTAATGTAAGAAAGGAGGGCAAAGCGCAATTCTGAGGCACTCTGGTAAAGAAACTACATGTGCAAGATGATACGTTCTACTATGTGCTTCTGAAGTATCTGCTGAAACAGTCCAGTTTGGGGTACCATACCTAAAGAGAAATACTTTGGACTGTCCACAGTTGATCAACAATGACAAGAGATTTAAAAACAAGACATATAAAGTAAGATGAAAGGAATAGGGTTAGGTAAGTACAGAGACCTGACAGCCATTCTACAGCGTATGCAAGTCAAACACGAATTGCTCACTGGAAGAATCACTACTGAATTGGCTTAACCTGTATAAATTAAAATATATTGGGGAAAGAAAGGGAAGAGGACTTTTCTAATCAAAGCAGCATGAAAGGTGAGTTAGACACAGCTTAATCTCCATTATGGATATTTTTTAAGAACAGGTTATACAACCCCTGTCAGGGAAAACAAGCACTTGCTCAATCCTTCCTCAGTACAAGGATGGACTAAGCTGATCAACATCTCCTTTAGTCCAAGCTGTAGCCCTAACAACATCCCTGAAATTAAAAAAATATTAAAAAATAAATAAATAATGCTTTTCACATGCATAGTCCTTGTTTCAATGTTATCGTAATTTGAACAAAGGCCAATATTTATTGCTTCAACGACTTGTTGTTCTACACAGCTCTTAAGCTTAAGATATTAGGTATTCCTAAATGGAGAAAAAGCGTTAGAGTAACAGGCTTACTGTAAACACATACCATCTTGCTAGTTTGAAGCTGTTGGTAGAAATCCATATAACTAAAGGCAGAGCGAATAGGGGCCTTAACTCTCCAAGAGGTTTAAACCAACTCCAGAACGCACATCACAGAATCCCCATCTGGTAACAGCATCTACTTGAGGAGCCCTATCGATTTCTCAAATTCTGCAAATTTGTAACAAAGACTGTGAGGCTACATGTCCAAATAAGCAAATGATTCAACCAGTAACTAATACTGAACAACAAGGTTGAACAGAGTTTACAAGCTTAATTTGACTATTTGATGAGGTAGATGGGAGATTCTCAGAACTAAGAAATTCCCTCTCCCCACCTCCCCCAGATCAGACTTCCAATGCTTAAAGTTAACAAGGAGAAGCAAAAACTATTCAGATTTTAGTTCCCGCAGTCTACATAGCATGGCCTGACACATTAGAAAGTAGCACCTGATGAGAGGTGATGATCTCACTCATGTCGTATTTAACTACCTAACCTGTGACTGTACAGAAGCAGAACCAGATTATTGTTGGTGGTGCACATTAAAGGATGAGGGGCAATGGAAACAAGTTGTAATGAGGGAAATTCAGATTAGATGTTAGGTTAAAAAAATAAAAGTTCACAATGCAGTAGTGAAGCACTGGAATAAGCATCTGCAAAAGGTGTGGAATCTCCATCCTTGGAGATACTCTAAACAAGCCCTGAGAAACCTTCAAGAGGATATCTGAACATCTGATGAGAAGAAGAAGAAAAAAAAAAGGACCTTAAGCACAAGATTGAATCACCTAATTTTTTTGAATAATCAAATACAACCCAGTGTATTCTATTAATTGAACTACCTGCTAGATCTTGGTAATTATTCTTATTATAGAGCTGAGTAAAGAATAGGGACATATTTTTTCTGTTAAATACTACCTTTTAAAATTTGTTTAGCTTCTAGCTTTCTGTGACCTACTATCACATTAGTCTGTATTTGAAGAAGCTGCTTAGTGACACTGCTTGCTTCTACGAGGGGGCTAGCAGACTGGTATATTGTGTAGGAGTTATAAGCACCAAAGAGATCATTAATTAGGGCACCTAAGAGTTATCTCTGTATCACTACTCATTGTAATAAAGAGCTTTTTCTCAGTGAAGAAACCAGCTCTTTACTACTCTCCACCACTTTACCAGATGTTTTTAGCAGTGAAAAAAATAAAATATTAAAAAAAGTGTTTTCAAAAATACATGTAGAGCATGCTTCTGTAAGCAGCAGTGCCAGTTTAAAGATCCTCCTCTGCCCAATGCCTGCTGGTTTCAGCTCCTGCTCAGCCCCTCTAAGTGGGCTGGCATAAATTAAAGGATATGGACAGGACCAGGCAGCCAAAACCATGGAGTGATAAGAGGGACAGATAGAAGGAAAAAAAAAAGACATTGTGCAAGCAGGTGTAGGAAGTACTTCTACTTAATGTTTAACTACAGCACTAAATGGGAGGAAAAGTATAGCTGGCTTAGGCTAGGCTGCCTAATAGACATCCGTAGCTGTATTTTTCCTTCCCCTCAAAGCAGCAGTATAGACTGAAGATTTTGAAGAAACTGCATTCAACAGACAGAATGAAACAGGCCAAGACACTTTAGCAAGGCACAGGAAAAAGAACCAGAACACTTTTTAGACATAAAAATCCATTCTTTTTGACAGGACCTTTCCCACCTTTGTGAGGGTTCAGTACAGAGAAATAGAGGATATTCCTGAAACCAACTTCCAAAAATTTTAAGTCTAAAATATTTTCCTTACTTTTGCAGAAGTCCATAGGCTGGACAATTTTAAAAAAAAAAAAAAAAAAAAAAAAAGGCAAAAGCAACAGCAATGTGTTTGGGAGATCTTCTATCTTAAAATCTATTCACATTCAATATTTCCAGGCTACAGCTTAGCTTGACACATGTAAAAATCAAAAAATCTCTCTGGTCACATGCTACTCTATAGGCAATTGCAACAAAACCAAACAAAAAAACCCACAAAAAGACCACAACAAAACAAAATAACCTCAAGCCTTTTTTGTTAAAAAGAGAAACAACAAAAAAACCCTCTGTACTTCTGTTGCATTCATAAACCCCCTTATGCTAACTCAACTTTCACACGCAAGAGAAAGTACAGAGTTTATGCTGCAGAGATTTAGCAAGGAATCATCTGACCCCACCTCTACTCTCTTCCTCAGTGAGGAAGACACTAAAGGAAGAAACTGCTAATAGTGAAAGCAAGCCCTTTAGCAGGATGACCTCAACAGAAGTTTTAATAACCAGCCTACACAGTTTTTCATTGTCAGCACACTCAGGCATTCAGGGAGGCATAACAATCTGCACGGGGCTTGGTGGGAAGAGCAGAGGTTGCCAGAGGGAAGTGTTTGGAGGGCACATTACCAGGGCTAGGCTATATGTGCATGGCTGGAACATAAGCTGCTTTTCTGCAAGCAAGCTCTTTTAATAGGAATCCAGTTTATTTATTTATTCAGAAGCAGATGGCATCCTCTCAAGACGTTATGCAGAACATGACACACAAAACAAGTATTTTCATCTGAGCATATTTTTTCTAATCAACTCCCTGCTATTCGGCATTAAATGACAAACAAAAATTTAGTCTCCAGAGTCTGGTAATACTCTAGGCTAACTGAAGCTAACTCAGGATATAGCAGTAAGTGATGAAATGTAATGACTTGTAATACACTGGAGCGCAGACTAGATGACCTCAGTGTCTTCTGATTTAAATGTTATATAAAAAAAAGCATTCCAACTGTGGGGGAAAAAAAATTATAAATTGCAGCCTCCATGCTGATGAGCACATTTTATGGACAAACCTCATGACCTAAGGTTAGTCAGAAAAGCCTAATGCATCTTTTTGTATTTATACAAACAAAAACAAGAGGAAAGAAGCCCTGTCATAAAATATGTTAGTAATACTGCCATGCAATTACTGTATTGTAGGTTTCTGTATGACATTGCTGATAGCTTTCATGTTATGTTTTTATGCAATTCTTCCTGAATCTCCATTCACTGCAAAGCCTAAGCAACCACTACAAAGACTTGTGGAATGACATCATGTTAAAGAAAACATTATCACTACATACAGACAAAACATAATTTAGAAGGAAGCCAAATACTACCAAATATTCCCCTCTGCTGACCCTCCCTACTCGACACCTCAACTCTGAGACCACTGTGTGCTACCTTTAACAGATGCTACATGGTGTCCTTCTAATAGGGAAGTCATATATATCCAAGTGTGTTGATGTACAGAGGTTCATTTACCGAACAACAGTGCAATGCAGTACACCAAAACTGAGTCATCCTCTCATTACAGCCTCATACAACACATAATTAAAATTTAAAGAACTCCAACAAACTAAAGTGATTTTAGAATTTTCTGCATGAAGAACGTGGATGGCCCTAATATTTTCCAACGATTTAACAAGTTAAGGTCCTTTTCCCTCCTGCCAGTGTTTCCAGCTTCTTTTCAATACCTCCCTGGTACCCCCATCCAAGATCATCACCTTCCACACTCTGTGTAAGGAAGTCTCTTCCCCCTCCTCTCCCTCTCCCTTACAAATAGCCCTGCCTTCCACTTCTTCCATGGACAACAGCTGCTCCTGCACACACCGTCCGGACACTGCTAAACCATTGCTCCAGAGGGAATGGCCCTGGGAGAGCTGCTGCTGCTGCCAGGCAGGGCACACGGCTGCTGCGGGAAGCATGGGGCAGTTGCTGCTGCTAGCGGCTTCCCTCCCACAAGCAGGAGCTCCAAGCCTGGATCCCTGGGAGGCAGGGGAAGGGAAGGACTTCAGGACTTGGACCACACTTCCTGCTCAAATGGTTCTCCATCTCCTTTGGGAAAGGGCAGCAGGCTCCAAGCATGGATCTTCTGGGCCCAACTCCACCCCAGGACCTGCCTATTGGAATCAACTACTATGTGCAGTTAAAGATGTTGGAAGAAAAAAGAAATTGTATCTTTTGCCAAATTAACTGCATCTCAAGGACACTTGTACCCAAAGTTCTCATGATCAAGAATGATAAGAGTATACGAAATCATAGTTGTATTAGTAAAGAAATTTTGATATCCTCTTTCTCTTCTTACATTTATGAAGGTAAATTACATAGGTAAATATAAAACAATCTTAAGTGTTTCTACCAATGACTTATTATTTCTTATATTATGACATATTATTTCTCATCAATGACTTACTCTCACTTTACTGTGTTGTGCCTGAATATGGCTAAGAGTAAAAAAAAAAAAAGAAGAAAAAAAGAAAAACTAAGGTTTTGTTTAAATGTGTAATTCTTATTTTTAGAAGAGTCTGGACCATTATTATTTGGATGACTTTGCCTAACTTGAGTGCCCTTGAGAAGATTAGCCTGCATCACTACTTTTCTCCTCTCTGCTATATCCAGAACGTTGAAGAGACTTAACAGGTACGCAAATATCATTGGAGGTTGCCGAGCAAAGTTGAAACTTCAATTTTTCATGTTTGTTTTGTTTTTCATATTGAAGTGGATGCCCAGATAATTTCCAAACATTGCCAGCCAGTCTGATTTTGTCTTCTCTCTCCCCTTTTGGGAATGTATAGCTGAGACAATGACTGAGAAACCTAAGCTCTAATAGCTCCATGTGAAGGACCTGCCAAGCTTCAATCTTCCTCTTCATCTGGCTCTTCCACAACTAACCCTATGGAAATCCAGCCAACCAGCAGCTGAACACTAGGTGAAAACCCAGCAAACTAGCTACTAAGAAAGACCTATTCAGACCTGTCTGCACCTCTACTACCTTTTTTCTATAACACCCCAAACTCTGAATGTGCCTCTCACAAGATACTAAGATTTTAAAATATCATTTACCCTCTCACCCCCTTACCTACTATATCTGAGAAATACTGAAATGAAGGCAGTCACTTTTTGGCTTTAGCCTTTTAGTTGCTCCCTGATGAGAATAAAAGCTAGTTGGGATCCCCGTGCAAACTAGGGAGCTTACAATTCACCATGGTTATGAAAATTCAGAAGTGGAAGAAGGCTTTACCTCCCCCGTTAAGAGAAGAACAGAGTACACGACCATTCTCTTCCCTTCCTCTGATGGGCTTTACCCTAACTAACTCTAGATAAAAGTTTCTTTCCATGAATGTAGACACACTGTGAACAAAATTTCAATTGTATATTTTTCTTCATAATTCTTCATCTTGTTACACCACATTTTTGAAATATATGAATTCATTTTAAACCAATCAACTAAATGCCTAAGCATTAGAAACTTTATCACTGTAATGGTACTGTACTTAATTTGTCGATTTGATCAAAACAATCATTCTGTTACTGATTTGTTATTGATTTGTTATTAGTTAGAATTAATCATATTCAATTTTAATAGGAATTTAGAATTATAAGAAATATTTTAGCAAAACCTATATATATCTATTGCATTTTACACATTTAACCAACAACCAACAGCTGCTGTGAAATCCTCTGTATAACCCTGTACCAAGGCTGGAGGAATTGGTTAAAATCATCTAGTAGGAACATTTAGAACTTAGATAACAAGCTTAAGATTTAAGATAATTTGAATATAGTGTTTATTTGTAGGAGTATATTATAACCCAGAAGAATGTATAAGATGTCAGAATTTCAAATTAATGGGAACTGAGAAGAGTCGAATGAAGCAACTTGTAGTTATCTGCCAAGAAACAGTTAGCTACCTGCCAAGGGCCAAACTGCGCAGAATCACCTAAAGAAGGTCAAGAAGCAGACAAGTGAGGAAGACTATGAAAGACCACCAGAGGACTCTAGAAGACCACCAGACCTTCAATGCGCTTGCGTAAAGGACATTTACATATGCTAATAACTTCCCAGAAATCTAATAAATATGCATAATATTTCTCAGAAATCTAATGAATATGTATGAGTAAGTTCAATATAAGGTGTATGATTTTGGTGTTCAGGTGCGTGTGGTTGGTGAGAGGACTCACCCGCGCACCCGGCTGTCAATAAAGAAGTGTCTGCTTATCTACACTAAATTGGTGTTGATAAGTTCTTTATTCCGAGTTTTTCGGCAACAATTCCACAACGTCTAACTGATGTAAACGAGACTGATTCGTGGTAAATCAAACATTGGGCAGAGCAGTTCTAGGATCTCATAGAAATTTCTGCAAAATCTGTACGTAAAAATACTGAACACCAAACCAATTTACCTACGTAACCTCACTCCCTACAAAAAGCTTTTACTCGTCTAAGTGAAGCCAAAGTACAATTAGTGCAGAATTACAAGAGTATCTGTGAAAACTCGACACGTACCAAGGAACTTACTGACCTATAAACAAGGTCTGTAAAAACACACAACAATCACACAAATACCACTCTGCAACCAGCAGAAAACCTCCTTAACTGCTGAGGATTGCCAGGGACGCTGGAGTATCTGAAGTTTTCACCCAAAGGCTCCAACAGCCTCCCCAAAGGCCTTCCCTAACCCTGACGCGGTGCTGCCAAACTCGTTCCTGTGCAGATCCCTCCTCCCTGGGCAGGGGGAGAGCAGGTACAGCACCTTAGGTGAGGGTGCTGGCATCATAGCAGGGCTCAGCCAGGGGACAGAGAAACCAATGAGCACGTACAACTTGGGGAGGGGGCGAGTGCTTAAGAGATAGAAATACATAGTCAAATTGTAAGTAAAGCCCATCAAAAATTGCCTCTGTGTAATGGATTTCTCTTTTTGGAGTTTTCAGAGGGTATGAGGCCTATCCAAAGAATATATCTGAAGTACTTACAGTAGGAAGATAGGCTAATATTTAAGTATATTTAAAAATATTTTAAAAATCAACACATAAAAGACTGAAACATTTGAAAATGTGATCATTGAGTTTAACTGAGTTGTTCAAAGATCATAGCATAGCTAATTCTTACGCTGGGTAAATATTAGAATATTAGACAAAATTACAGCAAAAGTATAGAGATGTTAATGCCAGGTCAACTACAGACCCAGTAAGTGACTTTTATACAGCTTTATCCTGAAATAAATTTTATTTAGTATTACACCCACCATTTTTAACCTGAACATATGTAAGTATATGGCCTATTTGTATTAAATTATCCTACTAGGTTTGTAATTTATAATACACAATACTGCAGTAGTAATTTCTTCATATTACACTTTAACTGAAAATAATCTAGAGAGATGTATTACTTTCACTGGGGCCTAAATTTCACCTGCTGTAATGAACAAGTTAACTTTGTTCATGAAATCGGTAAGAAAAAAGAGACATATTAAGAGTTAGCAGATGCCTTGTGTAAATAACAAAACTTTCTTAATTGGTACGTAAAAGTCACAGGAAGAGAACAACGGCTATAACTTACTAACTAAGGAGGAAAAAAACCAACAACTATAATTTACCAGATAACAGGATGGGCTCCACCAAGACTACATTTTTCTATATCAAAAGACATTCTATATCAAAAAGATACTCGTCCTTGAAAAGATAGACCGAATCTGCCTAATGACAGACCTGCACGAATGAAGAAAGAAGAAGCAGGACAAGGCAGAGACTTGCAAGAAAGAGATACATAGAATGTATATAAAGAATGTAACTATAACCTAAAGTTACGAGCTTGTGGCGGAGCACTATCTCCCCGGCCGCCCAGCACTGTTTTACTCTTTTATCGCTTACTAATAAATTCAACTTTTTTTTCACTACAAATTGGTTCCTCCAATTTGTCACGAACATCTATAACACCTGCCACAATCTAAAACAAACATGATATAAATTAATTTGGTATCAGACTTCATACCAGGAATTTGAAAATAGAAAACAAAATAATTTTTAAAAAGCTGGGAATAAATGCAACACTATTATAAGAATTCTCTGTCCTTTCAAAAAGAAAGCTCACACAATTGCAATTCTGTCTTTTATTATTTTGTTAAAAAAATGTGTATTATTGACATGCATAAAAAGTCTAATAGAGCATGGAGTAAAACTTAATAATAAAAAGGTCTTAAGAGCAAAATATCTTAACATACCATTGTAACAAGTCCATTTTCTTCCACAAAATTTCACAGCAAGCCAAAGAATAAAGATCAGTGAGGGATACTGATTGTTTTGGCTTGTATTACTTTACCAGAAGACTTAGAGCTCAAGCTTTAAATGTTAGCAAGCTACATCTGTATTTGGAAATGCAAATCAAAAGAAATCTGATTTCCAAAAATGCAGAGCATCAGCACTTCCCCATGAGGTCAATAAACACAATAGGTATCTAAACTGTCAATTGAATGAAAAAAAAAAAAAATAAAAAAATAAAAAGCATACCATTGATTTGTCATATGTGTTAAAGGCACTCATGCTTGAATAATTTTACCCATTGCTTTCAAAGCTGATTAAACATAATATGCTTGTTATTGTTTCCTTTCAATTTACAGCACCAGAAAGAGAAAGAAAACCTTTGAAATAAACATTGCTTCTGATTCTTAAGAGCAGAAACGTCAAGCAGAACTAAATCAAGTTCAGAAAACCCTCATTTCAGAGTATTTCTTCAAGAATAGGTCCTGGATCCTGACCCATAGTTTGGGCAGCTACTCCATTTACTATCATCACTATTATACTACATGATCATTTGAGAAAACTCATTCTCTCACTGTATAGTTATTACAAAATACACATTTTTTTTAATTAATGGTAGGATTTTTTATTTATTTTTACCTTTTTTTAATGGAAAACTTTCCACTTCCTACAAGGACATGAGATAAGCAATAGGTCTAAATTTCTTCTTTCTCCTTCTCACATATTTAAAAAGGATTTTTTGCTACTCCATTGTTTGTGCTCAGAAAGGTAATTTCTAAAAACACCCCCCAACCTAACTGACTATACAGGACCCAATAAAGCTAATAGAACAAAAAGCACTGTCAATGTGCAAAGCAAAGAAACAAGAAAACAAAATGTCTCACTAGCTTTCAATAATAGTAATCAAAGATGTAACTTGCGGTTTCTATAAACTTTTAAATATTTAAAACAGGTTTTCAAGCTAATTGCCTGCACATGCACAGAAAGTAAAAATAGATGATTCTCTAAACTAAAGAATGCAGAATAATCTGTCATCCTTTGTATTCAGAAATTAAAACAGAAAATCACAAAACACAGAGTAAATTGTTTGAAATACCCATTATTACCATATTACGTTTTCCTGCTTGTGCTAATATAAGAAAAAACCCTCTTTGAATTCCTCGGTGAAAGGGTGTTGCCCTGCACTGCCATAAATATATCTTCACACAATCATCAACTTTAAGAGAAGCCCTAGCAGGATATTCTTTCCGTATGCCAAAAATGATTTTGAAATTTGAAATTTTGAAATCAATAAAATGTTATACCTGGTAAAATAAGAATTAGCTTTGCATTTGCAGTTGGTTTCAACTCATTCCTGTATTTCTCAAAAAGCGCCCAGTGAATTTGAAATCTGTCCAGAAAACCAAGGGATGAGAGGAGAATACAACATAACAAATCTGTTTACACTGGAGGGGTTTTTGAACTGACTAACCCAAAACAAAAAAGGATGAATGAAAATCAGTATTCTTTATATAAAGCATCTAAATGTTGTGGGGTTTGGGGTTTTTTCCCCCCCCAAATGTCTTATATATATCTCTAAGCATTTTTTTAAAGGGTGTCATATATGGATCTAAAGAAAGGTTTCTTTAGATGTCCCCTTGTCTTACTCATGCAATTCCAGAATAGAAATTTCCAACTACATCAGTAATTATTTCATTGTGTCTATACTTTGTTTCGTCTCTAAAATCTTTTCAGTATTCCCTTCAGATACATGATTTTTTAAATTATTATTATTTTATAAACTCTTTGTTCCTGTTGTAGCAGCTTTCATCAATGGCTTGGCCTAGGTTCTCCAACTGTGTATACATTGGAAGTCCACTTGGACACCTCTCATATGGAACTACTCTGAGAATGCAGTCAGCCAGTTTCTCCACTCCCTCTCATTCTAGCCAATCTTAAAAACAATATAGCAATCCAAGTTGAAATCTGAGGGACAGCAGTGCTATTGCATGGAAGACACTATGCCAGCCAACACATATTATCTACAGATTCATTATACGCCAAGCTTGATTGAAGAGCACTCTGATATTAGGCCAAGTCTTCTTGGAGTTGCTCTTAACAGTGTTTACATATTCCTATCTGCATCCCAGGTTAAAAACTGTTTAGGAGCCAGCAAGGAAAATGGTCAGTTCAAGTTATCTTCCTGCTGTTCTTCACTTCACTTAGTCTCCCACTTTAGACATGTCCCTCTGAAGTTTCTATTTTTTTTATATCTTAAGGAATAAATAACTAAGTGTTTTTCTAAGTTTTGTACCTTTGCTGCTTGCTGCAATTTTTTTAAAAAGATTACTAATAAATATAAATAAGCACAGATCTTGTTACAGAATCTTACAGCATGCCCCTGTTAACCTTCTGACACAACTACAATGAACCATTAAGCCTACTCTGTTTTCCATCTTCCCAGCCAGTTTCTTAGCAGCCTTTTGAAGCACAACTACTTACTTTCTTTTGTTGCCTCTTTCAAGGAATATTTTCAAAGAAAATAAATGACAATCTGTACTTCTTTATCCATGTTTCACTGAGATGTTCAAAGAGCTCGTAATACAATAGTAAGATGTTCTCTTTCCACCTCTTCTTCCACCTCTCCTATGAAGACAGGCTGAAAGAGTTGGGGTTGTTCATCTGGAGAAGAGAAGGCTCCAGGGAGACCTTATGGCAGCCTTCCAGTACCTAAAGGGGGCCTACAGGAAAGCTGGAGGGAGACTTTTTACAAGGGCATATAGTGACACGACAAGGGGTAATGGTTTTAAACTGAAAGAGAGTAGATTTAGATTAGATGTAGGAAGAAATTCTTTACTGTGAGGGTGGTGAGACACTGGCACAGGTTGCCCAGAGAGGCTGTGGATGCCCCATCCCTGGAATTGTTCAAGGCCAGGTTGGAGGGGGCTTTGAGCAACCTGGTCTAGTGGAAGGTGTCCCTGCCCATGGCGGGGGGGGTGGGACTACATGATGTTTAAGGTCCCTGCCATCCCGAACTATTCTATGATTCTATGATTAAATCTTAGAACTTCCCAGTTTTCAGATGCATTCAAATAGAGAATATTCTAGTTCAAAGCACTAGTGTTTATGATTTGCCTTTGTTTCTTAAAGACATCTAAAATATAATAAACTTTAAAGCATTTTAAATTAAAAATACTTACTAAATAAAAACCCAAAGCTTTTTTACACATTCTAAGATTGCAAAATTAAGAAAACAGTTACTAGAGCAGAATTAACTGATAATTTGTGGCCTAATGCATTTTAGTGTGTGTTCTTAAATATGTTTACAATATAAATGGTATGTACAGCAGATAATTTAGATATTTGTTTGATTTGAAAAAATTCATACAGTATCACAAACGTATGGCTTCTGTATTTATTTTCTTTTAAATAAAAGAATAATACTTTGCTGTATTATTATCAATAACTCACAGCAGCAGTTTTGGATCACGAGTATGCCAGTTTGAGTACTGCAATTTCTCTGGCTGGATAGGAAGTACGTCTATCCCAGGGCAGTATAGGATCTGGCTATTTCATTAGTTCTCATTATAAAAAAAGATATTTTTGCAATCACCTGTAAAATGCAAAGCTGTTTCCAGCTGTTATCCAAGCAGTTAGCTTTAAAAAAAAAAACCACAACAACCTCCCCCCTCAGTCTTGCATCTCCTTGAATCTAACGATTTTCTCTCTTTCACAAACATTGATGGAAAAACTGAAATTGTTTGTTTACTAATTCTGTGATATTTTATCCCACTTGTAACAGTCTCCCTGTGAGGATGTTTTGTTGACTTTTTATTTTAAGTAGATAATGTGATCTAAGCAGCTCTTCCCTGAACTGTGTTAAGATAGTTTTGGTGTGTTTTTTACAGGTTTTTGTATCAACCTATTAAGATGAATCTTCTTTTCAAGAGAACACGGATTCATAATGACAGTTACCTTAGCAAACATGCATTCCATCCACTTCACAGCCTTAACAGAGATGGGAGATGTAACTTTTTTGAAAATTGAAACAGCAAGAGACAAAAAAAGTTGCTGGTTACTCTGCCAGGCACAACTGCAAAAGGCATCACATGAGTATTTCTGATTGCGCTTCACATTTCTGCGGTATTATCAAAAGCTGTTCTAAAGTTCTACAATTTTGACAATAGTGGAAGGGAAAAAAAAAAAAAAAAGTCTATCTCAACACTTTTGTTCTACCATTCAGTCTGATCTTCCCTACATTTTCTCTGTGTAGATGTAAGCAAAGTAGGTTGAAAGTGAGCCTTGTAAACAGAGCCTTTGCTTCATTGTGCTTCATCTTTCCCGAGTTTTGACACAGCAGGTATGACAAACTTGTCATCAGAAATTACTTCTGTCTCATGTTGGTACAAGTACTGTAGGGCAACATAATGGCTGATCATTATTGACCCCATCTGAGTAGTCAAGAGAGATTTACACTCCAGATTCTCAGTCCCTGTAAACTGATGCAACATCAGAAGAACTGCACACCTAAGAGCTTTGTGTTTACCAGTGGGCCTGCAGGTGTAATACCAATTTCAGTGAAAATAACAGGAGTTTTTCTATCAACTTAGGTTGAGGATTTTGTGTCCAAACTGAGTATTTCTTGAGAACTTACCCCCCACACACACACACTTTTTCTTTTTTTTTTTTTTTTTAAATACATTTTATCCACCATTTCCATTAAAGCTTTTTCAGGGACAGAATTAAAACAAGGAAAAAGCATGTCTCTGTCTCCCTCCCCAGGGACACATCCTCTCCCTCACTGTCACTTCCAGAAGGCTGATAAAAATAAGTCTGTCCTTAAAGGAGCAGTCAGTTAGTCCATATTATAACCTGGGGTTGCAAAGTGGGGAGAAGGAATGGGACCACTCTTTTCAAAGTAGCTACCTTTTACACCAGCTTAGCTGTATCAAAAGTCCACACCAACATAGCATCCAACTGAGGCGTCTCCATTCTAAGTAGTGGAGGATGGCAGAAGGCAGAAAAAGGAAGAAACCAGTCACTTATGCCTTATGTTTTCAGGAAAACCACCTTAAAACTCAAGCAAACCCTGCACTTAAATCCTGATTTATTATTATGGTAATCTATTGACATAAAGCAATATGGCCCTGAAGATGAGAGATTTTCACAAGCAGTTCTCAATCCTGGAGCACCACATAAAGTAACAATTATCTGTACCAGAAACAGCACAAGCAATGGGGCAGAGAGGAGACAAAAAAACAGAACAGTATGGGATAACAGATCAACTTTCCACATAATATAGACCATCCAGTCTCCCATATTACCTAACACTTTTGCATTTATATTACACCAGAAAATACAGATAAACAAGAAATTGGCAACAATTCAGAATATTATTTTAGTTAAGGGTAAAGTAGTTGAAGAACTTGAAAATGCCTTAGTAATACAGATGGAAAATTTAATGATAGGTTAAAATGTTGCAATACCGTGCATAAGGAAGTAATAATGTGAACTCTTAAGGAATAAGATCTAAATGAAATGCAACTTCTGAAGAAAAAAAAAACAAACCAAAGGTGTCTTTAAGGTTGATTAAATGAAAACTGGTTTACTCTTTACTCTTAGTGATTTGCTAAATGCATACACAATAGAAGATACAAAATTACACGCTGCTGCATTTGACAAAGAAGTTTAACCAGTAATTTCAGAAGTTAGGCAGGCTTTACAAAGCACTTCAACCCATTTCATAGGCTTTTGTTTGCACTAATAAAATACTTGGTTGCTTTCCAGATCACTCAGCAGAGATCAAGCCACCATCCAAATGCTATGTACAAACACACTGAAAAAGGAAGTTCCTGTCTTAGGGCTTTTTTTGGAATCACATCTTACTACTTAACCAAAGCAAAAACAAACAAAAGGAGGGCTTCAAAGCTGCTTCTGTCCTTCCAGGATGCTAAAAAGAAATCTGAAAAACTGTAACACATCACCCCAACTTTCCTTTCCTTGTACTGTCCACTCTAATTCTCACAGCAATGAACTTCTGCAACTCTTAATTTTGCTTTTTGAGGGTTACATGCATAGCTGGTGGTCCACCTGGACAATTAATGTGGTTCACACCCAACATACCTTTGTCAACTGCTATGCTTCCCATGGGACTCTTGAGGGTGTGCTGGTGACAGTGAACTGTTCCTCATGTAAAGACCAACACCCAGGCACATACAAGGAGAAGGAAGAAAGTAACTGGGAGAATTTGGGAGGGAACTGGGTGGGCTCCCTTCACCTTAAGGAACACGGAGCAGCTAAAATCCTTTCAGTTCGGCTTGGTATTGTATTGAGAATGTACATTTCTCCCTGGTTCCAGTTGCCTCCATGAGCACTTCTACGCTTGCTTGGTTCCTATTGAGACTAGAGCTATCAGACACTTAACCAAACAACAGACACTATTTTCCTGGGGTGTTAGAGTGGATTTTTGGTTTTCCAAATCTGTGGTTTTTAATCCCATAAGCTGCTTTGAGTAAGGTAACAAAGAGAACTTAAATTCAGACATTTTTTTCCTGATGCCTGGCTTTTCCTTTGGTGCTAATACCATTGTTCTGAGATAAAAAGAGCACCATTATCCAGCTGAAAAAATCAGACACCCTTGTTCCTTGTAGGGTGATATACTGCAATCGTCTTTGCGTTGTCAGACAGCCTGCTGCTCCTGGAAGTTATTAATCTGAACTAACATGTGCAAGGAGGGAGATGCTAATGCCACTGTGCACACTGGTGATGCTTGTCTTCTAACAAGTGATGTAATTCACTGCATTTCTTGTATTTCTTCTCCTCCCGTATGCCAGCCACCAGCCTGCCTTATGCTAATTATAGCAACGTATGCAGCTAGATGTTCTTTTCTTGCTCATTTTATACTTGGAGCTTTGCATGCCTTTCTGCCCCAAATCTCCCTTCTTGTGGTATTTATTCTCTATTACATCCACATGTTGGACACTGTAGCTGACTAAAAACTGTAGCAACTATATGGTGACCCAGGAAATAAAACCCAACTAGAATTTGTCAAGCAGTGGTATTCACCTGGTTTATGGTCAAGTTTTACAGAAGGTGAATATCAATTCAGTGTTTTAGTCCTTTCTAAAATTGCAAGAAAACTCTCTAGCCTTGTGTGACCAACAGATTAGATTCCCGTTACAGTTTCACTTGTTGTGTACTCTGTTAGAACTTCTCTGGATATTATGTGTACTATGCCTAAAACATTTGCAATACAATTTCAAAGCTTTTTTTTTTATTCAATTTCGATGAAGGAAAATTTCAAAAACTTTAAAGGCGTCAGAACCTATTATTAGACATGAGGCCACTTCTTGTCTTGCCTAGTTTTGAGTAATATGCGTTGCTTGTAGGGGCTTAACATCTTTTCCACAACATTTCAGTTATTTGGTGGTGTTTCTCTGTTTCATTCATCCATTTCAGGATTGCTTCTATTAACTTTTAGTAACAGCTGATGATCACCACATATTTAAAAAAACCAGAACCACAGCAACGTTCATTCAGTGACCCATTCCCACTTCTTCCATATGTCACGCTTCTTAGACTTGTATGTAGTATATTACTCCATCGACTCCATTTTCAAGGCCAAGACTTTAAAATATGAACATTCAATAAAATGGTTTTCTATATTAAAAGATATACTTTGGATAGCAGCTAGATTTTAGTATGCTGAAAGCACCAAATCCCAAAGCAAACATTACTGTTATTTTATACCCCTGGTACCCCTGCATATTTGTATAAATATTTGCTGGTTGCCTTTTCTGAGACTGTAGGAACTCTGGAACAAGAACTGTATCACGGCAGTTTGTCTCATCAAAAGCAGGACTAGGTGCTACAATAATACTAATATTTCCTAGTAATTGCAGTCATGGAATTTTCCTATGTGTACAAGTGGGTTTTTTTCCTGGCGTGTACTTTTATTATAAATGAAATTAAAAAAAAATAATATAAAGGCTGGGGAAAACAAAGAACAGAGTAAATGCTGAAGAGTTTCACCATCCTGAACTAGGACTAAAAACCAACACAGGTCACACAATTCAAAAGCAGTCATAGCAATAATCTCAAAACTAGGAAGTCTGTTTTCATATTAAAATTTTAAATTATTTTTCCAATATTACTTAAAAAATCAAAACCAGCTTTTATTAAAAAAAGTTGTCTAAAATTTTTTAAAGTGTAATATGTATTTTTCTAGAACCTTTCAAAATTATGCTTTCCAATTAGTGATTTCTGTTTTGACTAACTGGGTTTTCCAACAAAAATGTTTTGATTAAAAAATCCTAAACCATCTTAAGTAAAAAGTTATTTTTCAAAACATGCTTTTGTCTTCCTGACAGCACCCTCCATGTGGAAGTAGGAACTCTTAAAATTAACAGAAGGTGCATGTGGAGGAGGTGGGAAGTTTGGAAAGAGTGCTCCAAATGCCGGATCTATCATTTGTATTATTATTATGTCAGATCTGGTGCATATGAAGATGAGGTTACGAATTTGGTGGTGTTTCTGTGCAATGAATACCTCCCATGATGTACGGTTCCCAAGGTGGTGTTGAAAATGTGATGAGGTGTCCATTTAAGACAGAAGGAATGTCCTGAGTAAGGAGTGAAACGGGATCCTGAACCACAACAGCCCCATGCAGGGGAGGGAGAGAAGCATCAATTCACCACATTTTTAAAGAATAGCACTGTGAAGTTAAAAATAAAAAACAGCAAGGAGAAGAGCACAGCTTTAATGAAGAGACAGAGTATGTCAGCTCAGGAATCTCGAAGGCCAGGCTAGCTCTAGGAAACAGGGCTGCCTCTCTTGGCTTCTCTCTAAATAAAGGTCCACTCTGGGCATGCAGAATGGCCGAGTTGGAGCCTGGGCTTCCGTGAGAAAGATACCTGTCCAAGAAATCCTAAAAAGCTAGGAAAAGAGACTGATGTCAGATATAAATGCAAAGTGTTTTTCTTTTGCAACTTTGTTTCCATGTTTTATAATCAGAGAATTACTGCATGATTGGGATGTTACCCCCAAAAGTGTTGCAGCTGAGCATAACTGCCTGCAAAGCGATAATAAATTTGGATATTTAGCATGCATTTCCCAGCAGACTGCACAGCTCAGCTTGAGGATTGGCAGAGGTGTATCAGGACAGAGAGGGAAATCCTCAGTTAACGTACGTGTACTAATATCCCTCCAGCAGCAGACAGAAGGTGGAAACATACTGTGTATTTTTGGGCAACTGCGTATTGTAACTATCTCCTTGGCTCTCCTTTTTTTGATCTACACCTTAAGATCTCATGAAAACATAAGTGTGAGAAAAATCTCGTATGCCCATCATCCCTAGGGTCAGTTGATAGCTTTCAGTGTTAGTTGCCCAGACAAATGCCTAAGAGCAGCTGAAGGAGGTGGTGGCAGCTGAGGAAATTGTAACATCTCAGTGAAATAGATAAATGCACCTCAGCTAATGTTTTATGCGTCACTACCATTCCTGCACAGGTCTTTCTACTTCCACTTGATGCCCTGTAACTAGGCCCTTGCTGTACCACTAATACTAGAGTGAAATGTTGGTGGGAATGATTTAATCATTTGTAGTTACTGATAGATCCAAGAAGGTCCTTTGTGTCCAAGTTTTTTTTTCTGAATGCCATGAGGCAAAAAAACATGACGTTGAAGGCAGCACTTATCAATCACTTCACTAGGAACAACACCATACTCCAAAACACATATTAATTATCACAAAACCATCACACGCGCAAACACACTCCTCTACCTCGCAAACACACTCCTCTACCTCATGTACTCAGAAAACTCACGTACTGGCATCTCTTGCATTTTCCCCTCCAGCTTTGTTTACATCCTCTGAGATTTACATTCCTTCTTTAGCCCATGCAAAGGAAGAGATATTCCTGGCATCTGTGTGTGCATTACCATGGTTACCTAGTTCATCTGCAGCAAAATGGGTTGGTCCATGACCTGACACCACAGCTCCAGGAGCATCCTCCTCCCTTGTCCACTGCTTTTCAACCTCTCCCACTGCAGCTGTTTTTTCAGAAAATCTGAATGCAAGCAACAGTGGGGCACCCAACGCAAACTCTCCCAAAGTCTCCCAACGCATTTTTTTGCCTCTATAGTTTGTCCCCAAGTGTGTTTTTTGGCAGGTCCAATCCTTGGTTTTCAAGCAATTTTTCCAGCAAGCTGTCATCAATAGCATACCTGCGGATTTTACCCACTGCATTTTATTTGAGGATGCAGCATTATTACACTTGAAAATTTAGCCTCAAAAGCATGCTTCTGAGAATACCTGTGCCTACACAACAGCCTGGGTCTGTCAGGGAAGAACAAAGGTTTGGGGCACAAGAATGAGGACCAGGAAGTCTTAAACAAGGGTCTTAGCTGGGTGGGGTAACAAACAGCTTCCTCTCACAAAAACAGTTTGGGTTTCTTGGGTATCACAAATTTTACAGTACAAGTTGAATAAACTGTCATCTACTGAGATGTTAGCAAGCCAGGCATCAAACCTAAAGAAGCTCCCAATATCAAATGAGGTATAAACAACAAAATATTGATAAAATATAATGAAAACAGAATTCAATCCAGGCAGAAGGCATATGTATCTCCACAACTGGCTTAAATTTTCACTGAAACAAAACTTTTCAACTTTGTTTTTTTTTAAGCAATGTCATTCTCACGTATTTTTTTTCCAGGCAGTATTTATAACAAAATAGATACGTAAACTGTTATCAAGAATCCCTGCTCACATCATTCATCTATTCCCATAATTTATGCTTCTAATATTCATACCAAATTTGACCTATTTAAATAAACTTAAAGCAATGATGTAATCTCTGGAAATGGTACACTGAATATGTGTACCACACAATGTCAAGGCAAACACAGATGTATCTTATGGTGATTCTGAAAACACAAATACCAATGAATCGCTGCGAGGAAAGCAAAAGCTGGCAAAACTCGAAATGGCTTTGTAGTCATACAGTTATGTAAAATAAAGTCGTGAAGTTCTCCAGACTTGGTTTAACATGGCTGAAACAGAGTGGATAGCTTGTTTGCATCTGAACGGTAAAAAAGATCAGTCAAATGAAAAACCTACACAAAAAATGACCGACTCGTACACATACCTTTTCCATTTATTGTTAATGCTGATGCAATTGTGGCTGTTACTGGCACTGGCAATTGTGGCACTAATGGATGTATCCTTGGTCGGCTCCCCATCCTAGCACGCTCTGCACCAGGTCCTAATAAAGCTCCCACTGGTTTTTCTGCTGCTACTTCTGGTGCTACAGAGTCTTCTTGATCTTGCTCTATATGGTCCATTTTATCCGGGCTTTCATTCTGGAAGCCATCAACTGTTGTCCGGCTCTTAATTGGGCTTTTGGGCACTAGGATTTTAATACCTGATTTTGCAAGGTCCATATTTTTCCTTCCAGAAAGGGATGGTGAATTGTTTTTCCGGAACTTCTGGGTGGCAGAAAGGAGTTGATTATTTTTTGACTCATGGTCTTTACCCATAACTAAAGATTTAGTAGATGTCTTTGAAAAAGAACTATTGGTAGATCTAGAAATTTGTTTTCTGGCATTATTTGGAGAGGTCCTGTTTGTCCTGGTTAATGTGCTTTCTTTCTGCTTTTCATTGTGGCGTCTGTTAAATTCATGTATATATTCCTCACAATTAACAAGGTGCTGTTCTGGCTCCCAAGTATCATCTTCACTGTCGTATCCTTTCCATCGCACCAAATACTCTGTTTTTCCCTTCTTGTTTTTCCTCTTGTCAACAATTCTCTCTACCTGTTAAAAAGGAAAATTAAACATTAGACATGGGCAGATATATAACTCATGCGAGCAACTTGCATGCAAAAAATTTGTTAAGTGTAGATAGATTTAAAAATACTCTTGGAGATGTATAATTCTGTATTGTAGCTCTTTAAGCTTAGTCTTTCACTGCTGACTGGAAATTCTTCTCTTTAAACTTCAGATTGTTACTTCCATCTCATAAAAGGTGTTCTAAAATACCAAAACTGTTCTTCAGTAAGTATTTTGCATGCATAAGAACCTGAATATGACACATTACAGTTGACAATCAACACTGGCCCCAGCAAAGTTTTGACACCAACTTCAACATGGATAGGATTTCCCTCTTTGAATATAGAGACCATGTTTAAATATGCTGTATAAACACAGTGTGTTTACCTTACAAAACTTATCAGTTTGATATTGTTTGACTAATTTGCTTGCTTAGCATAAGGCATATGAAAGAATCTCTTACTTACAGTGAGCTATCCTTTAGCTACCAGGGATAATATCGTGCAGCTCAGAAATTGGGGCAAATACAGAAGATTTTTTTTTAGAGGCTGTTGTTCTTATGAAAACAGAGTACTTGTTTTGGACAGTCTTTGATACACATACTTTAACAAATTACCATGCCTCGCTTATCTGCAAAGAGGTGATATTTATGTCACAAGTATTAAGCATGCATATGCTACAACTGCATGTAGAACCCACAGGCTAGAGGAATTCAGGCACTGGGGTAAAGCAGACAGGGCAGACAGCAGCAGCTGCAGGGACAGAGGCTTATGCCTTGTACCAAAACTCATGCCAGTCATGCTAGTCCTGCAGAAAGGGAAATCTTTTACAGAAAAAGAAGAAATGTTTGTGGAAGGCTAGTCTTAGGATTTCCCCTTTTTATTTAATTTTTCCTACCCAGGCTGATCCTTCTGGTAAATCCTAGAGCCCATTTCACTTCAGTTATGGGACCAATGCAGCTTTCTTCCCCATTTCTATCTTCCTTTTGGTTATTAAAAAAAAAAAAGAAAAAAAAAAAAAAAGGCAGGGGTGGGGAATGGGACTATCACTTATTAATTAATTTAACTCCTAGCCACCTCATTAACAAAGACCAAGCATATAAGCTGAGATCGCACGCACCTAGGAGAACCTCTGAAGACCAGTAACATTTACTGGAGTAGCATTAACCAAATGGAACATCTACAGAACAGTTTGGAAGAATGGAAGGAAAATAGAGGTATGTATGGTATACATATATGATATATGATTCATTACTGAATCATATGACTGTTGACAACAGATTCCCTTAAGAGTGCAACTCAGTTTTATATGTGGCATGTTTTCATAATGTACTGCCTGGTTTTCAACAGTGAGGTTAAATGATTACTATATTATAATAATCTCAGCAGCAATGTAACTACACATCCTACAACTTCATGTGATACCCTGCAGGTGTTGTACTATGCTGTCCTGTCTCTAGGAATTTGCACAGCTCTGTTTGCATAGGTCTTAAAAAAAACCAAAACAACAACACACAAGTAAAAACCAAACACAAACTAGCTCCACCTTTACTTTGTTACTCAGTTGTACCATGCAACACAGTTTCTAGAGAGTAATGCAGTATAAGTTATCCAAATATTATTGTAAATGTTAAAATACATTAAAACTATTTTTATTCTAGTTATTTCACTTTTTAGTAAAGTTACTGGACATGCAGCTAGAAAAATGAAACTACTGTTTTTCCATGAAACTGTATTTAGGAACATCTTAACAAAAATGCTACCCCAAATAAGAAGGTCATTCTAGAGAAATGTGCCTTCATATTTTTTTTAGTAGAGTAGTAAAAAGACTGTCAAGTATTAAGCCAGAAATGTTAAATTAAAAAATAAAAACAAACTCATGAATCAAACTTGATATATTGTCAAAAAAGCAGTTACTGCTATAGTCTTGCTTATCCTCTTTCCCTCTCTTGACCTTCTAAAACAGATTTTAAAAACATGATTCTTAGAGAAAGATCTCTACTACTAGCAAGGTTTTTTTTATTTTCTAGCAGGAAATCTTTGTAACAAACATCATCGATTACTGGGCACAAAGTTCCGCTAATGTCTTTCAATACTGAAAGGCCACCCATTAAGCACATGCCCTTTTCAAGTAGGAAGCCATCCCTCTCATCCAAAAAAACAGACACCTTGCAGAGATAACAGATGAACTCTAGAACAGGAGACACAAAAATCCATTCCCAACCCAATGATTTATAGAGCAAACAGAAATGCATAAAGAAAACCGTTATATTTAGCTGTATTGTCCAAGTCTGCAACAAAGCCTACTTTGACATTGCTCTTTTTGATTAAAAGGAGACTTTTTTCCTAGCCCTTTAATTCTTCTTGAAGACATCTTATTTCTGTTTTATTTACAACACAAAAATTATAGCAATTAACCTGTGATACACAATTTATCATGTGGCTTCAGAGCTTAGTGAGGGACTTTTTGGATTGCCTCAGCTTGATTAGTCTAACTCCCCTAGGACCACTTGAAAAACTGCTCAGGAATATTCTGCTTCAATACTTTTGCTGGTGATAACAGCTACATGTGTGTTTCTCATCCAGATTTGGGAAGAGGAAACTGGAATGCTTCCACAAAGTACAGAAGGCTTGGGTATAGAACAGGAATATTAATCTTGAACTAGTGGCAGATTTAAATTCAATTTCATGGCAAAACCAGAGACCACAAACTTGTACTTCTCTTTTCCTACTGAAGAAGAAAGTTTGCCCAAGTCATCCTTTTCTACTTTGATGTACAGTGGTGACATGACACAAAATATAATGCAAGATATCTTGTTATGTTAGAAGATACTAATGACTTATATCCAAATATTAAAATGCAAAAAGAACACAACTAGGTGGGAAAAAAAGTCTACGTTCCTACTTCTTGACACATCAGTTACGGTGCGGTTTGATGATACATTTAACCTGTTGGAACAGCTAGGTAACATCCACATGGGCAGTACTGCTTCTCCCCCCCACTATTGTTACCTTAAAGTTAAGCTGGTGCTTTTCTGATCTTATGCTGAGTTAGTTCAGAGAGTGCCCTTAAGCACCAGGGTAAGAGCTAGACCACATCTTTAGCCATGATCACACCAGAAATGCTGGCAACAACTAGTTCATGCCAACTACCATTTCTACAGTGTCCAATGCCTTCTGCCACAGGGTAATATTTATTTTTAGTAAGTAAAAGGTTCTGTACTGCCAGGATTTGCTGCTAACGGTTAGTTTTCAGGTGTTGTGGAAGAATCAAAACAAAAAGGAAAATTATATAAAAAGGAAAGCTAAAACAGGTGTGAGGAAAAGTTATCAGGCAAACTATCTTGGTGGCAAAAGATAACATCTCCCAGTTTATTTTAGCATTCTAAGTTATCACTTTCCCCACATGGGGTACTGATCAATGACACTCAAAAACTCAGCCTGCAGAAAAACTAACATAAAAACAACACACTGCTCAGAGGTATAATCCAACAGTGGAGTGCCCAAATTACAATCTCACGCATCATAATTGTATCTGAGATTTCCCATCTGTAAAACAGTAAATTTCCCTTCTTTCCATGAATTTGCTGAGAATCAGTTCATGTTTGCTTCCTCTCCCTGAAGATGCAGATGCTTAGATTGTAATTGCTTTTATTAACAAAATATACCATATTTATACTTTTTAAAAAAACGGACAAGAACAAGGTAAGGTTGCAGGCCAAAGTGCTGTTTGGCTACAGCTGCGCCAGGTAAAAACAGTAATACTGCAACTGCCCCCCCCCCATCCTGTGCTCAGAGACAACAGCTCCTCCCCATCTGTCAGCACAAGTTCTTGTGTAATTATTCCCTAATGCAATTCTGTCAAAGTGACCTGGTTTAGATATTAAGAATACCTGAGCATCCCTGAAATATCTGGTTTGGAGAGCAGCCACATATATGCGGTATTTCCTGACATACCTAAGAAGACTACAATTTCCAGGAGAGGACAACAAACACCTATGGGCAGGACAGGTACCGTAACCTCTTTGTTCTGCTACGGTCAGAAAAAGGACACGCAGTCTTAGTCCACGATGAAAGATCTTTAGTTCAGGTCAATCAAAGTAAGGATGAAATTCAAGAGGATGTTCTC
This sequence comes from Astur gentilis, assembly GCF_929443795.1. Taxonomy (NCBI): domain Eukaryota; kingdom Metazoa; phylum Chordata; class Aves; order Accipitriformes; family Accipitridae; genus Astur; species Astur gentilis. The sequence goes on along the minus strand of NC_064899.1, from coordinate 15,203,615 downwards.
AGTCTAAAGCATTGTAATTTGGGCACATCTGTAAACTCTATATAAGGCATACTCTGTGTAGATCTATATATATGTTTATATCATATACATATATGTATTTTATATATATAAAAAGACCATACTTTAATTTAACAGAAGATTTGAAGAGATTAAACTAAAGCTACAGCTGTTGGGGGCTGGGGGTGGGGCGACAGAAAACAGAATGAGCAAAATAAACATGTAAGTAGGCATGTAAATATTCAGTGAGTACTGCCTTGTTTATCATAAATCCATTTTCCATTCCCATGATGTTCCTCTCTGTCCTCACATTCATGTCAGGCTAAATTAATTTAAAGTTAACAGAATAGAATCTACTTGACTTCATACTCTATCTGTTGTTCGTAAAACATAGGAGGCGGCCTTGTTCTGTTAGCTGAAGGCTATGTTTACATTAGTGTTTTGGTTCAAGAGCAATAGTGCAATTTAGAAGCAAATCCTTCTCCCCTCCACACTATTCCTGCTTACTGCACAATGGTTTTGTTCACAGACCAGTTTTTGAATACGTGATGTGGATTCTTTATGGAGAAATATAAACTGGAAATGGTGTTACTAATGCAATGGTGTTATCTGTCATGCTTCAACCCCTAAGGGGACACACAGGTCCAAGCAAATAACAGCTCTGAACAGTTTAAACACACATTGTGGCATGGATATTTGATCCTGAGAGGCTTCACTAAATCTAGTCCAAAATAAAAGTGCTGCACAGCAGAATATGTAGAGGTGGGGGTCACAGCACCAACTGCTTCACTCTACTGATTTTCTCCGATTGAGCCAAATTACTACTATAGACATTCACCAATTCAGAGGCTGAAGCTAGAATAAATGCAAGGCTTGCACACACGTATGTGCTACATGTGAACAGTCACCCTTGGTTAACTTGGAAACTGTCCCATGTACAAATGGGACTTGATTATCCAAAATGATTATCCATAAGCAATCAGCAATGTTTATGAATGACTATATCCTCTATTTATTAAAATCTTGCAGAAGTCAATGATAAGCAGTATTCAAATACTTCTTATTGTAAATAAAATAAATGCATTCGACATTAGAAAATGCAATATATAGCAGTATACAACACATGAAAACAGTTAAAGTGCTGAGTTTTGCTTAAAGTAAAAGGAGAAGAGTTTTGGGAAGACAGTTATTCAAAAACAAATTTGACGAGGATGCCAAAATACACCTGAAGGTCTGCAAAATGTGCACCAAAATCTTCAGTGTACACATTTTATTAGAAAATACATCATTTCCAATAGTATGACTTAACACCAGTTCAGAGCATTACTCACTGCAGTTAGCACCGGCAGGTAAATTTTAAGAACAGCTTAACACACATGCATTCAGAATACCAAAACCATAGCATTGTATGGTTTAAGTCCAAATAACATCATTAAAAAATTACACCAGGATACTGTCTAAATCCCAGAGTTCATCCTCACTGCAGCTCCATGTTGCTCTCTTCACGTTAGCCTGGGAGCGAACGTAACCCTGCCGCCACATGCTCCTGGAGCTGACTGATTTGATTAGCAGGACAGAGTGATTGGATTAACAGTCGATGAACTGTTGTAAACTGAGCCGCTACATCCTTATGGCATGACTGGACAGAGTGTCTATATGGCACAGGACTCTCTGGCTATGGTGACGACTGTATTACACATATATTGTTCTGAAAGCCAGAGCTGTACAAAATAAACACAGATCAGATGTGGGCAGATTATTGCCTTTCGGTCAAATTACCTACAGCAGATACAGCTTTTGTGTTACTTTTGTGACAGCTCTGGGATGAGGGATGATACCTGATCCAGCCCAAGGCCTGCCAATACAGAGTTCACCCACTCGACTGCCGACTGTCTTCTGGCAATCAGAACCAGCAGGATGAGTTCATCCAGGATCATCGCTTTACAACCTGCAGCAGCTCCCAGCCTCCTTTTGAGGAAGCAGTGTGTGCAGTGAAGTTGGAACACATTTATGTGTATGAACAGGAGTCACGTGAAGGGCTAATATGCTTCCAATGGTCCTTTGTGCTAGCGGTGCAATAAAGGGAACTTTATATCTCAACCCTCCTTCCAAAAATTAAATGACCGCGCTAAAACAAATATCAAGATTTCTCTTCTTCCCAAGCTTTATTTCAGTCAAAGACTGTCCATTCTTTTAGGATTCCTGGGCACAAGTCATGCAAGAGCTAACTTTGTGGCTATCCGCAACATGCAATTAATATACTGGCCTGCAGGTCATAATTAAAGTTTTAATTCATCCTCTGTATAAATTTCTAATCAAGTTGCCTATAAAAATACAATTGTCTCAGTCAAGCTCATAATCCATCATCAACCTTATGACTTATATCCTTCCATACTCTTAACAAAGGCAATAGACAAAATAATTTAATTACCGCATTCTCATCAACACCAATGGTTCCAGGGAATCACAGCTGTGGTGTGTGCCATGCCTGGCTGCACAGCCACCTCCTGGAAAGGTGCTTTAGGAAGTTTTATACATCGTACTTACATTCAACAAACTGAGTATCACTGTACCTGCAACTTCTTTATGATCTATTGAAAAATACAGGTCGCAATCAGAAAAAAGATCTTCGTGAGATGCCTTTTCCATAGAGGACACCAGGGAAATGGGTGGGGAGGGAGGACCTGTGACACAGTCACTTTGCTTTAGAGAATTAACTCACTGGAGAAACAGTTTGCCAGAGATTTACTTCCTCACAAGTCACCACTGATGATTGATGCTAAAATGTCAGCACCACAGATCTTCCCAGGTACAATTTACATAGAAATAATCACAGCAAATTGTGGTACAAGCTTGTATTGGTTTTGTGTGGCAAGGTTTTGGTAGCAGGGGGGGTTACAGGGGTGGCTTCTGTAAGAAGCTGCTGGAAGCTTCCCCTGTGTTCGAGAGAGAGCCTATACCAACTGGCTCTAAGACGGACCCGCCGCCGGCCAAGGCTGAGCCCATCAGCAAAAGTGGGAACGCTTCTGTGATAACATTTTTAAGAAGGAAAAAAAAGTTGAGACAGGGAGAAACAGCTGCCAGAGCAAGGAGTGAGAACGTGTAAGAGAAACAACCCTGCGGACACCAAGGTCAGTGAAGAAGGAGGAGGAGGAGATGCTCCAGGCGCCGGAGCGAAGATTCCCCTGCAGCCCGTGGGGAAGACCCTGGTGAGGCAGGCTGTCCCCCTGCAGCCCAGGGAGGTCCACCGTGGAGCAAATATCCACCTGCAGCCCATGGAGGACCCCACGCCGGAGCAGGTGGGTTCCCGAAGGAGGCTGTGACCCCCTGGGAAGCCCACGCTGGAGCAGGCTCCTGGCAGGACCTGCGGATCTGTGGAGAGAGGAGCCCGTGGAGCAGGTTTTCTGGCAGGACTTGTGACCCCGTGGGGGACCCACGCTGGAGCAGTGTGCTCCTGAAGGACTGCACGCTGTGGAAAGGACCCATGCTGGAGCAGTTCATGAAGAACTGCAGCCCATGGGAATGGCCCACATTGGAGAAGTTCGCGGAGGACTGTCTCCTGTGGGTGGGACCCCAGGCTGGAGCAGGGGAAGAGTGTGATGAGCCCTCCCCCTGAGGAGGGTTGAAGCGGCAGAAAATAACATGTGATTACCGTAAGCCCCATCCCCGTCCCCCTGCACCGCTGGGGGGGCTTGGTGGAGAAATCCGGGAGTGAAGGTGTGCCCGGGAAGAAGGGACGGGTGGAGGGAAGGTGTTCCGAGATCTGGTTTTATTTCTCATTACCTTACTCTGGTTGATTTGTAATAAATTGAGTTAATTTTCCCCAAGCTGAGCCTGTTTTGCCCGTGACGGTAATTAGTGAATGTTCCCTCCTGTCCTTATCTCGACCCCCAAGTTTTTTGTTATATTTTTCTCTCCCCTGTCCAGCTGAGAATGGGGGAGTGATAGAACAACTTTGGTGGGTACCTGGAGTCCAGCCAGGGTCAGCCCATCACAAAGCTACAGTCTACTCCAGAATTTATCAACTGCTTTACCCTAATTATAGTTATCTAGCTATTGCAAAAATGGCTAGAAAATCTTACTCTTATCAACTCACTGTTCATAACAGTTGTAACCTTTTATACAAACAGATAAGACAGACTTACACATCTTCTATTTTGCACAAAAGCAGAATGAAAATACCTGAAAAGTTGTTAATATCTGTACAAATACTGAACATAAACACCTGCAACAATGTATTCTTACCAAACATGTGCTGTTTTCCTCCCTTTGAAATAAGAACAAGTAGCATCAAATAGGCTTATCTTCTTAAATGGAAATGGCCCTAATCAGAATAAACTATTAAAAACTACTAGCATTTGATTCAAGACACAGACACACATTTTGGACAGTCAAAGCTATTAGATAAGTATTACTATGTTATTAAGTTACTGAAAATTTTCTCATCACTAGTTACTAGATCTCAGTATCACCCACGCATAGAATTACAAAGGAAATTCTTCCCATGCTCAATTAATTTCTAAAAGCTATATCCCAGGAAGCAAATCCTGGATCTTTTTTTTCTCCCAGAGGTAAATATTCCATCTGCACTTGTCAAATTCTGTTGCTGCTATCTCTCCACTGCAGTCATGAAAAGTGCAGGTCCCAAACTTGGCCCAAGCAACACCATCCCAAATTAAAAATATAGAAAAATGAGTTGTACATTTATTATTAGCAACTCTGGCAACATGAAAGACAAAACTCTCACCCAAAGATGATAATGTTTTGGGATGTGATCGTTTGGGAAAATGTAGTAATAAAGTAAAGCTACCTCACAGTAAGAGCTTCAACAGCTTCACTACTATTTACTTAAAGGATTACACCAATAGAAATATTGTCACTTTATCCTTCTGCTAGAATAATACAGAGTAGCAGATGAAGAATTTGTCAACATTAAGCATCCAAACTACAGACTTTTGCTTTCAAAGCAGGAGAAACTGAATCTTCATTAGTGGTCAATTACACAGACTTTATAAAGACAAGTGACTGATAAAGATTAAAAACATTTTGTCTAAAAAGAGTGATTTAAGGAGAGAGTAGGTCACAGCAAAACTGCACTCCAGATACGTTAGAGAACACTTTGTCATGGCTAAGCAAACTTCAGAAACGGGAACTGCAACAAGAACGAGGAGCAAGAAAAAGAAAATCACAGGGCAGTTGACGAGTGAACTTGGTATGGTGTAATTAATTTATCAAATTCCACTTAATTCTACAAGAACGCTTTTATCTACCAACACCAAACAAGGCTCTTCAGCAGCCTACTGCTGGCAGAAGGGACAGTGACATGAGTCTGCTACTGTAGATCACTTGACCAAACCTCAGTAAGAAGGGACACAGACCTTATAAGCTCTTAGCTTACTCTGTAGCATGCCAATCAGAAATAAAACTAGCCTACGTTTTGTCACTGTTTTTAACATACATATACCTCCTGCTGGCATAATTTGTATGAAAATGTATTTCAAATAATTATGATTTTCCTGGAATGTGTCTAATGCTTTACGCATGATATGTACTTTTTACATCAAATCACTAGTCATTCAACCTAACACATTACATTGATATTACAAGTCCTGAATCAAAGGGACTGATAGCTGTAAGATTTTCTTCTATTGTCTTTTGAAAATATGCAGTCTTAAGCTTCGTTATATACTGGTCCTAGCCACCATCAGTTCATACATGCACACTAAAAGTAACAGACACTAGATACTAATCTGATCACCCTGATGTTGGTTGATAAAACACATTGTCTCATCTCAAAATCCCTCGTGCTTTGGCAATGATAACAAACAGCATGAAAAAGCAAGTGTTTTAGGCTTGGAAAATGGTAGCTTCATTAACAGCAGCTTGTGCTGGGGTAGTTAACCTCATTTTTCAATAATTCAGGTTGTTGTTTTTTTTAAAGCTGGGTAGCAGCAACTTCTCTATTACACAGTTAACAAGAATTTCTGAAGTAATATAGATATAAAAACCTTCTTTAGAATAATATTCCATTTGCTATCCTCTGGAATGAAGTAAAATAAGGTAAAATAACACAGTTTCCAGAATCATGTAATAAAACTAAGAAGTTGTTTGTTACTCAGAAAAACACTTCTTGCCCACTATTTTTGTCCAGAAATCATTGTCTCAAAATTGGCTGTAGCATGAAGTAGCCATTGCACTCTTGATAAAACACTTAAAAACTGTGCCTTTTAAGGACACAACAGAGACATTAAAGAAACCTAAACTATTCTGCAGTTTTTGCCAATGTGCTTTAAAGTCTGTGGAAAGCCAGACCTTCTTCCTAAAAAGAACTATGGGTGAGATCTTCATTTAGGCAGAAATGACTTGGCACTACAACTTGTTAAAGTCCATCCTCAGTAACAAAGGAACCAAGAGTTACCTTCTACAAGCACAAATTTCCTTCTCTACTTGCATTCAAGTCTTTCCCTCTGCAGAGATGTCATATAAAATAATCTGTCACCTTTCTATTATTACTACAAAAATATTATAAGTAAACTACCACGTGCTGTTTTGCAGAGGAAGAACATATTTTCCTGTATTTTCTACCAGATATGGATACTGTATTGGCTTTTGGTGCATCCTCACCCACCCACTGTACTCACTTCTAAGATAACACTTCATCTGTTTAAAAGAGTAGTTCTTGGAAAAGAAAAAAAAAAAGAATCATCTCTCATGCCATCTCCTTCAGTCTCAGTTGCTTTTTATTCCTTTCCCTGTGTTCATCCCTGTCTGAATCTGATATTGCTATTTGCAGTGCTTTTCCTAATCCCACATCATCGTTTGCTCTCCAAATAATGCCTTAAGGATTATTTTCCTCATCATTTTATACTGTAACAGCATATTAAACCCTCACTCATTTCTCTAGTTTCAACACTGAAGTAATTTGTAAAATACCCAGCAAAATAACAGTTTTTATTTTTAAAAAAAATTAAAAATCATTGTGTTCACTTTAATCTATGCAGCTGTTTGTGGTAGAGTCACTGTTCACAAATAGGTTTTTTAATATATAGGAAGTATTTTAAGTTAGGCTCAAACCTTTCTTTTTGCCTTAGTTATGTGTACAATTTCACTGATCAATCTCAAATTATTACTTCTATACTGTATAGGCTGTAGAGAATAAATGACTGTCTCTCCTCTTTGTTTATGAAATAGACAAATTCACTAATGTGTGCATGGAGAATCAAGACTTAAGCATGTAATACACTGGCATCTATTGTCCCCTTCACTGTCTTTTCATATTTAAAGTCAGTTTAAATAGGCACTGTAAGTGTGAACATTTTTTTACTTAAGAGCCGTTTTTCATATATAACATCTTAGCATTATTGCCCTTTCTCCACTGGAAAAAAAAAAAAGATATCCAAACTAATGCCACAAAAAGAATGTATAAATTCACGTATTATTATCTTCACATTGCAACATAAGCATTATTTATGGATTGCCCGCACTGAGAAACAGTCTTCACATGCCAGTGTCAACAGTGGGGAGTTACCCTTCCAAAATAGCTACTGCCGCACAAACACCTTTCCCGCAGGAGTAATGCCAGTCAGTTTCTTTGCACAAAGTCCTCAAATTGAGGGAATGCTCAGGCAAGGTCTAGTATGTTGGTCTTCCAAACTTCTAGCCTTTGTAATCCCTGACTACATTAAATAAAAATAATTTATTTAGAAGCAAGTTGCCAAATTCCACTTATACTTACTTTGTCATAGTACAGTTACAGTAACATAGAAATACAGAAGCATACTTCACTTTCAAATTTGACTGGAAGGACAGGTGACAGTTCCTTTCTTCCTACACGTTTGTCTTTATACCTAGCATTATGACTGTGTACCCATACTGCATCCAAAGAATTTATGCTACAAATTCCTTGCCAAGAGTCCATCTGTTTCTAGAAACAGACACATTTTTTGAAAATATTTTGAATTTGGGATCTTCTTTAAAAATAGATAATTCCCCTTTTTTCAGGTTATTAATCTAGTCATCTGTTGGCAAAGTCCAGTAGCACCTGTAAATTCAAATAGCTAGTGGTTAACTTGAGTGTGTTTTAAAACATACCTTTAAAAAAAGGTGCTTGCATATTAAAGGTCTTTTGTGATAGGTTTTGATAGCATTTTTAATACTTTAGCACCATAAACTACAATTAGTGCTACTCAGCACAGGATTTAGTCTTATCTCTACAGTTACTCAAAAATTAAACTAAATTGATAGATATTGTTACCATTACAGTGGTGTTACAGGGAATAGAATTGAATCTCTAAAACAAATGCACAAATTTTATAAACTATTTGTAAAGGGATTTCCTTGAAACTGTGTCCAAACTGCTGTACTTCGTCATGTAGTTCATAAGCCTGTATCTTCCACACCTTTCTACTTAAGTAACACAAAGGTTCAGCTTTTTCCTTGCTATTTTTATTATTACTAATCAGTCACCAAGATACATATCACTGATTAATTTAGACTTTGATTTTATGGCTACGCTTTTCATTATATTGAGTGAGATTAGTCATGCCATCAATGCAAGAAAGGGGTTTTTTTTAATCTGAAATCACACGAACAGTTATGCATTAGGTAAAATTAAATATCCTTTAATAATTCCTTCAACTTTTTTTTTTTCTTTTAAAAAGTGCTTTCCTCTTAAAATGTTTGTGGTTTGGTTTTTTGCGTGTTTTTTTGTTTATTTTTTTAATTGGGGTTTTTTAGAGGCATGTTAGTAATGCATGTACTACATTTCTGAGGGAATGTAAGATTTATTTAAGTTTTTTCCCCCTCAGCAGATGAGATCTTAAAAAAAAAAAAAAAACAACCACCCTTCCTTGTTCTCATAATTATAATCCATGACAACAAACACCTTTGTTTCATATTCTGTTGAATCTAGAACAACTTGGTTCTGTTACTGTAAAAAACATAGGTGATTCCTTCCTTTTCCAGAAAGCAGCAATGTTATGAATTAAAGTAGTGAATGGATCTGCCTAAAAATAAATATATCAAAAAAATGTTTCAGTTTTCAGCTGGTTTATTGTGTAATCATACACTTATGTGATGGAAGTGGGACAGAGCAGGAAAAAAAAAAGTGGAGATACAGCAGTGGTGAGTTTTTCTGGAATAATGAGAATATGGAGTTATGGTGAAAACTGCTGCAGTTCTGTATGGTTCTGCAGCATGGTTTACATTAGTTTGTCATGAGCACAAAAGAAATCTAACCCAGAGTCCCTCAACTGAAAAAATATCAGAGATGATGAAGTTACCTAAAGGAATGCTTATTTTTGGAGATTACTTTAAAGACTGAATACCGAGTTTATACACATTAAAATAATTACAAATTGTATATAAGTATTAAAGATAATTAATTGCATAATCAAAAATACTTAAAGGCTAATTAATTACATTTTATAGGATACTGGAAAGTGTATGAATTAAAACCTTCCAGTTTCTTGCTTGCATATGTTTGTCTTTCGCTCCTTGTTCTTGAAATGTCTTCAATTACAGGAGGATGATATCACAGTTTTGATAAGTCCGCCTCCTTCAGAAGCTTTTCTACCCAAAGTCTTTAATCATTTGTTTTTATGACATGAATATTTTCACAGTAATCAAGTGCAATGTAGTGTCAAAGCAAAGGATTAGGACTTTGTCTCTTCTATGTATTCCTTACCCTGACTGCATGTTTAAAGAAGTCTTGCTTTCTAACAACTAAAACAGAGGATAAGTAAAACTGAAACCATCCCAATCCAGAAAACAAAACAAACAAAATTTTGCAAGGAACCTATATTAGTATTCCCCATAAACACAAGAAGGGTTACATAATTTTTTTTTATTTTTGTTCTGTAGGCACAATGTCATTTTAACTTGTCATCTCACATTTAGATATAATTATTCAAGAGCCAGATTGGAATCTTCAGAGCGCTCTGTTTTAAAAAAAAACACACCCCCCCCCCCAAACCCCAAACCCCCAATGCATGCATGACTGCTTCCAAACTAGAAAAGCTTTTAAGTGAAGCATTTTTAAATTTTTTTGTCTTAATTCCATATATTCAGATGCTGATTTCTGAATGAAATTATTCTTCTTAATGCTTCCAGAACTCTGTGACATCTCACTGGAGCGAGGAGAAAGGGAAGTGAAACAGACTCCTCTTTAATCCTAAAGGATAAATTACTGATGAATGTGAAATTTCATTTCAGTTTCCACTATACACAACCATCAAGCGTCACTTTCAAGATGAAATCTGAGGGAAAATGGTTTATTTCTTCTAAAGGATTTTGTACACGTCTGTGTGTATGTACTTTAGAGAGACCCTGCTAGCAGTACCTTAACTTATAATGGGATGCTTTTTTTCCTACCTACCCATCTATGACAGGATATGAAAGATACACTTTTGCAGACCAACTACTGTTAAAGCAGACATTTATTTTGCCTTTTTTTTTTTAGCTTAACATTATAAGAGTGACAGCCCATTTGTTGAATGTAATGTGTGTATTAGAAGCAGTGTAAGTTTTCTTCCACCATTAGCCATAATATAACTGTTTCAATCTGCCTCCTTACACCCTAAAACACTGCTGCATAAACTATGCCAGTTCTCTCTTACACCTTCACAGCTTTCCAAATGCCAGTATCCTGTCTAGACCAAGGCATCCAGTTTGCCGTCTACATCACCATTCCTTCCCCGCCCTCCCCCCCCCCCCAAAAAAAAACCAAAACAAATCGGATTCACCAGTGTATCTTTTTTCCTCAGAGGGTTTTTCCAAGGCAGCATATGTTTACAGTAGAATGCTTACTACTACTGTTTTAGATGTGACTACCGGTTTGGATAAGGGGGTATTTGGATAACATGATGGACAGTCCATTCAAATTATCAGATTGACTTACTAATGCTTGGGTCTAGCAACCCAAATGAACAGACTGCATTTTAAAGAAGGGTGATATGTGTATTTAAGTAAAAAGGGAGAAAAACAGAATTCAAAACACTGTCACAAATTAGGGAAGTTGTTCTAACAAAGTGGAGTAAATTCTTACTTGGGAAAAAATATTAAGACTTAAAAAAATAAAAATCCCATTAAAAATTGCAAGCAAATTTAGAGAAATTCAGTTTGACAGATAAAATCAGGAGAAATAAGATGGAAACAACTGACCACGTAAGAACATTTTGCAGTATTATTCATCATTTTAATAATGTTAATTGAACTACTTTTAACTGTTATTGATTACTGGGGGAGAGGATTTACTTTGTAGACACAGCAATAATACAAATAAAAAATTAAATTGCTGTGATTCTCTTTATCAAAGAGTTTGGAACCAGTTCTGAAGAATGAAAGTGGTGATATCCAGAATTAAAGAGAATTCCTTCAAGACTTTCCTAAACTTGCAGCTGAAGTTAAGGTTCTGCTGACTGTATTTAAAATTTAAGTGTCTATGGGATGGAAATGCTCATGTTTTATATGGGTGGGGGTGGACAGACAAGACAACTTTACAGTCCAACTTCCTAGAACAGATGGTACTCTAAGGGGGTTCTTTTTTGAACTCCTGATATTTGCAAGGATTGGTTGAGCTACACTACTCCATGTGTAAAACTGAATCCTCTACTGAAACAGGCTTTATATCTCAAAGCCTCTAGACAAATCTTTATGAGGACTGGTGGCCTTCTCAGTTTGCTTTTTTTGTCTTATCTTTTTTCTAACTCTTTTAGCTCACCCCACCTTTCTCCAAAATAAATCTAAAGCGCCATCTTTTTTTGTACTTCCCAGTGCCCTTGGGTTCTTGCTTAAACAACTCATCACAAACATGAAAATGTTGAACTCTGGGGACTAGAACTTTTTCCAACCTGTAAAACCCTAAAACACAATTAATGAACTTTTTGAAGTTTGCTTGAATTCCTCAAGTCCTGCATGGTATAACATGTGCAGTTGTCTCTCCATCTTTTTTTGACATCAGATCATCTCAAATGACAAGAACTACCAGAAGTTTGTAACTGTTTCCAAAGAAGGAAAAACTAAACAGACCGATTCTTCAATCTGGGAAAGAAATAAATGAGGTTAAGAGGTATAGGAAATGATGAATAAGAAAGTGAATAGGAAATATTTCCTATACTTCCGATAATGACAAGAAGCAGGGGATACCTAGTGAAAAAAAAAATAAATAGTTTTTTTATTTAAAAATAAAAGAAAGTTGTAGAACAGATTGCCACATCACATGGAAGGACTAGGCAAATTTATGAACTATAGATCCATATAGATTACTAAATACCTAGTGCAAACTGTAGCTCAGGAAGCTCTTAAATTACTGTTTCCTGGTGATGAGAAGGATATGCCAAAGGAAGAGTCACTCTGTGCTGTCTTTCTATTCTTTATCCATTCACTACTGTTATTTCAAGATAGGACACTACCTAGGTGGATCTTTGGTCCAACAGACCATCTCTTACATCAAAAGCCACTCAGTATTTTTAATTAGTGGAAAGATAAGGATTAATACTTTATTGACAACAGCATGAAAAAAATTGATGGAAAAGCCTAGGCCATCAGCAGATCAAGTGCTTGAACTGGATAGTAGCCCTTATGGTCTGTTTCATTCAGACCAGTGACTGTAGAGTCAGGGTTACAGAGGCAGTTTGGAAAGTATAGGCAACAGAGATAACTACTTATTAAATTTATATATTGTCAGGAATTTTTCAAATTAAATATTTTCTTATCAGTAAGGCAGTTTTCATTAAATTAATGTTTCCATAGGGAATTTCAATTCTCTGAAAGTTTTATTGTCTCCAATCAACAAAATCATAACACACTTTTTCTTTCTTTGTCTGATCCCAGTTGGAACATCTCAACATGATATTTATAGCAACTCAATGCACTCTGCTTTAAAGTGACTTAAAACCAATTTAAGTTCCTTCTCCTACAAAAGTTGACATGATGGCCCCTCCTCCAAGCTCCTAAAGCCCCCACTCTTCTCAGAGGATCACGAGCCCTTCCTCAGAAGATGATACAATTCCTCACATTATGCAGGCATGCCTCCTACCTGCCTCTGCAGGAAGCACAAGAGGGACATAACTGTCAGTGCATTATGGGAGAAATAACTTGGCCAAAGATCCTGGTTCATTTGGTTAAATAATATAGTGAGGTTCCAAAATGACAACACCCTGAAGACAATATGCCACAGTGGCAAAATGAGGGCTGAAGTATCAAAATTCAGCTCAACTTCAACATTGTCAAGAAAAGACAAGATTAGAATTTCTACTGTCAGAAAGTTAATTTCAATTGACTTCCACCAAGAAAAAGCACCATCATCCTCTGTTGTTCCCCCCAAACCCAAACAAATCCTGTTGATCATAATTTCCCCGTGTTGGAAATTCTAAGTTTTAGCTAGCTCTTCACAGAAATGCTTTCAGTGAGGACCCTGATGTTTGAAGGTTAATTAGCTTCCAAGGGGGCAAAGCAGAGGACACTTGAAAACACGTAACACTTAGAGCAAAAAGCCACGACACAAGTAAGATCCAGATTACCCTAGACACCAAAAGTCAGATGTTCTATACATACACAGTCTGCTACAGTCTCCAGACTTAACACCCTCAATGGAACTCAACCATACCCCACAGCAAGGTGATATTCAGGCAATCACATAGTCAGGATACCAGTGCCAGCGTAGTAACACAAAAGCCTTGCCTTCTAGTTTAAAACAAAACAAACCACACCCCCCCCCCCACATTTCCATAAGAAAACGTTAAAAATACCAGCATAACCAAGACAATGGTGTCTAACACAGTAATACGAGGTACTTTTCTTTTTGTATGGACACTGGTGCCAATGTAAGCAGTCCCTGCTCTTTGGACCCTCCCCCCAACATTAGCACAGGGGTTTTTAGCTACACAATGAACCAGTCTGGGAAACAGATCCTGCTTTAAAATGTCCCAAAGATAAAAATATTTTAAACTTGAACTGGTTTCCAGTACCGTGTTGCACCATTATTGCTCAAAAGCTTTGCCATGCATAGGGGCAGGAAGGAGCCGCTGGGCACAGGAAAAGAACTTTTCTGCTTTTTGTGGCACCAGTGCTAACTTACGCCAACATAACATTAATTTTAGCTGTGGTCTCATGGAACAGAATGAAGGTCTACAGATGCTTACAGGTAAGGTGTTATGTTGCACGTAAATTATAAACTATCCTGAAATAGGCAGTCATTATTTCACTATTACTCTTCCCCATCCCTTATATCAATTTTAAGAATATTGCAGCTCCTAAAGAATCAGTTTAATTACTTTAATCAATGGAAAGCTAGTCATTCCAGGGAATAGCTGGGTTATTTTTCCTTTTATTCTCTTTTGTTTTCTATCAGCTAAAAGGCATCAGAAAGGCTTTTTGAAAACAAGAACTTTGACAGTAACTACATGATGGAACAGAGAAAGGTCTTCTTCAAAAAGGATAGCTGGATCCAGCTCAGAGACGTTGTTGTTGGGTTTGATGGCCTTTGCAGGCATCAGATATAGTTTCCACTGAAGACAGCTCTTCCCTGGAATTGCAAGCTCTCTCTTCTGCTTGATGTGATTCGACAAACCCGATGACCGTAAGAAGAAATGGCACCACTCAATGATAATCAATCACAACCGTTCTTGTGCAGATACTAAAATGTCCAAAGACTTCTTGCAGTGGGTCATGGAACATTTTGTCCCACTGTCACAATATATTCTGTCTTACAGCCTGTTTTTGTCTTCCCTCTTCTCCTCTCCTCTCTTCCTCCCCACAATCAACTGCCTCCTAATAACTGAGCCCATTGAAGATTAACTAAATGATTAAGTACTACAATGTTCCTACCCATTCAGCAAATAAACCCAAAGCCTTAGAAAGGTCATTTCATCACATCACCTAGCCGTTTTTCCGGTCTTCCTGTAAGGGAAGTTTAATGACAACAGCTAAAACATTTCTGCCACAGTCCCACTCTTGCCACCCCCAGGGTGTCCCAGACCCTTCTCTTGGGAATAGCACTGGAGTTCATCTGATCTCAGAGGGAGAGGATGCAGGAACCTTTTACCCCCTGTACCCTCACCTGCTATAAAACTCACCAGCTCCCCGAATTGCCTCACCAACAGATCAGCTCATCAGCAGCACTCACACAAGACAGGAAACTGCAGTTTGGGATGGGTCAAAAGGGAAAACCACAGAGTCCCCACTCAGCTCATCTTAAAAGCTGTAATAGAAACGCACCTTGAAGCTGTTCATCTCCACCTCCTATTGTTTGGATAC
Source organism: Astur gentilis (assembly GCF_929443795.1). NCBI lineage: Eukaryota > Metazoa > Chordata > Aves > Accipitriformes > Accipitridae > Astur > Astur gentilis. The sequence goes on along the minus strand of NC_064899.1, from coordinate 15,188,363 downwards.
GTGGGTCCAGCCCCCAGTAATTAAGGACCTTTTCAAACCAGGAATCTCCTGACTCATGAGTCATCCTGCACTTTGCTGGGTAGTTAACTCCACATTTTCTCAAATCAGCTGAATGTGGGGGGGGGGGGGGGTAGTGTTGGTTATCAGAACAAAAAAAAAACCCTAACAACTGCATACAGAGAATAACAAATAAACCAAACCACACCAAATAGAAAGCAAAATTTAAAGGAGAAAATAAAAGAATGTTTCAGGTACTAAAAATAGGCTAGAACAAAGTTCAGCTTGCTCTTGCTCGACCTGCTTTTTAAATTTACTTTTCCCACTCTATCCTTCTCTTCATCTAGACACTAATCAAATTTACTTTAACTCAAATTTGTTCCCACCTTCTTTCCTGCTCTTTTTAACTTCCCTGGGGACACACACAAAATGGAAATGAATCAGATCAATTTAGTGAGAGTTGCTTTCTCCAGCTCAGTTCGATGGTCTTTTCGCTCCTTCTCTTCAACCATATCTGCAGCTTCCAAATATTCAGGGTCGCGTTTTGTTTCTTTCGTCACATTTTGGGAACAAAGCCTTTATGATTCAGTTTGTTCAGTTCTTCTTTCTGGGTATACCCTTCCCTGTTGCATCAGGTAGGTACTTTAACAAGAATGAATAAACTCGGAGGCATGGGAGCAGCAGAATTGATTCATTGGAAGAAAAAAACCAAAAGTGAACAAGCAAACAAACCTAAGACTACCACAGATTTTAATCCTAGTTTAAATCAAGGTTTTTCCACTTGCTTGAATCTTGCATTTTAATAGCAGCTGCATCCTACATTTTAAAGAAAAGCTCGTTTTCATTGGTTGGTATTGTTAAGTCAAAATGATAAGTACCATCTTTTAACCAAAGTTGGCAAGTTTTGCTGAACAGGATGATACATCACTCACATTCATTAGTATAATGATAAAGGTGTGAAAAGATTTAACTGGTTTTTTATTCAGCCAAGAAATGTACCTTTCTTAATCCTAAAAGGATTAAGGAAACTCTGAATATCCAGGGTTTTATTTATAACTTACATGAATTTTTATTTGGATGTAAACAAAAATTTAACTACAGTGCATGAAGCTTACCTTTCTGACTGTTTATTTTAGAATTTTTTTAATGAAAATGGGTTATGCACTTAAATACTTGGTTGTTTGGGGTTTTTTTTTACTTAAAATGTGGGGGTTTGTTTTGGGGTGTTTTTTTGGTGGGGTTTTTTTGAGAAAATAATCAGTAGCCAGGAGCTCAACTTGGGTTTGTGTTTATGCTTCAAGATTTTAGAAGTAAAATATCTTACTTAACTTTTACCTATTCTTTTATTTAGACAGGAATATACAAGGTTATTTCTGAAATCCAAAATATTTTCTTAGCTTTTAATAAGTTACACAATTAATTGAGACAGTTGAATAAGTTGAAATGAATAAAGTATCTCTGTGCATCTATAAAAAGTTTGCTACCACTGCTAAGAATGGATTAGGTACTTAAAACTCAAGTTTACTTAAGCTCAGCCTATGACTGATTCAGTGATGTAATTCTCTGGCAGCAAAATACACAGTATTTTATATTTTTCTGTAGTTTTCTATACCTTGGTAGGTTATAGGAAGTTCAGCCTTTAACATATGTATCACATTTTAAGTATGTTTTTCAATAAAGTTAAATACTTGTTTAAAAATACACCTAGCCATATCATCACTTATTCAGAATTTTATACTACTCTGTATCTTATTTGCTTATCTAGCATAATATTGTTACTTTCATTTTCTGTCAATTACAGATTTTTTAAAAATTCCTCAGATTCAGTTTTCTTACAGCTACCCAAGAGTTACTGTGTCTGTTAAATGTTATTATTTCACTGCCTAAGCCTCTCTCTCCAGAGAAAGAGAAGAGGTTATAGTAGTAAACATTGGCTAAATTAAACTCAGACCAAATTCTAAATTTAAAAAACAGTTTCAGCCATTTTTTTAGACTAGCAGTGGGGATCTGCTAATGCACAACAGCTGGGGACAGCTATTTAAATCTAGGAAATGAACTGCTTAATTAAGGAAGTATGTTAAGGAATATGAGGAGCCCCAAGTACAGTATATGAGGATACATTCAGATAACCATTTTCAGATCTGGGAATCAACATATGCTCCTTTCACATATCATTATGAAGTGTATCTGATACATGTACCTCTTGTAACTGCTTCTGGCCTAAAAATCTACACACATACATGTTTCAGACATGAAAAAACAAACAAACAGTTCTTTTAGTATATCTTAAAATTAGGGCGGGAGGGAAATCAGTTTAAAGGATGGTTTGCCTGAGTTTGCATCTTCCACATAAGTAAAAGTTGCAGGATTGGCTTTGCATTCTTTTAGAAAACAGACGTGGTTATCCTACTATTTAGCAAGGCACCAGCATTTACTTTATTCTGAATTGTTTCCAAAAGAATCTCCTTAATGGTGGATCCAGGTACAATGGACAACAGTATGTGCTTTCATATTTAAAGATTCGTGTGAGAGCAAAGGGACAAAGGTAAATATATTCAATTTTAAGCATCAAGTTTTACACTTAGTGGTGTGGTTCAATCACGCCAACGCAGTTTGCAAGATATTTTGCTGACTACCAACAATGCTAACACAATCAGCAGAAACAGATCTTACTGTGACACCAGAGAAAATCTAAAAAAATGCTCAGCTTGGCACCTGCCAAGCAACTTGAAATCCTGCTGGTAAGCACTTAGTTACATAGTTGATCCAAAAAGATTTAAAATACAGTAAGAGAAAGAAAAAGGTAGAGAGGACGAGAGGATCAACAGAAAGGAACAATAAAGTGTACACTTTGAAAGACAGCGTTATTTAAAAGACAACTCCGCATTCCTTGCTGTGTTCAGTTCTCAAGATGGAAGAATAGGTGGGGGGGGGGGGGGTTAATAAGATCTCAAGGAAATAATGTTTGAGAATAAGGATACAAGCAGAAGGGAAGAAGGAACACTGCCTGTGAAAGAAGCCAAATAAAAAGGTGAGGATTAAGATAGAACAAAGGATACAAAGGATGCATGCAGAAAGTACTGTATAATAGTAGTTTCATCAAAAAGACAAGCAGGTGGCTTTTTAGCACTGTATGCAATAACAAATTTGAAAGTGACTTGGAGTAGAAGGTGGGAGTAAAATGGCCAAATGGAAAAGCAGAAAAAACACTGTGGATGAAGAAGTGGGCTACAGCACTGCAAGCATAGCTGTTAAAACAGTTGCCTGCCTGACGCTCAGCAGTACTGTGGTTTGAGAATCTAGGTACTAACTCCTGGCTAAACTCAGTCAAGACTCACAAAGGATCAAGGATGTGCTTAAGCCACAGTGAAGACTGTGGTCTAGTAGGTATGCTCAGTCTACAAGTAACACTGATTTCACTGAAGTCTATGCAGGACTCAACTGCTCAAGATGTGTGTAAAAATAATTTCAGCAATTCTGAAAAAATTAAATGTGTGTGTAAAAATAATGTCAGCAATTCTGAAAAAATTAAATGAGGAAAAGGGCCATTTTGAGAAACAGCACTACAACATCACTTAGTTTTTCTCTCAGGTTAAACAAGAATTATTCCTGCAATGGAACTGGACAGCATTGAAATGATCATCTTCTTTAAGTATTGCCTTCCAGAAGGGCGTTTTTCTCAAGAAAAGCAGTTGGATATTTTGAGGTATCTTTATGGCAATGCAATATATGCTTCTGAACAACTCCTCCCCCCAGCAACTGGTCTAAGGTCTGAACTTGAGTTCTCAACATAAAAGAGTTTTTCATTATTTGCCTTGCAGTTCAATCCTTACTGCGATTCCCAGCTTAAGGATGTAGTGCAGGTGTAAACAGGTAGATGGACAACTGTATTTCATCAAACTTTCCCATAATCTGGCACGACAGACATTTGGGTACCTTCCAGTAATCTTTAGTGCCTTCTTTATTTTATTATGAAAATTATGAAGCCTTTTTGAGCAATATTGCTCCACAGCACTGGGTGCATTTTGAGAACACAGTATTCTTGAGAGGGTTTGTCTGATTCCAAGACACTTTGGAACATTATAAGCAAACAAATTCTTAAAGACAAAACAATTACACGAAGAAATGAAATTTCCGTGGGAAGGAAATGGAGGAGTAAGATTCAGAAGCCTCATAAAGCATCTGACTGAGCCTCCAGGACAAAACAATTTTTTATACCACTGAAAAAATAAGAGAGCCTTGCAAGCAATCTTTTGCCACCTCTCCATGTACATCCGTTACCACTGGGACCTAGATGTGTCTTTCTTTGAGAGGATGTCTAAGCTCAAGGGCAGAATTTAAGGAGGTACTAAGTGCTAGCAGTGAAAAAGTGATCTAGTACTCCTCTTAGAGGAGGTCACTGACCTGCCTCGGACAGGACCACAATTACAAAGCATTTAGAGGCCAATTCATTCCTTTTGAAAGCTGAACAGGAAAACATGAAAGAGCTTCTTCAACACTTTGTTTTGTTTTCTGTGAAAAAATTAGAAAAATATGGGAGAAGAGGACAACACAAAGACCAGTTACAGCCATATGTTCAAGCTGAGGATTCATCTTACTGAGAATGAACAGAAGCCCTTTAATGGCCATTTGCAGGAAAGTGTTACCCATTGGGCGACTTTCTACCCATTCATCCTTGCCTCCTTCCTTTTTAAGAATCTCTTTAAAAATAAAACAAATTTTTTAAAAAAACAACAAAACACAAAAAAAAACCCAAAAAGGACACCTTTTTCTTGAAGTTCCCTTCTGTTTCTCCCCCACCTCTGTGCTGGCACAGTTGTTGTGCACATGCATATTGTACCCATTCAGAGAACTAGTTCTGCTGAGAAGCAGACCAGGGTAATATTTACGTTTTAGCTGAATTTCTGGACCTGGTTCACATTCAGCCATAAAAACAGATGAGCCAGCACAATGGAAGAGAGCGCACTGGAAAAAAATCCCCCAAACCCAAATGTTGCCTCCCCCCACACCATTCCTGCTGCAGTACTGACTTAATACACATGAAAACTACAGCCTAACACTTAGATAGGGAAATACCAGTTTTATATCAAGGGAGTAGAGAAATACCGGGAAACTAAAGGCCAACACCACCCCCACCCCTATATAAACCCCAAAAGAACATGATCATATGGTCCTCTGCAGTTTTCCAAAGAGCAGTAAAGCACAAACCAGGTCAAAAGACCACCTGGCTTCTTCTCAGGGCTAGCAGCTTGTCCCGCACATAGACAGCAACAGACATCACGGGAAGATGGGACTCCCCACAATGAACTCCTATTCCACACAGTTCCTTGTTCCTCTGCTGTAGAACAAATAAAGTATCCTAAACCTCAGCCAAGCAGGTTGTTGTGCTGCACATTGTCCACAGAGATACCCCCAGGCAAGCTTCAAATGCAGGATTTGACTGCTGTTCTGTAAGACTGTATCAAATAGGTAAACGGATGGGGGGGCTGCCTTCAGCTTATCATTTCTAAGCATCAGCCTGACCTTGCTCATGCTGGGGCAGTCCAAATCAGTCCTTTATATGTTGCTTTATTTCTCATACCATGGAAATTTTTAGACATATGTTGGTTCACAACAAAGGATGAGAAAACCATGTATCTGAAACATTAACCAATATTCCTCTACAAGTGTATTTCTAAACAATTCTTTTGGGCATTTTTAAAGCACGCTTATTTGTGGAAATACCAACATGCAGGACTGAGGCATGAGGCATACACATCACTTGTGGTTGTTTGAGAACTCCCTGCTGATATCAGGAGTTGTCAAAGTATTCTCAAAGTCAGCAAGGTATAACCAGAAGGTACCAAGTCCAAAATGTATGGCATAACTGGGATATGTCTGAAAAACATTTGCACTGTGTGTTCTTGGAAATATGAAAGGAAAAATTTACACATAGATAGCTGTGAATGGTAGGACTGATTATGTAAAACGTGGTTCTCTGAAGGGGGCAGAGGTCCTGAGGTGGAAGGCGATTTAAATGAAAAATTCCTCCCTCAGTGATAACATCAGTTTTTAGCATTTTGGTGGGGACATGTGTGGTAGTGTGCTACTATCAATATTCTGATGTCTCAGCCTTTCCATCAGTGGTGTGAGGGCTTTAAATTATACCTTGATTGTCACAAATTGAAATCCATCAAGGCAGAAAACTTCTAGTTGCATAAGAAAGACCAATTTTTGTGTGGTCAAGTAATTTCCAAACTGAACAGCTAAAATGAATTGATAAGGAAGTGAAAAAGATTAGAAACTGACAAAAATCCTCTAGTTTTACTTCCATATATCTACTAACATATATACCTCCCAAATAGAAGATTTCACTCTTAGAAGAGGTGCAGAGGACAAGCACTGCTGCAGCTGACAGTGAATACACAGTTCTGAATTTATGTGTAGATTAGCACTATGTACCAGAAGACAAAAAGTAGTCTAGTGTCTAACATCACTGTCAGCACTCTCAGAACCGTTATTTCCCGGACAACAAAGAGACCTTTCTCTTTTCATACAGTTGGTTTTCAATTGCTCAGGCCAATTATAAAATCTTGTGCTTTTACAAAGTAGGCACCAGAGGGAGACCTGCACTTAGTTCAACTATGAAATAATGGTGGCAGGAGTCATTCAAAAGTGGACAATCAAAGCCTCTTGGCCAATATACCCTAGGTGGTTCTGGGTGAAATTGTGACTAACGAGAGCACTCATAAAGGGACTGGTGTTGGCAGTCGTCTCTTTTTTAATGGCCAAAAAGCTTAAGGCTGCTTCACAAAGAAAAGCAGGTTCCCAAATTTCAGGCTGTAGATGAGCATTCCTCAACCAGTTTGGGTATAGCTGGGAAAGACCTGCTCTTTGCCACCCATGTCCCCAGCTTACCATCACATCCTGCTGACGGTTACCACTTCTCAAATCTTCTGGCTGAGCTGCGTATATAAGAACACCCTAAACATGTCAGTCAAAATAAGCTAGATCAGCTTAAGTAATTTAAATAACAAATCTTTCCTAACATGGCTCAATTTGACCGAATTGGATTAGGGATAGCTCCCATGAGCAGCTCAGCTAGCAGACCAGAGAGGGCAGTAACCCCAGGTAGAGGGCAGTGAAGAATGCTTTGGGGTGGATTTGCTCTTGTCTTCCATTGACAAAGCTACTCCTGAAGGAGGACTGTAAATATATATTTTGTAGGCAGGTCGCTATTGTTTTCTAAGTCTGATAAGATTCAGCAAGAGAAGCTGTATCGACAGGAAATATACTATTGTCTTACAAACGAGGTACTCAAGTTTAAGTGGGGAAAGGCAAGGGGCAATGGCTTCTAGGAAGCAGGCGAGAGCCCAGAAAATTGATCCCATGCACGTGGAGTCAAGCACACTAACTGGAGCCCATGCAGACAAAGAAAAATACAATCATTATTATGAATGATAGGTCTGTGGGTATGGAAAAACTACTGACTCCTTACCTATACAGCTGGATACAAGGTTTACACTTATGATAATCAAAAGAGTTATTGATGGGAACATAGAAATGGTCATTAGAAGTACTCCTCCTACCCCATAATTTTGCTTATTATCCAAAGGGCAAAAAACATCAACAAAATCATCAGCTCCTCATATACATTCCAAGTTAAGAAAATTATTGAATAACAAAGAATAAGGAGCAAATTCTAGAAGAAACCCAAAATTTGACTCTGCTCTCTTGTGATAAAACAACAGGTGGTCTTAGTCACTACATTTCTAGAAAGTTTGTTTTTTAACTTCCAGATTGAGAATTTGGCCTTTGCATTTTTTTTTAAGTAGGCAGAACTCAAGTTTTTAATGAACAAATTCATTGTAGATGTTTCCAACTACAAATACAAAAACATTGGTATTTCAACTACAAAGTTACTATACATTTAATATAATTTTGCATGTTACTTTAAAGATATTTCATTATAAGGGAGTTGGTAGTGAAATAACGCCAAATTTAAAGTTTCCTTACAATGACAGTCTCTTTTAGAAGTTATACCACCTCCAAAGTTGCCAGCAGATTCTGAAACTCAGCAGATTGTCCAAGGATGCTTTTCCACAGCTGCTTAAAGCAATGCTGATGGGGTTGCCAAAATTTAAACTGAACCTGCTCTTGGAGAAAATCAGGCCTCGAACTAACCCTATTAAGCAAAACAGGAGAAAAAAAAAAGTGGGGGGTTGTGAGGAAGAAGAAATTTCAGATGGATAAACTACATAAACGGGGTGAAATCCTGAGTGCCAGTGTTTGTAGAGGGAACACCCAGCTGAGGAGGCAGGAAGAAGGCAGGAGATCAACATAAATTGACTTGAAAATATGTTGGAGTCTCTAGTTCTTGAGAATAAGGACAAACAGGAGAACATAAACATGTCATTACCATGGTTTTTGCTCATGGCTTATGCTTCTCTCCTGGGAGCACCAAGGGGAAGTACCCCTTCCCACTGAATTCATTGGAAAGGGTAGATAGCTGTGCACCTTCTAGTTCTCTTAGTTATAACTGCAGATGGTTTTCTTCCCTGACCACAAGACCCATGATCTAGTCTGTACACAATTTAGATAAAAAGAAAGAGAATTAAGAATGCACAGGCAACCATAAATCTGGTATTTCCTCAGTCTAGAGTGTTTGAATTGGTGACATAAATAATAGTATTTTTATGATGTGGTATAAAATCTATTTAAAAAAATAATATATGCTTAGACATAGCCCTTGCCCTAGAGAGCTCACAATTCTCCTTGCAGGGGTGCAAGAGTTTTATCAGATTTATCAAGTATTTATGAACAAGGGGCTAACCTAGATGTGGCTTGTTTATACACGTGTCTTTATCAGGCAAGCAAAAGTAATTATCTCATAATTTGGTGGGAGCTGAACTTGAATTTTAATTATTTTTTTTTTGTGGTAACACATATGCATTGCCAGTTACCTGTATCACAGAGCAGACTGGGTATAGTCTCAATTATATTGAATCACTTTTTTTTTTTTTTGTATCAGTCAACTAGTCTTTCTAAAAAGTGTCAAATTAGTTATTTAAAAAGTTATGGTGAACTACCAAAATGTGCCCTAACATAAGGAGCGTTTGTATGTGTGGCTACACTTCCTAGTTAATTTCCATGAATAACATTCAAAGGTAGTCTAGTCTATTGCCAGCCTGTCACCAAATCATCAAGCAAGTTACCACAAAATTTAGTACATCGTGCCTGCCTTCCATTTTCCCACAAATCCATTAACATGGGCACAGGGAAGTGGTGGAAAGAAGAAGGAAAAGATTGGACTTGACCAGATTTCACCATTTAGATAGATACAGTGACTATACTCACTAATTGCAAAAGTAGAAAAGAAACCAAATTCATATAGCTTTGCACTCTGTGCAGTTCATAGTTGTTTCTCTTATTTGGGTCATGTTTTCCTAAGAAGTGTGAGAAGCTAAAGCCACATTACAAGGAAGGACATGGTAATTAAAGAGGTAAGATGCTTGTTGTCTTCCTAAAGGATGCAGTACACACTTATGTACATACACAGAGCAAGCATAAACTCTACAGCACGTCCCAAAGAAATCATATAGAATTTAGATATACAATACACAATCTCAAGAGGTGTATCGCAAAATAACATTCAGAGAGTACTACAAAGAACTACCTAGATACATAAGCCCGTCTACTAAGTGATGTATATAATTTTCCATCATACCATCTTAGAAAAATCAAATATTTTAAATTTAAGATAAGCGTAGGTCTTGAAAAAAGCATTTCATTCCTTCAAATATTTTTCAATAAGATCTTATTACATTACTAACACATCTTATGAACTGAAGAAACCTAACTTGCAAGACATAACTTAGGCACAACTTCACTCTTAGAAAGCACTAAAGTATTTCAGAGACCTTTATCATAGTAAACAAAATCACCATTCAAACCAGAAAAACCTAGAATTCAGGAAATCAAATTAAATATTTTCTGATAAAGATTTCAGATGCTCAAGTCAAACATCTGAAAGAACCCAGACAAGCTGAAAAGCTACGTATTGAACTCAAATTCTACTGTAAAACTGCCATTAAACTGGAATAAAATTTTTTAAACCACAGAAGTGTTCAAGAACAAACATTTGGAAAACTGTAACTTTGCCATTTGCAGAAAGCAGGATTTTATAGAGAGCCTTAACTCTTTTTTTCCCCCTTGATCATAACAACCTTCACTCTACATGCAACTCCAACTTTTGCCTGCAGTTACTCCAATGCAATAGTGCTTCTGGCATTTAGCAAAACAGAATGTGGCAGATAGTGACAACAAGAGACAAAAATCTACATCTGAACTGTTAAAACCAATACAAAAATTGCACAAAATAAACAAAAGCTGCAACAAAAAGGCATTCTGACATATTCACCTCTACATTCATCACAGCAAAAGGCCTACTTAGCCTTTTCTACACTGTTTATGAAGTAAGTTGAAGACTAAGCTCAATAGCTGTGACATGGTTAAAAATAGCTGTGCGGCTTAAGCATGGCAACTCATACTGCTCCACAGGAAGAATTTTCTCCTGGTCAAAATATTTGCCTTTTCAATGAGCTGAACTTTCAGGTCATCTGTTAACAATGTAGATTCTTTCCTGTCTAGAAGAACTTTATTGTCTCTCCTTTAACAAATAGCAGGGTATTGTTCCCAGCTGGTTGCTAATTCACACAATTATCATGTAAAAATCTTTCAAAATGCTACATAGAAGTTGTATATATTGCTTGGATAATCACATATTTTGATTTAATAAATCTCATACTTAATTCCTTTGTATGTGTAAAACAAAATTTAAACTCATCTTTATTATATCGTCTCCCCACATCCCCAACCCTTCCTTTCCCTTCTCTTTTCAGCCTTTCCTTCAAAAATACAGACACACTATACAACTGAGTACAGGGTGCCTTTGATGCTGAAAACACTTTTGTCAGATTTTGTAGACGACCTGTGTAAGCGATGATAATTTAGTTTGCCTTCCTGTATAACAGATAATTTCACTCCAAAATTCCTGCATCAGGCCATCATATTGTGCTTGAACTAAAGGCATCTTTTTGGAAAAATTCACAGCTTTTTATCACTGACATATCCAGAACATCCTTAAATAAACTGTTCTGATAGATAACAGCCTTCAGTTTTAAATTTATTATATTTCTAGAAGAAATACACTTGAGTTCAGCTTTCAGCTCCTTTATTTTGCCATACTGCTGCATACTATACCTAAAGGACTGCTCCTTCTGAAATCTTTGCCCCACATAAGTACTTACAGGCCATCAGTCACTTCCCAAACTTTCCTTTGCTAAACTAAATAGTCTGAGCTTCCCCAGGCTCTTACTATACTCTGGGGTTTGTCCACTTACTTGTTTTTAAGGTTTTTAATCATCCTTGACATATTTTTTCTGAATCTTTTTAAGTTTATCTAGGTTTGGGTGTTTTTTTGCATCTTAAGCTCAAACAGGGTGTCATTTTCTAACATTACCTGACTAGAGCTATACAGCAAAATAAAAGCACACCTAATTCCACTTGAGATCCCCTATATCCATACCAAGGGACTGCACTGTGCATATTAGCTACTGTATTGTATCACCAAATTAGTCCTTTCCAAAGTACTACTCTCCATTCTACATGTATGATCTTACTGTCTAGACAGATATATTTAGCTATATTAACATATGTTGAAATGATCCCCATTAACTAAGTACAGACCATCCTTCACACTTATTAATCCATCAATTTTTGCACGTATGCATTTTACCAGAGATTATATTCTATTTTCCTCCAGATCATTATCCAAATCCTCAAAGCAATGGGCTGTGAAAAACTTCTATAAAATCCAACATGAACATCCTTCATCTATTACTGCTTTATGATCTGTCAATTAACCAGTTTGAAATGTATTTAATATGGGCCATGTTGACATAGCAAAGAGCTAAGTTTTAAAAATCAGCATACCATGCAGTACTGCATCAGGTGCCTTATGAAAGCTTACTATACCTACAAGAGTATCTTTATCAACCAAAAACTTCCAGCCTCAGAATAAAGAAATAAATACAGATGAGTTCTAATAGTCATGAACAGTTAGGCAAGAAGTGGCTCTGCTTTCTTCAATTTTCTGCTATGAAATTCTCATTTCAGCCTTTCCACAGTTCTGTCTATGATCATTATCAACCTGTCCAGTCCAGTTTTTATGTTATATCCTGGCCTATCCTATCTAATTTACACTTCTACAACAATTAAAATTAAGCCAAAACAAAATACTAACCCCAATACCTTAGATATCTTCAGTTGGTTAGGGATTTTTGTTTTGGTTTGTTTTTTTTAAAATCCTGACTCCTGTAGACTAAAGAAAAAAAAATTAATTTGTTTGTTCTTACCACAATAAAGAAATACTTTTTGTAAGTCACTGTAAATTGTGAACACAACACCCAGATTTTGGCCAGCAAACAATGGTATTTTGACTTGCAGCATGTTTTTTAAAGACTCAGAATAATATTCTTTGCAGTATTTCTGTCTCTTCTCAACTGTTATTGCCCCTATCTAGTAGATGCATGTCATTACTAGCATTTTTTTTTCTCTCTCAATAAATAAGAGAACTTTCATATTGTTCTTAACCCCATTGACAGAGGGTTGCTCATTAGTGTCCATATAATCTACTCTGAATGGTCTTTTCGTTGTGCGGTTAATAGCCACTACTGCTCACGGCATTTTCTCTGAATCCTCATTCATTTGAATCTTCACCTTTGCCTTACTACGTTATGACAGTTTTATATCTATCCCTAATGACTTTTCATTGTAAGTATTACAAATCCCCAAGGTAACTTTTATTTTTAAGTAATATAACTTTGAGACAAAATTGTTTTCTTTATATTTTCAGTAAAATCTGTATTACATTATTTTTAGGAAATAATCTTTTTAGAAAAAGTGATTATATATTATAGGCAAGGCCTGTACTAGATAGAGCAGATTCAAATAAGCAATGATAACTATCAGTGCTGACTGTTTTCGTGGAAGTGATCTTAGATTTCATTTCATTTTTGTCAGAAGAGTAAAACTGAACTGAACAGAATTTCTTATTCTCAGAAAAGTATGATGAATGACCTGCACATATTACAAATTCCAGGAAAATTGTATTAATGGTCACCTCATGTAATCACTCTGGAATAACAATGCATAGTTTCTTTGCATCTAGATCATTTAAAGAAAGATTTCTCTGTCACATAAAGGCACATTTTCCTAGGATTTATCTCTATAAAAAGAAAGTTCAGACCTTACAGAACTTTCTGAGGCAACTTTCTATCCTTAAGTGTACACTTTGTTTATTTGCTTTTACCTTGTGAATAATCAAAAATAGAATGCAATGTTTTAATCCTTGCTTTCTGGGTGTAAAAAAACCCAGCACTTAGGCCAGGCTGGCTGTTAAAACAATGTCAGAGTTGAACCACAGAGGGAAAATGGAAAAGGCAATAGTAACAGCCTGATTTTATAATTTGATTCTGCTCTTAGTAAAGTGTGGCATTCCATAAAAACTGGCACAGTGGAAGTCTGTTTGACTTTGTAATTTTCACGTAAGTAGTCTAAAGCGTTCATTGTTTGGTTTTGGTTTTGTTTTAAATACTTTGTTGGCAAGTAAATAAATTTGAATATATTGAATTGAGTTTCCAGATGATGATCAACAGTTTTGTTTTGTGTTTTTTTTTTTTTTTTTTTTTTTTTTAAACTGACTGTAATCTTGGGTTTGTACTTTTAAATTATTTATTTAATAATTTGTAATTTTTTTTTTAAACTAAATGAGGGATCAATGCCAATGGCTGGCAATGCCATTAAATTGTACTGGTTTAGAAACAAAGTATAGCTTTTAAACTTATTGCTGCATGCACCTGTTAAAACAATGAGTCACCTGAATATACATTCATGCAATCTTAATTTTTGTGTGCTACACCCCTGAAATAACCAATTTTAATCTGTTTTATGTTTTCAAACTGCATACAAATGCAGACTACATTTGTAATAAGTATATTAAACCCTTTTAATAAAAGCAAATTGTCTTTAAAATGCTGACTACATAATCTAGTCTTTTTATCGTCATATTTAACATTTAGAAATAATAGATTTCTTAATTAAATATTAGCTACACCTAAATAATTGACAGAATATTTTTGTTTAATATAGACAAAATAAGGGGCCTACACAGAGAGAGAGAGAGAACTGAGAACATTGGATTTGGGGCACTTAACCTACCTGGCTGCTTTCTAAATTCTCACTGAACTACTATCTCTATGTTCCCAAATCTTTCCATAATACAGCACTAGCCTTGTAGTCTTTAGTACTAGTAGACATTATTCTTTCCTAACCAGTTTTTATTTATATATTGGAAGGAGTTAAAGAGCACCACAGTTTACTTTCCTTATCAGTTTTCCCACCTTCACATAAACACATTCAAAGTGAAAATAATTTGTTCCTGCGGGTGAAACTGAAACCAAAAGTAATTAAAGCATAAGTTTTTACACCCAAAAGATATTGACAGCACTTACATTTTGAACTTTAATTCCATTGGAGGGGCTAAAAATAATCTTTATGAATATCAGCATTTTAAATTAAATGCCGCTTAAAGGGAGCTCACCTACCAGGAGACATCCTGTCCCATCCCACTTCCTGCCCACTGCCCACTCAGTGAATAACCAGAATCCTTAGAAACAAATTATACTTGTAACTACACTTCTATGTCACCCCGATCTTCAGACTGGGTTTGCACAACAGCATCAGAGCATAAGTGTAATACAGTCAAGGTGGACAGGGAGAAAACAACCTTACACAGCTGCAGAATAGTTTTCACTGGTGTGGCACACTAAAAGTAACAAAAAATTTCAGCAACCTTTGTAACTGCTATGCTTAAAGTAAAATTCAGGGAATTGTTAATAAGTAGCAGTTCTGCAGCAGTGAGAAGTAACTGGAATCCCAAATTGTTGCAAGTACGAGTTTTCCATTTTCACAATAAAATGGAAGTGTAACCAGCCACTAGAACTACACAGCCCGGTGCCTTCTACTCTGAATGTGATCACCCCATCCCTTTCTCAGGGGTGCTGCTCCCCACCCCATCCCCGCATGGTGCTGCATGACCTCAAGGTACGGTCCAGGGACACGGGATCTGTGAGTCAGCACAAGCCAAGGGCAAGAAGCTGTGCAGCCACGCTGCAAGTCAGCCCAGCAAGTTGATCCAGCTGAAAATTAAACATGCAGTTTGATGGATTCTTTTTTCTTTTTTAAAGAGTCAAGTCATTGCTGCAACCATCCCCTCCAGCATCTACCCTTTTTTTTTTTTTCCTGTCTCCCTTCAACCATGCCATATATTCCTGCTCCTTTACTTGAAGCGGCGCCTCTTGGATTTTGACCTGGGACAGTCAGAAAACTGCCAGAAAACTATTTCTACAGAAGTGGTGGACAGCCTTCCACTAGACAGGCTTCCTTCAATGGCATTCACCTGACCCAGGGACACAAATCAGCGTCAGTGCAAAGGAAGGGGGAAGAATGAGTGGCTCGCTGGAGGAGGCAGTGGTAGCAAGCAAGGCCCTCAGCACTTAAACTTGCTTAAACTGTACAGAGCAGAGCCCTCAGACTCCCAGTTGAAAGTGTACAAGGAATAGATAGTCTCCTTCCTTAATATTTAGTATGTTTCAAAATTAACTTTTAAACATCACACCACTCAAAGAAACATTAAGGGAAAGAGAGGAAAACTGATGTAAACACTGTCAGGATACGCAGATTTCTTCCCCCAGTCTCAGGGTTCACTCACTCAGGCAGTTCTTCCATGGACATCACTTGGTGGCTCAACAGCTCCAATGACCTTCCACACCTGCTTCATCATCCTGGCAAGTATGTGTATGGCCACGCACTGAACCAGACTGAGGAACTGATTCAACCAAATAAACATTTTTGGGCCAGGTTTTTTTGTTTGGTTGTTTTTAATTATGCCAGATCGATTTTCCAATCCTCTTAACACATGAACAAGCTGCCGTTGTGGCTCAACTGAAGGAACAGCTGAGTGGTTGGAGGAAGGACCTGCTGAAGTCAATTATAAAGCACTGCCATTCAAAGACCTTCTGAGATTTAGTGTAAAATGAAGTAAAATACAACAACTATGGTTTAAAAACATAACTTGATCAGTTACTGCCACTCGGATAACAAACCTTAACTTACACCATAGTAGCTCAGTGCTGTGCCTGAACACTTTATACTCCAACAGCACAATCCTTTAACAACATTCACCTACTAACACAGTTTACAGTCCCAAGGGAAGGCCTGTAATGAATGAAAAATTGGGTATTATCCTGCCTTAAGTTCAGAAGACAGTAGAAAAAGGAAAAAACCCCTCAGTGCTTAGGAGGTCCCATTTAAATATATTTAACTTAACCGTCTATATTCATCAAACTAGTCTTTCTATACCTCTTTGTGGAGAAAGGGGATGAAGTCTGATGACCTTCTAGAGGAATTTCACTTAGATGGTCTGAATGGGCTTCTGGATGACCCTCATCACTGATTACAGAGGATATCAAAGATAACACCACATGCTAGTTAAATACCTCTCTTCAGTTAGCCCCACCAAAACCAAACCAAAACAAAAAGTCCAACATAAAAGGGAGACAGGTTTGTCTGTGGCTTGTACTTGTAGCACAGCTTCTCTCTGTAAAATGCAATCAGCCTGCTCTACTTTATTCTAAGATATTCTGACAATATTGGATTTGGGGGTGGTGGGTAATAGGCTTTATTCCACTTGTGCTTTGGCTCAGGGATTCAAACTTCATCAGGGAGATGAGCAAATTATTAGCAATCATCTCTGAAATACTCAGTCTGAGTGATATGCTCAGTGCTAGACTAACTATGACAGAGGAGAGAGAGAATTAAATTTTTCAAGACAGCATTCAGGTGTCCTAATGATGAGTTCCTCCATTCTTCCCCAACAACCCCTGCCAACCCATCTTTCTACAAAGGATAAGGCAGTTCTAGCAGGATATGCTTTTCTTCCACTACAGAACAAAGTTCCAGTTTCTTGCTCAGAAAAATAAAAATCATCCTTACTTTACAATCAATAGACAACTAATTCCACACAGAAAGTGCTCTTTTCTGAACAAGTCGGATGGAAAAAGATTTTTGGTGGTTTGACTGAAAACAAGAGATGGGTATTTGGAAGACACTGGGAAGGTAGAGCTCAAACATTTGACAAAAGGGACAAATGAATGAAAAGGGAACATTCATTTAGTGAAAAGCAGGACTTAAAATTATCACATAGTTCTGCAGTCCAATCACTACTTTCTTCTTCCCCTTCTTATAATTTACTATGGCTCAGTATACTTTAAGATTTTATTTAGCATATAAATATCTAAAATGCCTTCCCCCAAATTAATCACTTTTATTCACATCTTAGTTCAAGCTTCATAAATATAAAGAGGTGTACAGAAGAAAAAATAAAAAGAGCCAAATAAAGCATTATTTTACTAATGGAATGAATAAAACCATATATATATATATATATATATATACAGGTTAGAATAATGACTTTTGTTAATTCCCATGCTTTATGAAAACATGCATCAAGAACAAGCAAAAAAGCCAAATGGCATTATTTTTACTTGACAATAAGAATGTCATAATAAAGCAAATTATTTTGTGTGCATGCAAGGAATCAGTTTTGTTACATTTAATAGCTTTGATTAGAGATATATATGTTCAAGTGCAGAGGATTACATTCTTTAGAATAAACTAGGTTGTAATTACTCAGGTAAGGACTTTAATGTTGAATAATTCAATTAATATTGAATAATCAAATAACACACAGCAATAGAGACAGGAACTTCCCATTTTACAGACCAACACCATTAAAGAATGATTAACTAAGATCTTCACTTGCACTGAAAGAAAAATTTTCTTGCACTATTTTAACTGTAACTTAACTGACAGCTGTCTGTCATTCATTGCTTTTCATGAGCATCCAAAGGTATAAGAACTAGAGTATAACAAATGATTTTTTTCTGGATGAACAGAGGAAAATAACATAGGAATAGGTATAAATGAATAACAGTAAAGTTTCATCTGTCACTGGGGGTGGATCAAGACCTAACGTTCATGGGGACAGAAACCATATGATGTCCTAGTGTTCATTCTGTCTCCTCACTAAATCCACGTTTTGCCACTAATGGCAGCAGAGATAACCTCCAAAACACCATCTTATTCAACATGCTTGTTCCACATTGCATCAGTTTCAGGGTAAAAATGAACTTAAAATTGAAATTGATCCTTGTAAAGAACTGGTTTTAAAGATAAAGTGTATTAATGATTTATCTCAATCAGCTTTTTTTTTTTTTTTTTTTTTAATCCAATAAAAGACAAACAACCCTGCTATTAAATCTTTACTAATAAGAAAGAAGAGAAACCTGGCATGGTTTGCATACAATTATGACACGTGTATCCTGATGATGAAAAAATGAGCAAGGTCCCATCTTTGTGTGCTTTTAAAGATTTGTGAAGTAGTAATCTTTCCTATCCATTGGGTTTTTGTAATCATAGACATAAGCTGTTAAATCAACAACTGCTTGATGCACTGGCTTCCGTGTTTTAACACTCCTACGATGTTACATCTCAAAGAAGCATCCTTAAATATAACAATTTCCATCTTCTCATTCAGAACCTAATATTTTATTCCCGGGCAGTTTAAATAAATAAGCATAAATCTCAAGAGTTCTGGTGAGTACAATGTGGGAGAGAGGAAAAACAGATCAATTAAGAAGCTGCCCTGATACAAGAGAGATGCCTCTAAAATGAGTTAAATAGAATCTGAAACACTGATAGATCTTTTGAAACAGAACGCTACCTTATTTGCCATCGGCATCTGGGAAAAAAAGCCTTTGTTGTTCATGATCATCATTCCTTGATGACCTGGGTAAAAATACAGCTTTTTCCAATTTTAATTCTCTAGAATTCATGCCTCTCAAAAGTCACATGAAAATGAACTCATCCTAGACTTCTGTATTACATTGCCTTATGGATGTTTTTTCCAAATTAAAATGAAATAGAGATCAAGTGCCCTTTACTCTCCCACTCAACACATACCCTTTTGTACAATCAAATTAAAACACAAAGTACATAACACTAAGCATATGAACCAGACAAAGGAAAGAACAAATCTGAACACAATTTGTAAGCTGGGCTTTAACCTTCTCTAGCCATGTACATACACTATAAACAACCTGGTATGCAACGACAGTTTAAATTTTAACTTCAAAACTACCGACCTTACTTACTATATCATAAGTGAAAGTTGATTGACTCCTCTAAAACTGCAGTAATGTAAAACTTCTGTTGCTCTTGGGAATGTTTGGACATCTTGTTATTCCTTCAGCTGCAAAGGCCAGTGGTGAGCTGTTCCTACAGATGCCTCAGTCTTCCACGGGAAGAAGCTCTACAGCATCTCTTTCAGGAAGTATTAGAAATTGTTCAGCTGGAAACGCTCACTCAACTGACTGTTGAGTTACTTTGAATACATCTATTTAGAACAACTATATTTATGATCTAATTCCACAGAAAAAAGTACACTAAGAACAAAAGCTCAAGATTCTCAGTCTGATGTAAACATCATTGCTTTTACTTTCTTTCTGTTCCTTTGTTCTTAGAAAGCACAGACAACCAAAGATCAAGTTTGGTCCTTACCTGTGACTCAAACAAGAGACAAAAAAAATGTGCCAGCCTTGAAAACGTGAGGAGCCACCTAAGAGTTACAGTACAGAGTTACTTACTTACTGTATGGCAAAAAGCCTAGAGAGAAAAAAAATCTCTTTAAGGAAAAGTTTTCCATCAGCCTTCCTAATTTCAGAAAGATTAAACTCCAGTACAATCTACTATGGTTTATACTTACCCTCACAAAATAGTATTAATTTCAAATCACAAGATTAATTCCTAGGATTATTATTGAAAGCACTAATACAATTTGGTTTATTCTGTGGCCATATAACTCTCTAAAATTTCTAGTCTAGGAGTCTACTCACACAAAGCAGTTAGTTAGACCTTATTTTGTGATAAAGACCTTAAGCACATGAAGTCTCCACTGAAGACTTTGCAGATATCTAGAGCATACACTACTGATGGTTTTAGATTTCACTCAGAGTTGGCGTTTTGCTTTGTTTGATCACATACTCCTTGAAAATTAAAGTTCAAGTTAATACAGTGTTTGGTAACAGCAATGTATTCAGTGGTTATGACTAAGAAAAAACTTGTAAAATTGCCTTAAACTCTACCATTTGAACAAGACACCAGTGAGTGTTTAGAAACGTTGTCTACAGAGAAATGATGAAAGTTTAGCCTGATGAACAATTGTGCGAACACGAGTGACCGACCTGGCAATCATACCGTACTCCCGCTTACACCATGACCTGCCAGGATCAACAGAAATGCGCATGGCATCGCTCTTCCCACGGATGTGCCCATCTTTGCCTGAGCCTGTAGCCGTGGCTCTCCAGCAGACATGTGCAGGGAATGAAGGTGGGCTCTGAACCTCTGGGCAGCTCAGGTCACGCTACTGGCATTTTATAACCAAGGCTGAAATCTGCCTTTGTCCCAACAAAAACAGCCACGAAAGCTCCCAATGATTATTGCTGTGCCACATTTCCCATTTTTTCTCTCTACAGCAAGATATTACGGACCCGTGATAGGAATCACAATGCTGAACTGGATGGATCTTTTGTGTCAGTATGTACAGTCTTACGTTCTCATTATTTCTTAGAGACACAATCCCAGGTCTGTTAGTTTTAACCTTGTAAGTGACCTAGCCACTAAAATATGATTGAAGAGTCACACTATGCTAGCACGAGCTATATTTTATATATATATATAACTGGGGAAAACTGGGTGCTGAAATCAAAACACAACAAACGAGCCTGATTTAGCAACTAGCCAAACTATAATCCAGCTAACTTTCCCAAAGTTACTTTGAATCGTTTTGTACCCTTCATACATCTACATTGTTACTGGTAACACAAATGTTATCAATATACAGATGATGTTTCATTAATAAACTGCATTTTATAAAAACTATACTTCTGAATATCCACTCAATACAAAATTCAACATATCAACAGTGTCAGGGAAGTATTTTGGAGTTAAGATATATTCATTTCAACATTCTTAAGAATGTACCTCAATGGTTCCCCCAAATATATATTTACAAAATGTACACCTAACATTTTTCTGTAATAAATACATCACAGCATACTTCCCATAACTTGCTTTAAACTGTGGCATCTTAAAACTAAACAAAATTTTTTATTATTCCCTAAACCAAACATATCTCCACAAACCAGTGTTTTACAGGAAGTAGAGATGCTTAGAGGGATATTTAAATGTCTGCAAAATGAAAATCACAGCGTCATTTTAAAAAAAAAAAGAAAAAGGAAAAAGTACATCTCCTTCCTTCCCTGTTCATCCAGGATGCTCAAAAAAACCCCTGGGTTTTCATTTTTCAGAGGCTACTATGACAATCAGCAAAGATTGAACATTAAGACTTAATTTACTTAAAAGCTGTGAAACTTTCAGAAACTGTAGGGGCAGAAGAGTTGAAGAGGCACAACTACAAATGT
Source organism: Astur gentilis (assembly GCF_929443795.1). Lineage (NCBI taxonomy): Eukaryota > Metazoa > Chordata > Aves > Accipitriformes > Accipitridae > Astur > Astur gentilis. The sequence goes on along the minus strand of NC_064899.1, from coordinate 15,166,725 downwards.
GGTTAGGCCACTTAAAACATATACCTTATCTTTCCCCATCAAAAAAAAAAATAAAAACAAAACAAAAAAAGAAACAAACAAACCATCAGACATAACATGGCCAAGAAGGAAGATTTGATCAGAACTGCACTAATTTATTTTATGCAATGCAATTATAAAATGTGAAGCCTCACTGAAGAATCACAACAAAACTGTTACAGTAGTTACTTTGTTTCATTATTCAATAAGACAAATATATAGTTAAAAGCTATTTAGTAAATAGTTGCTTTATTTTGCATTTTATGCTAGCAAAGTGGCTTCAAAATAATTTTAAAATGCAAATCTATGGTTAAAAAAAAAGTTTTTTATCCATATCCATTCCACGTATTCATACATATTCATAGATTCCTTGAAAAAGATCTACAGCAGGTCACCATTAAGGGACACATGTAAATCTTCTGAGGATGTTTATGAAAACAGTAAATATTCTTGCCTTTATAGTGTACTGAACCGGTAACATGCCAATTTTCTTTTCCTCTAAGTAATATGGAGAGAAGTTCAAAGAAATTATTTCAAAGAACACAACGTTCTTCTGTGCAAATATTAAAAGCCCATCAAAAAATAGAAAAATAAAAGCTGCTCTTAGAGAGATACTACAGCTTTGGAGAATACATTTGATAATGAAAAATACAGAACTTTCATTTCTAAGATATTTTCTGGACTAACAATATGCTGTCAGAGAAAGGACACAATACATTTATTATGAAAATTATTAATGTTTTACTCAAAGATAAAGAGAAAACCAACAACCATGTATTATTGACAAATAAGGTTATTCCATGCCATCCAGCCATCCAAAACCTCAAAGGCATAGAAGTTAACAGGGAGGGACTTGTGCATCCCTTTTCACCTTGCAAATACAGCCTGTGGAGCTCATGCTTCCAACAGATACCGCAAAATAATACATTGCCCAGTAACAAATGATTTGGAGTTTATTACCAAGGAGTACGAGTGGCACTATAGGCCTGCCTATCAGTTATATCCAACCAATCTGCACATCCAGTTATCACAATGAGAAGTCATTCTGGTTGTCAAAGTTCTGCATCAAATACAGCCTTTGCAAGCGTGGAGCATTTATCAGAGAGAGATGAAACCATAACTGTTAGTAACTTGTTTTTTCTACTGCTTTGGCACAGGACAGACACGCTGCAGCAGTCGGGAAGAAATGAAGCTGTACCTACTGAGAAGTCAAAGAGGGACAAGGCATCGCTGACGCTGTTCCAGCTATGCCGACCTCCCTGAGGAACAAGGGACTGTGGCATGTCTCATTAAGTCCTTTGTGTCCAATAATTTATCCTCATTCAAGAGGTACTGAATGTCAGCATAGTGGAAGCAACATTCTGTGATAGTACAGCCTTCTAAGTTGGAAGTAATTATTCCGTAACTCTAAATATGACTGGCACCACATCAGCCAATCTTTGATTGACCAAAAAACTCAAGAAATGAAATTGCAGTCTGCTGTGAAAGACAGAGACTGAAGGTAAGAATTATCAAAGCCCCACATGCTTTGTGGATGGGGCATCTCTCCCCCTCTCCTGCTTCTTCTCCCTCCCATTCTTTTTTTCCCCTGATGGACATGGGCAATTCAAAGCAAGTTGCACAGAAAAAACCCCAAATATCATCTATTTTCTTAATGTACCTATGACATATACATGTCTGTACAAAAGAGTTTTGTGCGTAAAAATGGCTAAAACATCTCCTTATCTGTGATCCTACACAGGACCCAGGCAGAAGTTCATTCCTTTGGCTGCAGGTGTTTGAACACTGGGAACAGCCACTAAAGTCTTGCCAGGCCAGCAGCACCACAGAGGGCAGGGCATGGCGGAGGAGCCCCTGTGGGGGCTCCAGCATGTCCCTGGCAGTGGCAGCAGCAGAAGATGGAGCACCAGACCTCCTCAGTTCTGTCTAGAGCTCTGGGACAGGTGATGAGAGATAACTCAAGCTGGTGAAAAGCAGTGTGGCAGGGGACATGGAAAAATGTCAAGTTTCTTGCACTAAACGTGGTGGCTCCATTCCTGCAGTGCTCTTGCATTCGCGCTCTGGTTTAAAGAAGTGAAAGTCACCAAAGGGGGGTGAACAGCTAATCCTCAACTCTATTTTAAGTTAAGTGTACAGTTTCTAAGGGGGGGAAGCAACACAAACAGGTCCGATGTAAATTCCTAGACTTGTTTAGTTGACTAGGATTAGTCAAGCAAGTCTTAATCTTTTACCTCTTCTGAAACAAGCAATAACATTCGCAGCACTTGTCAAAATAAAATTGGAAAGATTCAAGCATTACAGCTCAATGACTATAAGACCCCCTTTATGAACAATTGTCACTGATAATTAACCAAGATCTTAGGAATCAGCACATCAGAAACAAGCAGCAGAAGATAGATCCCAAGATATTTTGGACTTTCTGAAAGACAGGTTGAATAAAACCAACCCATTTCAACGGGGAAAAAAATGGTTATTGCCCAAACAGGCAATTCTAATTTGTTGTTAATAGCAAATTTTCATTAAATAGCCATAAGAAATTACAACAAACTCCAAGCTGCAAACTGTAGATAATTGATTTACCCTTTCGGTTAACTTAAGAAAAAGAAATGTTTAAACTTTCCAGTAAATGCACACAAAATATGAAGATCTGATCACTGCAGTGTTACTAGGGCTGTGAGACAAACTTTGCGTTTAAGTGGGTAATTCCCATGCAGTATCAAATTTTCAACTAAATGACAGCATTTCTCCTTCAGTTTTCTATACTCTATCATTTAAAAAACTAGCACAGTAGCTGAACAGCCCACAAGATCACTTTTTTTGACTTGTGGCCACTACTGTGTACACAAAGTTTAGATTTTCATTGAGTATGTGTCTTTGGGTCTTACTTATTAGGTGATCAAACAACGTATAGCCTAATGCAAGGCCATAGAACTTCAGCCAGTTGCTCCTGTAATTAGTTTCAGTTTGTAATTTCACTGTATCTGTATAATTTAATGTCAAAAGCTTTAGTTCTAAAAATAAACCCCAAAATACTGAATCATCATTGGAAGTGAAGTATCACCTTGAGAATACTAGACATCGGGATGAAAAAAATGCATATGTATTTCGCAAGATACTTGAAGAATTAAAAAAAAAAAAAAGAAAAAAGACATTTTCCATTCTATAAAACATACAAAAATGTATAATTTTGGACTACAGGACTTTAAATATGTTACCCTGTAATATTTTAATGGAAATCGATTAAGCCACCTTAAACCACCAGGTTTACGAGCAATGTCAAGATAAAATACAGAGTGAGGAAAAGACACTGATGCATAGGTGAACTTGCAAAGTTCACACAAACTGTTTTGCTTACTTCTTGGTAAAACCCACTAAAAATATTTTGATATGAGTAGCAATCACAGCCCAAGCCTAACTACAGTTATGCAAATGGATCCAGTGGGCCATGTATACCATCAGCTGTACCAGTAATTCTCAGAAGAAAGATGGAAACACTTGGACGTTTGATTAGATACAATCTCCAACCGGCAGAGAACTTCAATAGGTTTCCACTGCACTTGGTACAAAAAGTTATTAAATTTTACAAGAAAGAGACTCTTCCAAAATCAGCACAGCTTTAGTATTTGTCTACCAACCACCATTTGGTACTTCTGACCTGCTGGCTAACGCACACTTGTCCTGAGGAGTACTTTGGTGGGATCACTTCCACATTCCATCAAACAAATTTGTCATGCCAACCACAATTCGGGATGACTTCAATCCCAGACATCACTGCAAGGGTCTGCCAGAGGAGGTCCAGTGATTTGACTGCAGAGCGAGCAAACATGGTTTGCTTCCAAATGAACCTTCTAAATGAAGTGGGTACCCTACTTCTAATGACTCCAGTGAAGATGATGAGAATAAGCAACAATCTTTCAATGGGTGGGAATCGGTCAATAAAGCAAAGCAAACTTGTCACAGTGTAAAAGAAAGTAGCCCTACTATTTGCCCAAGCAGCTGTACAAAGGGCTTTCCAAAAGCCACAGTAACGCAGACGGCAGCACGCACCCTCAAAGAAAGATGCCATAAAATGTCAACGCCTATTGAAACAAATTTTTGGGGAAAACCCCCTGATGGCACCTTTTCTTACGTTTTCCTTAACCTGTCTCGTTCACCGTTTTCTCCATGTCTGTCCACCTCACTAACATGTTGTCACTTGAAGAATCAAGCTTACAAAGAGAAAAACTATGTTATTCGCCTCACCCATAGAGGCTGGAAACATTACTACTTGTTTCACTTTCCATCTAGAAAAAAAAGAGTCTCTTCAATGCTTTCAAATAGAAGTTTCATATTTTCTTCAGATCTTTCCCCCTCTCAAAAAAACCCAGGCAATCATTACCACAGCCTCGAAAATGCTCAGGAACAAATGACATACAGGATATACAGCCAGCCCAACAAAGTCATCCTTTCAGACCGTTAGTGTCTTTCAAGGTTTCTATCTTTGAATTCCAAATCACTGGCCTACAGTTTGGCTCCCTCTCTCCAGAGATGATATCCAGAGTAAAAATAAAAGTCATCCCACAAACAAGTGAATCCATAAAGATATTTTTTTTCATAAGGGAAAAAAAAGGGAACTTATCTTCATTTTTATTGTTTATAAGAGGATTTTTCATTTGTATTTTGGAAGTACCATGACACATATCAGCAGGAGTAGTTGGCGTTCATACTTAGTCTAACAATTGCAAATAGATTATACACTTTTTTTTTGAACAAGACACAAGATCAAGATTCAGAAGGAAAAATGGAGGTATAACAAATGGCACTGGATTTCAATCACCATATTCAAAAAATATTGTACAGCATGAATTACAAAGAAAATATCCATGAAACAGAAGTAAACTTCCAGTCAATAACACAGGCAGTTCACAGAAGGTTTTAAATTACCTAATATTCAACATTTCAGGTCAACTTGCAGTTCTGTACTTCCCAAATGAGTGTTCACTATATTTAAATTATTTATTATTTTATGATTTTTCAGGCATGGCTATAAATTTCATTACAAGACAAAACTTGTCTAAAACAGCAATTTAGGAAAAAAAAAAAATTGCAAAAGCGACAGCTTGACCACATCCGGGTCCAAAAGGATTAACAATTTCGGCATCTCAAGATAAACTTTGCACTTACACAATTAAAGAATGTGTCTGATTTTTAAAATAAAAAAGTAGTTTTATCACTTTAGGCATTTTGCGAAAGATGATTTTGCCCGACGGACTTCACATGCTGCCTGCCCAGTGGGGATGGCCACACTCAACAGACTACTGAGTCTTTCGCACAACTCAACGTTTCGAACACAGCTTAAGACAACCAAGAAGTGTAATGAGCAGTGGTCACTCCTAACCTCCGTCCAATGTCCAGCAAATAGAATTTTTCTGGTCATCTTTTATGCCTATCGAAACTGATATCCCATTGTCCACCTTTGACCAAATACAGTGACATACAAAGAGCAACTACTGGCCACAACAGTCTATGGGCCCAACTCCACAAACCCGAGAGAACTTTTTCCAAAGTCAGAGCAAGTTTTTGGCAATCCTTTCACACACAGAGCGGTCCCTAAATTTCTCTCCTGCTTCCAGGGGTGATCCCTTCAAGATTGGCTTAAGCCACATTATGAGGATGGGGAAACTTGCCAAAGCAATTAACCATGATTTTTCTGTCTTGGGAATACAGGCCTTCAATCTTCTAGTCTCTCAGTTCAGCACCTCTGCTCTGCAGTCAACTTGCTTAAAAATATAAGCCCACCCAGGGCACCCTTCACTGGCATCTATGGGTCTGTTCACCTACGGCAGCACAGATGTAACTCCATTAATGGGAGATAAATGTGCACCAACAGTACAGTAAGACATCTTCTTCTGTCAAGTGTCCTGAAGGCTGCCTGTCTCCCTTTGACCTTAGCCTTCCAGCCTCTGGATATAAATATTTTTTTTTATAGAACACTGCCTGGATGCATATTAACTATGAGATAAAAGCATTTTTGGTTTTGGGTGGCCACTTCTTTACCCAAAAGACAAGAATGGCTCCAAAACAACAACGGCTTTTCACTCCCAGGGATGACTTCTTGTAAAAATAAAAACAAGGAAGTTAAATCCAAGAGAACCATAATGCTTTTCAATTAAGGGCAAGGATGTGAAATTGCCACACATAAGACAGGAAATTCAAAGTTAGGCTGTCACCTCAGTCCCTTCTTCACCCCAAAACCTTCCTCTCCCGTCAGCACACCCTTTGACCACCTCCCGAGCAAGGAGTGAAGGATGGCGTGTCAGAGCCTTAACTTCGAATCTTTTTGGCTTCCCTCGCAACCTTAACCGTATCGTTAGAGCACGAAGAGCCGAGGAGTTTAAATTTTAATATTTTGCATCACGGCGGCTTGCTGCATGGCCGAGGCACAGGATGGTAGCACAAGACTTCGGTACAGACACAAATCCAGGAGGAAAGCCCCTCTGCCCTCCCCCCCCCCCGCTCCGGACACATGCAATAACTCGGCTTTGCACACATTTTTGCACACCGCCGGGCTCGCACTTCGGCGTGCTCACTCCCGGAGCAAGTCGCGGCTGTCAGCGCTGCTCCCCACCATCCAGCCCCCCCCCCCCCCCCCCCCCTTCTCCTTCTGGAGTCAAAGTGTTGTCTGAACGTGGGGCGGGGGGGCCGGGGGGGGGGGGGGAAGCGCAGGCCACGGGTAACACTTTGCCGTCTCCTCCTTTCAGTCACATTTCCGTCCTCCTCCAGCAAAACTGGGGAGGGAAGGGGGGGCGGGGGGCCAGGCTGGGCGGGGGGGGGGGGGACACGGACACACACGCAGGCGCTGGGCCCAGCGGGAAGGGGCAGCCGCGGCAAGTGTGGGTGACAAGACCGCCGGCTCTCCCGAGAGCAACAAAAAGGCGGGTGGGGTGGGGTGGGGTGGCCGGCGGGGCCGGGGGCAGGGCCGGCGCTCGGGGGCTGTTACCTCGTAGAGTTCCTCGGAAGCCATGCTGGGGAGCCTCACAAGGTGGAGTTGGGTGCTGGTTTGGAAATACTTTGTTTCAGTTGGTGTCCGTGTGGCCTCCTCTTCTGCCTCCTCCTCCTCCTCCTCCTCTTCTTCTTCTTCTTCTTCTTCTTCTTTTCCTTCTCCTTCTCCTCCTCCCTCTCCCTCCTCCTCCTCCTCCTCCTCCTCCTCTTCCCCCCCTCCTCCTCCTCCTCTTCTTCTTCTTCTTCTTCCTCCTCCTCCCTGCGCGTCTCTCTCCAGCGCAACTAGCAGCTCCGCTCGCTAAATGCCAGTGAGGTGCTGCTGCTGCTGCTCCTGCTGCTGCTGCTGCTGCTGCTGGTGGCGGCGGCGGCGGCGGCGGCGGGGCTGCGCGCACGGCAGCTGCGCAACTCGCTCGCTCCCCGCTCGCGCTCGCTCCCTCGCCCTCGCGCTGCCTCTCGCACACCCCGGCAGGCCGGCACGCACGCACGCACGCACACACTCACTCACTCACTCACTCGCGCGCACACACCCGCGCACGCACGCACACACACACACACACACACTCACTCGTACACACGCACTCGCGCACGGCGGCGGCGCCCCGCACCCCCACCCCTCCGTCCCCGGCTCGCTCGCTCGCTCCCTCCCCAGGAACACTAATCGAGCGCAGAGAGAGCGCCACACGCAACCACTCCGCCTCGGCTCCAGCCGCCCCCGGCACCATCCTCCTCCTCCTCCTCCTCCTCCTCCTCCTCCTCCTCCCCCCCACCCCCGCTTTGATCTCCCATTGTCTGCTCAGCTGAGCCCGGCGGCGCGCGGGGGGCGGCGGGGCGCGCGCCCGGGCGCGGGGGGGGGGGGGGGGGGGAGGGGGTGCCGGGAGGGGCCGCGCCCGTGGGGGAGCGGGGGGCGGCGGGACGGCCGAGTTTGGAGAGGCGGGACGGGACGGGACGGGACGGACGGACGGACGGACGGAGACGGGACACACGGGGCCCGCGCACGTGCGGAGCCCTCATCGCTTCCTTGAGTCCCGTCCCGTGTCCCCGTGTCCCCGCCGCGGTCCTGGCCCCGCAGCCCCCGCGCTCGTCCCGGTCCTCGTCCCGCCACGCCCGGTCCGCAGCCCACGGCCCTCCGGCCCCCCGCTCCCCCAGGGGCGCCGGCCGGGCCCCGGCCCCCTTGCCCTTCTCCACCACCTCCGCGCGCGTCAGCAACATCGTAACCGAACTTAAGCTCAACGTCGTTTGTCCGAACTTACTTGATTGAACGCCTTTGCCGTGAAAGGGCGAAGGACGTGGGCAAATCCACGCGGGAGCGAAGCAGCCCTACGAGGATCGTTGCCAGCGGCACGTGCGCGGCTTCCATCTCCCAACTGACCGTGTTTGCAACGTCGGGAAGGCCCCACCGAAGCCTCCCTGGCATGATGGGTCAACGGAGGGTAGCCGACTTGTTGACATCGGTCCGGTACTAGTTGCACCACGCAACTTGTTCTTGTCACCTCATATGTCATCTGGGGGTGCTTCACGGGGAATTGTGCAGATAAGGTGGCATGTACCATTAACTTGATGAGTTGAAGGCATCGTTGTGCAAAGGTAGGTGCGATGAGTTGCTCCTGCAAGAGCAAATTCTGCCAGACGACGTTTCTGATCTCAAAAGGGCTGAAGGGCGGGACAAAACCAGCGTCAGGACAGGAGTGCCTTACCGTGCATTCTATCATACCCAGGCATTTGTTCCGGTGAGCGTCTTATTCCACACCACACCGGGAAGCCATACTCTGCCGCAGAACAGCACAAGTTAAAGCAGGGTTCATCACACTTGTGTAATCAATCAACCCGTTGACTCAACTAATTTTTGATCAAGTCACTTCTTATTTTTATTTTTTTGCCAAAGTCTTTCAAAAATGTTTCTGGAAAGCCAAGAAACTCCTCAACGTTCTGCTTTGAGAAACAAGTTTTGGACCATTATCCAGCAGGTACCCATTTGGAAAACATTACTCTGTTTGTGGGCTTTGGATGATTTATGTAGAAGGAGCTGGAGATTCCTTTCTCAGACTTGGTTAACCTGCCCGTTCTTTGTGACAAATACATCATGTCTCCCAGGTCAACGTCCTTCCTCTGGATAACTGAAATTCTGGGATTGGACTGCTAGATGGGCATCACTTGTGCACATAAAACATCTAACAACTTTCATACTTTTCATAGTTTCCTAATTTCCTAACAAGTCTATGAAAAGGGTAGAACTGATCTGTATTTAAACCACTTCTTGAGATTTTCAAGAGCTAGGCTCAATCTAAGCATTGAGAAAGGGGGTTGTTCAGTGACAGTAACAGGATCACTGACAGAAGGATAGGCCTATGTATGAAATGGAGACAGTTAAGGTCTAGGAACACTGCGACTGCCTTCTGGAGGTGAGCATTTAATCACAGTTCCCAAGATGTGGTCCGAATCCTTTTTGAGCTGTACTCGGCATACCATCATTGTTGAAGCCACCCTTTGAAGGACAACCTTTTTAAAGTAATTGGTACTCATGTTTTAGCAAAGAGATGGTGGCAGTGGTTGCTGCAGCTGTTACTTTGCTTGCAAGGCATAGGAATAGAACATCTTAATTTGTACTAAGGGTCTTCCCCTTGCAGCAAATCAGGTCTTGGGTGTTTTGATCTTCTGGATGACTAAAAAGAAACACAGTTCATCAGTACTGCTCTATTTTTAGTACCTCAAGGAAACAACAAAAGCTCAGAGTTACTACTAACTGTTAATGTTTCAACCACACTCCACATTTTATCTTCAGTGAAAAAAGGTCTTCCTTTACACATATTCATTGCTTGCATTGCCCTTAATGCTTCTTTGCCTTCTACTGTAACCTTTTGTCCTTGTTGTTTTATAAGACTTTTCAGGGGAATCAACCATACTATTCAAAAATACCATGCAATAGTGCTATGGTTCAAGCATCTGAGAGGTACCAGGTTTTGTGACTGGTGCCCAGGTTTTGCAGTTGGATTTTGCTACACTGAGTTCCATGATAGCTTGCTCTTATCTTGCTTTCTCCAGAAGAAATCAACTTGTCCAAAGGTTGTGTGGTGAATTGTCTAGATAACCATTTCCTTCTTATTTATTAAGGTGTTTCACACTTTTCTCACTGAGGCAGGACGTGTCAATTTTTAACAATATTTTGGTTGTTGAAACCAATCTTCCTGCCAGCTTCCTGAATGGCTTTGCTAACATTGCATATAAATGTTTGTAGTAATGAAGATGTATGGAATACAGTAATGGAGCAGTCTAGGAAGAGCAGAAAGCCAGGCCAGTTTGAGTTCCGACAGTGGCAGCAAATGTTTTTAGAGGTGCTTGAAACAGCCTCGGTTAATCCAGCTTTGGAAACAATCAGAAATGTCAGCCAGGCAGGAAGTTTTACCATAGGCATACAGAGCTTCTAGTCTGAAGTGGACAGCTGCCTATAAAGGCAGTCCTGGTAAAGTCAGGAGGACAGTCGTTCTTCTGTTCAGCTGAACGAAGAATGTTCTAATTTATGGGCAAGGTACAGATCACAGAATCAAGTTCATTTGAAAGGTCAACTCTATTTTGACCTCACTGTGTGCCATTGTAAGGTCTATAAAGATCTTCATAGATGGTAGAATAGCTGAATTTGAAATAGTTATGGTGGTAGGCCACAATACGGCTGAAAGTTTACAGTACTGAAAATATCATAGAGATCTGTATCAGGTGGGAATGGGGCCACATCTCCAGCATTTGCTCTAACCAAGGGATCGCAGCCACATGTGATATGCAGATATTTATCCACAAGATCACAACTCTTGATAATAAAGTGACTACCAGTAACTTGTGAATGGTTATATTGAAGTGATTATCTGCCTTTTAGTGTTTGGGACTAGGTCTTGGAAACGAAGCATTAATAGTTGAGATACAGTCAGTAATGAGCTAAAGGATTTCAAAAGGTGGGATTGATATGGCTAAATTTGATGGTCTACGCTGTAGGCATTAATATCTGATCAAATCACCATATGCTGCTTTTTCAGTCAATGAAAAGCTAGTCAGCATAGTCAGTGGAATTCACGGCATGCTTCTTCTCATCCGAAACTAGATGCCTATGTCCGGACAGATGAATTGAAGTCTAAATTTGATTTATTTGGTTGACTGAAATTTTACTCATTTAAAGTATGGCACCTATTCTGCGACTGCCTAAAGAAAGGTGAGATTAATCCTACTCATGTTTCTATGATCCAGGCTTTCTTGATCTAAGACAACTGGATAATTTAAAACTCCATACTGGCCAAACTATGTTGACAGATTAGATAGGAAATACATAATATCCCTTTGCACCTAATATTTTTTCCTTTCCTATTTTGATCCTATGCTCATTTTTCCTCATCCTAACACCTAGGATGTGGCTCATCCTTGCACTCTGGTATTCTGTGTAATTTCTGTCCCTCTTCCTTTCCTCACCTCTTCCTCATCTCCATCTCAGTTAAAATGAAGAAACAAAAATGCTAGAAAAAAGCATTTCTTGCAATCTGTAGCTATACTTCCAACACAGAGCTGAGAACTATGTTCCCCATTTTGTAGTGGGGGCAGATTAAACAGAGGTCATTTCAGGCAGAAAGAAGGGTTTAGTTCTGTGACATGATGAGGAAAATGGGATCACCTGAAGGAACAACTGTTAAACAAGACCCTTTACATGAAAGTCTAGAAGAGAGAAGCTCCTAATTCTCTAAACTACTAAGATATTACTTTTGTTGATCTGCAAAACATTGTCTTCTAGATTAGATTAAGACAGTAACATAATCAGATTTAAATAACTGAAGAAAGAATGGTCATTATGCTTATAGTAATAGATTCTTGGTAATTTTTGTGGACTGACATCATGATATCTAGCTGTTTATTGATAAAGACATAGTTTCTTTCCCCAAATTCTTGTTTTCAAAGAATGCTAGAAGATACTCCACTGTTTCCTTGTGGACTTCAATGATAGACTCAATGTAATAATTTTTTTTAACAACTATTAATTTTTCTTCAGAATCTGCCCGTTAAATGAATTTGTATTGTTAACCATCCTCTAGCCATGTAGAACTGAGACACGAAATTAAACATTGTCAGAGATGTCCATTGATTTCTGCTGTTCAATTAAAGAGGGCTAGACTTAAGTACCTAAGAGAATATAGTACCTTTTATTTTAAAAGTAGCATTCTTATTGATATTTGTTACAGGTGTAAATACTAGAGGTTTCTGTAACTCCAGCTGGGTATCCAACGTCTTGAATTGAATTTCCAAAGATATATATAGAAGCCATCCATGATTACTATGTTTTAAATTACTTGCTTAGTATCAAATGGAAGCTTTGTGACAGAAGTAGGACTAAATTATAATCTCATGGGACAAAATGCATGTTTTACCTATAGGACCTGCTTTTCTCTTCCTGCACTCTCCTGCCTCTTTCACCACCCACCTTTCTGGTTCTGCAACACATGGAAGAATCTTAAATACGACAGCTTCTATCAGTATACAAAACCAGACACAGACAGCCCTGACTGTGGGAGCCATGCAGTCAATGGTAACAGAGATGAGATTAATGTCTCTTTACGTCCCTGGTAAATCTGTCTGCTACACATCCCCGATTTATTCCTGGAAGATGCTCTGGGCCTTGAATGAGGCAAAAACTCCATGCAAGAAGCGATGAGAATAGCTGACCGGAGAACACACATGGACAGTGAAGGTGTACAAGAACTACCTAACTTTAAAAAAGTTTATGTTTCAAAGCCCCAAACTGGAAATCTAAAATAAAAATAATCTTGTGCAATCACATTGCTCCCCCTTTCAGCTCACCCTATTGGTCACCAGCAGAGTTTAGATGTTTACATCCACACCAGAGACAAAAAGTTTTAGCTACTTCCTTGAACAACTTGGCTCTATTCAAAGTAGTGCTCTCTTACTACTGGAATGTAGCTTCCCTTGCCTTGGTGAGGATGAGAACTGGTTTATAAAACAACTAATAAAACAAAATCCTAGCTTACTAGTTGTGTTGGGATGGGAGCATGGCGTGAAGCTGAAGGATAAGTTTATCCTTACAGAACACTTTAAATGGCTGACCAGCCATTGCTCATTCTCATAGTCAATGTAATGATCATTACAAAGAATGCATTACCTGAAAATTAAATTAGGGAATCTCCTCTTCAATTTTTGAAAGGAGGTATCATAAACTAAGAAAGTAGTAGGTTGAGAACTGATGTAAATGTAGGTATGATGTCTGAAAGATAGCCATTCTTCGCTTTTCTCTGGAATCCATAATTTACCTTCTCATGACTAAATACAGTTTTAGGGTGAGTAAGAATGTGGAGAATAGAGACAGCTGAAGTTCTGTGGCTTTATAGAGAATACAGAGCGCCCTACAGATTTTTAATGAAGCAGATATCTCAATATAGCTCATGCAGGATATTTGTTCATAACTTTTCTTTTTCTGTTTATGAGTATGGTATCTACAGGTTGACTTTTTCAGAGTTTAAAAATCTCCAACATCTTTTGGTTTTTTTTTCAACATGACATATCAAGCCTTTTCAAAATCCTATATCCAGTGTTGTCAAGTAAAGAGAATGTTAGTCTGAGTGGTAAACTGTTAGCTGTTTTCCATGATAAGGACATTTGTAGATATTAAGAAAGAACAGGGTATTCCTTCTGATAACTGTAGAAAGACTAAAAACCATCCTTTTTTTTTTTTTTTCCATTCAGATGAGAAAAATGAAAAGCTTAACTATCCTTTCTTCTTAAATAACTGAAAAAAGGAAAACTGAAAAATACAGTGGGAAGCTATCTTCTAGAGCAATAGAAATGCATTATTATGAATAAAGAATATAAACTTTTTGATCTAACAGTTGAGTTTTTACAGATCAGAAATGGGTCAAAGATCTATGTTTTTTCTTTCAGTTTCAAGAGTCAACCCAGTATTTTTCTGTGACTGAAAGAGTAATTTTACTTTAACATGGTGATGTCAGAATATCAAATACTGTTGTGAGGACTCAACCAGGTTGCTGGCAGAATTTTACAGGTTGTGATCCTTTCTTTCCTCCAGTTCATAGGACTGCAACATATCTTCTGAGGAAGATGATGAAGAAGCAAACATCCATGAGCTCATCTGCTTAGGTCTGGTCACCTGGTTCTTTGCCTGCCTCTTGGAATTCAGCAGGCCCTGCAGCTTCTCCTCAGTACTGGGAATATAGATGTAGCTGTGTGTGCTCCAGTACTTGATTTCCCTTGGCTGTCCAGAGGAAGGTTTTCTATATAGTGGATTACATTTAGACTTTCTGTAGTCAACATAAAGTAGGTTTATCCAGTCCACTGCAGTGTACTCTAGTTCTACCAGTACCTCTTACCAAAAGTTTTACTCATATATAAGAATATTATGCTAATCAGTTAGGCTTGGTGCTTGAAAAACTTTTCACAAAACTACAAACTGCCTTTCAGCAAAGGGAAGGGAAAGTAAAATGTCTGCTTGATTTGTCATTAGTCTGCAGATTTGACTGTGGATTCAATACAGTCCAACCAAAAATAATGTTACCTTCTGTAAAGGAAGGGGCACAAAATGTAAGGAATCTCTAGTGAGAAAATTAATGTCTTTTCTTGGAAGTAGTTCGTGAACAGTTCCTTTTTGTTGTAGCATGGCCATGTCAGTATACAGCTTAGTAAAAGTGTGACAAAGTGGAAGAGGAAGTGGTCTGAATGCCTTTCATTTTGCTTCTTTATCTTTCTCTGTAATGGTCTGTAGGTCTTACTGATTTGACTGGTGGTCCATAGATGAATTAATGACCTTTTGCAATAATTGTGGCAATATGAAAGATCAAAACTATGCTATGGCTTCTTCAGACTTTTTCAGCACTGGCATTGGAAATAAATGTATTTCCTAGGTATAGACCATGACAGTGTGATCCTTTAACATAGAAGCTTATGTCAATATGACCACTCCTCTTGGGTTGGTTTACAGATGGAGGTTTTGCAGCTGAGAATTAATGGATCTGAAATTGCAGATTCATGCAATTTTCATCTTTTCAGGTAGCCCCCATGAACAAAGGCTGGCACATGCAGTCAATAGCCTTGTTGTTTAGACTGGCAGCACTGGAACAAAAGGCCTTGTTCCAGAAGTTTGCCTGTATTAGGATAGGCTGAATTCTACTGGATTTGCTCTGTTAAGTTTTAGCAGCTGCTAGCTGGTGATCTTTTGGTATCATTATTCAAGTTTTGCTGTCAATAGACAAGGGTAATTCACTAGTAAACATTTTACTAGGTTTTGCCATCAAGCCTCTATGTCGTCTTGAACTGCATTCATTGTCCTCGCACAAGGAGATTGTATTTTAGCAGGGCATGGATATGTTTCTACCAGTCTTTCTACAGCAATGCAACAGGGAATGACTTTTCCTCTAGAAGGTCAAGTATTAACATAATAATACTTATAACATAATAATATAATAATAACATAACAATAAAGTATCTTTATTTTGGCATTAATAACTTTATGTTGCAGCATAGTATTCATTATTCTTAAAAACAACAACAAAAGTTAATAAAACAAAATGGTCTAAAGTCATGTGTAATCAAACTGAAGAACCAACTAAAAGCCAACCATGTTTGTGTATTTACATCAGCTTGGCTCATTGAAATTCCAAAAATGATCACTGCTGTACTTTGGAAGGAACCCTTATTGTTAAAATTTCCCTACATCTACCTTTTTTAATCTTTCCTACCCTTAGGTTACTATGCAACAGAAAGAAAAAAAGAAAGCAAAGGAGATATGAGGACACTCCAGTGAGTACTTCCTCAAGTAGTCAAGCAGCTGTCAAGATGTGTTGTTGGCACATCCCAATAATGAGAAACTATGAAAGCTATTCAGAGAAGAACATATTTTTTCCTGAATGTTGTTCTGGGGAAAAAAAAACAACCACAAACTGAACCTTTTCAGGTGAAATATTCTTTTAAAGAATTCACCAGGAAGCATATATTGAGAAGTTGTAATCCAGATGGTTTAAACTCAGCAAAGATAACAATGTAAAACTGTCTTTTACTAGAAAGTTTCAAGCAACGTTAACTGTAGGCATTACTGTCTCTATTGGCTATAATAAAAACAGTGTAACATAGCATGTAATGCGCTCCCCAAAGATACAATCTCAGATCAGCACAGGCATGCATATACACTGCATAGTATAAAGATTTTTGAAAATAAATATGGGATGATTCCATTACTCACAAATAGCATAGTTATGAATTAGTCATACAGGTCATCCCAAATAAGTGCAGAAGATAAGATCTCTATATATCACATCATAGGGTTACATTTTTTCAATATAATACATATACCAGAGAGGAACAATTTGAAGAATGTTTTTGAAAATTTGAAAAAACAGTATTGCAATTGTTGTCTGTATCTTTTGAACCTATAAAGGCTACTCTAATTAACTTGACTGCATTAGTTCAAGGTTCAGGCAAGATGAAGACTTAAGAGTAGTATCTGCAAAAGATCTCAGAACTACTTAAAATTGTTTGGGTATATGGAAGCGGTTTTAAAGTGCAATAAAGGATTTTCTACACCTACAAAGGCTGGAACACTGGCACTTCCCAAGGGAATAGACTTTTTACTCAAAGCTCTGCAGAATGGCAAGAAAAAAACTCCTGTCAGCCATTCAAAAATATATCACAAATCAGTTATATTCCTGTTAAAAGTATCTAAGTCCAGAGCAGAGAACAGTGACTGTTCACCTTCCTGGTTCTATTCAGAGAATCTGTCATGTGGAATATGTCAAGGAAACTGGAAATGGCGTCACAGAAGAAACTTCCCTGCTTCTACATGAAACAGGAGAAGCCAAGGGCTCAGGGCCTACTTCAGATCCTATTCCTTACATTAGTTGTTCTTGAGTATACTTGAAACATACCAAAGAAAATCTTCAGTAAGTTGCACATAATAAGACAAAACAGATTTTTGTGCTTTATGGACACACTCCATTAGGTGATTAGTCAGGTGATAAAACTCATCGACCTCAAAGGGTCAAAGCTTTATAAAGCAACTTCTAAGAGTCAGCAGGCACAATTTTGCTAAAGAGAAGTATTCATTCTTGGGCAGAGAATATATATGTATTCAAGGGGTAATAAACTCAAAAGGTTTGGGTTTTTTTTCAGAGAGTTGTAAGTGTAAGAGTAGACAGAGGAGACAGTATCAGCTTTTACCAGAATCCTAACATGTCATTTTCAATGTTACAGGAGTGACTTCACCTGTGGCTCGTCTCTGACTTGTCTGATCCTGGGCTTGTGTTTGTGTGCAATCTTGCTTTTCTTTTATTTTCAGTCAGGAGGCAAGTACTATCTTGTATATACTAATGCCTATCATCCTGCAGACCTGACTGTTTTCAAGCATCTGTTTTTCTTTTGATATTGACAATCAGACCCTTAAAAGAAGGCATCTTTATTTAGCAGTTGGAATAAAGCATGAGAGAAAAGGGGATTTTAGAAACACCAAAGAGCCTAAGCACATATTTAGTTCAATTTTGATTAAGGTCCAGCTGGAGCCAATCCACTTCATAGGGATATGCAGGAATAACATAGTCATGCTGATAGTCATCAAATGGCTTCTCACAATTCTCTCCCCACCCCCAAGGACAGGCAACCTCTAAGAACTGACACCATCAACTCTGAAAGAGTATCTCAGTTCAAATAACCTGACTTAAAGGAGTGAGTTTAAACACCAGTGGGGATAGTAATGAAAGTACTACTCCATTGTGGGAACACTCTCATCCACAGGAGGTTAACCCAGGTGTTCAGATGTACGTGTTTGTCACCTGGCTGCAAGTGAAGATGCACTTCAAGACCTGAAAGTCACATGTCCAGTGCCTTACGTATAGTACAGAAACTTCATATTAAGGACAGATCCAAATACAGCATGAAAAATTATTCAAAGGCACACCCGCATTTGTCACAGTCACATTCCTATTACATTGTGTAAGAAGAAAACAATATCTGGCAAAAATAAAATAAACAGAGGCACATGAATGAAAGAGAACTGGTTACAATACTTTCACATTTATCTGATATTCTAAGGTCAGTTAAAATATGTGTTCAGTGTTATCATGGAAATGTCATAGAAGGAAATACAATACTAGTTTACTTATAAAAAGTTGAAGAGGACAATGGCTGTAAACTTGTCCTCAACAGAGATGAAACAACACAATAGTTATTGAAGATAAATATATATATTTTTAAAGTCCACTTTCCACCTTATTTATTCTGTTCCATAGAAATCTTTCTTTGCTAGCTTTCATCATGGGTACTTTATCAGTAACATGAAACACAATTACATTAATGATGATGAAAATGTAGCAGTGAACAAGGTAAATATGTTTATTTTCTGTCCAACTGGTTGAGGAGAATTTTCAAACCTGTCAGCTAATTTGGAATCTCAGGAGACGGAGGGAATTTATGAAGGTGAACATTAATAACCCTCCTCTATGCTATTCCTGACATACTGAAAAATATTTAAAACGGTGTTTGCATATCTGTTAGGATCCTTGGGTTTTGAAGACCTGCCCAAGGTAAGAATTTGTTTCGCATTTTAGGATATAAAGAAAAGAATTTTTGTTTTCAACAGAACATAAACCTTAAAGCAAGACACCTATGCACATACACAGATTTTTCCCTCCACTCTATATAGTCTTTAGCATGTAAACTAATGCCTTGCTGATTCAAGCTTGCTGAAGAAATGCAATTTCTCTTTAAGTCTTGTTAGGGAATTATAAATGTTTTTAGGGGAATTAAAAACAAAAATTAAAAGTCCCCACATAGGTATTATTTCAGAAAACAAACCTGTGCCTGAAAAGAGGGGAAACAATTTTATTCCTTTGGGGAATTTCAAGTTCTGGCTGTTAAGTGTCCACTAAGGTAAAGGTTGGTAAGAACTTTACATTTTTGGATTACTGACAATTGGTAATCAAGCAAGAACATAATTTACTTCTAAGTATTCAACTAACATGCACAATCTGAAAGATGAGCAACTGTGCTTAATGACAATTCTTGTCATTTCCTGGGCTGTTTATTTTTTCTTTTTTTTTATAACCTTGTCTTCTTTGGTACTAATCCTGAGTTCCTGCCATTTGTGAAACAAATCCTATAATCTAGATTCATGTTGGCT